>NC_088274.1:2532362-2836398 GCF_036013445.1 Caloenas nicobarica
CCTCCTGGCTCTCATAAGAAACAGGCTCGTTGGAGTCGCTCCCTTCCCATCGTTGTCCTCTTTTATTCAATGGACCACTCGAAAGGAAGCTTCTGGGGCAAGATGCTACTCCAGGAGCCATAGGGAAAAGGAGCTGGACAGTGCATGGTCCTAGACCTTCTTGGCTTCCAATGCCAGTGGCATTTGTGATCCTCAGGTTACCTCCCTCTCACTGGGAGCGTCTGCTCCTTTTCTGACCGGCAGCTTGGACTCACTGAGTAGGCAAGTGTGCCGTGCTGCCCACCTGCAGCTTCTCATCTTTTCCTTGTGCTCATGGTCCTTGGACTACGTAGCTGAAATAAGCCTGTGCCTCATCGACTGAAGTTCAGTCTTGCCATGGTGCACCAGACGCTCTTGTTTTCTCCACCCCTGTCCTTCTGTAGGGCTTCAAGGAAGAACACGACGAGCAGGGAACATTCCTGGGACAGTTCACCTTCCTGGCAGCCCTGAATCCCAGTCAGACCTTCCAGCTGAAGGTATGGGGACAAAGAAGGGAGAGAACTTTAGGAGAGGAGGAGAAATGCGGCTGGATGGGGAGAGGCTTCCCTGCCAAAGGGCTACAGGCAGCCCTGTCCTTGAACGTGTGCCACGCTGGCCTTTCTTCTGATTTAACTTCCTAGTGGCAGATGGCTGGACTGCCAGTCTTCTTCTCTTTCATTTTGGGTTTAAACTTCAGCACTTAGAAGCGCCACAGTTGAAAACACAATCAGCTTGACTGTCTGGACCCCAAGTGCACACAAGAGGCCACATCCCGTAGGATGCACGACTGCTGCTCTGCCAGTTAAAGACCAGAAATACTGGGCTTCCTGAGGATTCTGTTGGTGCTGGCAGTGAGCAGTGACAGGGAGGCCATTCTGTTTCCTTGGCTTCCTAGAGAAGACAATGAGGCATTTTCCTGACACCACCACTGGGTCTTCTGACTGTGGAAGCCTGTGCCCCAAAGCAGGCGAGAACTTTCCAGTGTATTTGCTGAGGCATCTGGGTGCTGCTTCTTCCTTTACTAGTTCTCATGGCCCAATGAGTTAAGCAGGATAAAAACATCTTGCCCACGACAGGTCCAAAGCCCTCGCGGGGCAGTTGGAAGGAAGCTGTTGAACGAGGCCATCGCTGCGCCACTTCTGTCAGTGGTCACGTACCAGAGAGGAAAAGGCGACTCATTTCTTCTTGTCATTTCAGAACGAGCTCCCTGGGGTCGTGAATTACATCCAGCTGCAAGTGCTGAGCAACTGGGGCCACCCGGAGCACACCTGCCTGTATCGGTTCAGGGTGCACGGTGATCCGCCCAAAGACGGGGGAGAGGTGCCCGTTTCATCTATCAATAAATTCCATTAATGTTCACCAAGTCGAGTTCCAGTCTGCTTTGCCTGTGATGCTGACTGGTCCTCCCCGAGCTAACTGCAGCTCCCCATCCTTCTCTGAACCCATCAGCTTATGGGAGACTTCAGGAGTCCACAGCAAGATTTTCCTTATTAGGGAAAACAGGAAAACTCAGTCACAAATCTGCAGAAAGCCTGACATCCACATGCTTGCTGCCTCCACAGGAACATCAGCAAGGCCCTGCCTGTACACCAAAGATTAAATTAATGGAGAGTTTTCCTGTGCAGGAAGCAACTAAGGATCAATGGAACCATCCGTTGTTACCTGTTTTCACAAGAGGCAGATGCTGCTTCAGTGTCCATCTTTCAGTGTGTTGCCAATGTGAAAATGGAAGTGTGTTTTTTTCTAAGAAGGAAACCTTAACTGGAAAGTTGGTTCATGGCTCATTTGCCTCCCTGTGCCTATAATCGAATTAATAGCTCAGGAACCGTTACAGAGTGATTAGCAAAGCAATCTCAGGACACTTCAGAGATCACATAACCACATGAGTCTGTCTTTCCTTTTGACCCCGAGTTCCCCAAGCCCCAAGGCAGGAGCAGGCAGGGCAGTCGTTTCCTCGAGTCACACCAGGGAGGAGAGAGCAGCAACAGCACTTGGCACCCAGGGCTGGCAACAGCAATTTGTGCTCTGAGCTGGGGCTTAGTCCATGTGCAAGCCCAGCACTGATCCAGATACCAAAGTGAGGGTGTCAGTTCATCCCCGCTGCCACACACACGGCACCTTCTTCCATCGCCTCCTCCCGATGAGCTGTTTTCCAGCCCCTTCCACCTCAGCCCAGCTCAGACACCTGCACTCTGGCCCAGGGCTGACTGGGGCTGGTGACCCTCGGGGCAGCAGCAGGAACCGCTCTGAGCCTGGTTGTGGGGCTGTCCCTGGGCTGAGCCCTCGGGCCCAGGGCTGCTGAACTGGGCCATGGTGGGGCCCAGGGGTGCCGAGGTCGACAGGTCCCCCCAGCCTGTCTGTGCTGGAGACACCTGCTCCTGCAGCAGCCCTGGTCCTGGACCTGAACCTGCTCCATCCTCATCCAGAAGTACACGTTTGTTTGGCATTTTCTTAAAACTGAAGATCATTCAGGTAGAGGCAGAGCCTGTTCAGAAGTTTGAGTAGTTTGTGGACAGAGGCCAGTTGGGGGCCAGGGCCCTCAGGGGTGGGGGCTGTTTCTGCCCCGTGCCCTTGGCCTGGCGCTCACAGCTGGGAAGGGACTTTCCAAAATCCTGCTGGAAGGAGCCAGATGTGCCCACCCCCGGCACAGCCTCAGGGTCTGCTGCCAACCTGCCTTCAGATCATCTCTCCATAGAATCATAGGATCGCTTTGGTTGGAAGAGACCATCAGGTTCATGGAGTCAAACATAACCCAACTCTAGCACTAACCCATGTCCCTAATGACCTCCAGTCTAAACCTCCCCTGGCACAACTTGAGGCCATTTCCTCTTGTCCTCTCACTTGCTCCTTGGAGGAAGAGACCAACACCCTCCATGGTCCAACCTCCTTTCAGGCAGTTGTAGACAGCGATCAGGTCTCCCCTCAGTCTCCTGTTCTCCAGGCTGAACCCACCACTTCCCTCAGCCGCTCCTCATCACACTTGTGCTCCGGCCCCTCAGCAGCTTTGTCGCCTCCTCTGCACTGTCTCTAGTGCCTCAATGTCCTTCTTCTGATGAGGGGCCCAAAACTGAACACAGGATTCAAGCTGTGGCCTCAGCAGCGCCGAGCACAGTGGCAACAATAAAGTGTGGCTGATGTTCTCTCTTGACCACGCTCCCTTCCCCACTAAGGAAAGGGAAAAGGAGGAAAAGGGAGAAAGACTTACAAGTTGGATAGATTTAAAAAACAATATGAGACAAAAATTAAAACTTTCCTCATAATACTAATAATGAGACAAATAAGGCACAATATACAAAACTAATACTGTATTTCCCAGAGTAGCCAAAATGCTGCCACAGGGGCTGGTGTCACAGCAGAGGCTGCAGGGAAGACATCAGGAAGTCCTGGACTGGACTCGGCAGTGCACAGGAACTGGATTCAGGGATGCAAGGACTGGAACCAGGATCAGGGTTGCAGGCAGGACAACGGGCAGGCTCCTCTTGAGATGCCGGCCATGGACCAAGAGCTTGAGACGCTTGTGATCTCGCAGCTTTAAACTGTGCATGACGTGGATGGCATGGAACAACTCGGTTTTCAATTGGCGTCACTCGTTCTGTCCACCCCTCCCTGCAAGTACAACCCCCTCACTTATGGGACATAAGAGATTCACCAGCGATGTTGGCTGCTATGGCAAGAAAATATAGTCCTAGGTCTCTTCTGCATACCAGCCCTACTGTTAGCTCAGTAAAACTGTCAATATTGGCCGTTGTCAGCTCTGGAGCAGACAGTGTTTGAAAAACGTGCATCCAACTGCAGAAATATGCAGTTACTTAGAAGAGCTTAAGCTGAAAGGAAAATTCACTAAAAGACAATTAGTCTTGTTTTAACGAAAAGCAGGACAGCCCTCATCACAGTCTGCACCTTCCTCAGAGAGGCAGCAGAGGTGAGGGGCCAATGTCCTGTCTCGGGTGACCAGTGAGAACAGGACAGGTGGAAATGGAATGAGGCTGCGTCAGGGGAAGTTCAGACTGGACATTAGGAGGAAGTTCTTCACTGGAGGGTGGTCGGTCACTGGAACAGGCTCCCCAGGGAAGTGGTCACGGCTCCCAGCCCGTCAGAGGTCAAGGAGTGTCTGGACGATGCTCTTTGTCTTGTGGTTTAGTGTTATGTGGTTGTGCAAACAGTGCACAGCTGGACTCATTGATCCTTATGGGGATCTTATAACTCGAGATATTGCATGATTCTGTGATGTTCAAGCTCAAGAATAGTCCATCCCAGACCCATTTGTGTGTGTGTGTGTTTGTCTCTTTCTGAGCTAACTGGGGAGATGAGGAGATCTCTGGGAGGGATCTAAACCTTACATGTGTCATATGGATGAATATTTTCCTCTAACACAGTCAAGAGTACAGAGAGACATGGCGGGGTTGGGGAGGTGAGGAGCAGGTTCTCCATACAGTGATGGACCTCAGGCAGACTGCTGCTCCTTCCTGTCCACAGCTCCTCAGGGGACACTCTGCAGCAGTATCAATGGGAGAATTCTCCTGTCACTTCTTCTAAGTGCCCTTTCTGTACCTTCCTCCTTCACTACACCCTTGAAACTTATCTAATTAAGCATAGAAGTCTTGAAGACCAGATGTACATGATGGAAGCAACAGGGCTCTATCAGTCTTGTGTGATAACTGCCAGTCCCAGGCAGATACCTCAGGTACCCTGGGGCCTCGGGAGGTTTGCACTGGGGGCTTATGGTCAGACCATGGAGCTCTGCCTGAAAACATGAGAACTGCTCTCAGTTCTTTAAAAAAAAAAAAACAAACAAACAATACAAAACCACAACTCACTCATCAGCTGAAATGATTCAATGTTTTAAATAAAATGTCCATGAATTTCTGTCCTGCCAAAATATGGATTTTTACAATATGTATGAATTGCAGGAGAAGAAATATTGTAGTTACCCTGTGCTTGTATTTCCAGAACTCTGCCTATGATACTGTGTATTTAATCCCCCTGAACATCCAGGTGTTTCTACCTGTCCTTATTCAACCCACCATGTCTGCAGTCGTGTCTTCAGAAGCCTGTCTGGACATTTGCACTTTTCATTGCTCCACAGAGGTTCTTCCTCCTCTCACTCTTTGCTCATTCAGATCCCTCTCACCTTTCTCTGCTTTGAGCTTCAGGCAGGTAAAGCTGAATTGTCTTTCAGCCGTCGCTCTCATACTCCCTGTAGGCAACTCTTCAATTGTGGTGATGGACCTCACTGGAAGTGGATTAAACTAACGATAGAGTACATTTTATTCTTCGTTATGTTCTGTTGTGCCTTCTTTCTCATTGTCTTTTTTTGCTTTTGCCAAATAAAAAAGCCTCTTTGTGCCTATTTGAATCCAGATCTCTAAGGAAAGCACGAGGTACTTCATGGAGAGAAGCTGTAACAATCAGGTGCAAACTTGAGTGGAGAATCTGATGTAAAGAAAAGTGATGTAACCGCCAGGGGGCCAATGAGCAGAACAGGGAGGTTGGAGAGATGAGGAGCAACGGTGTCCATCCCGTGTCTGGCCTCAAGGGACTGCTTTTCCCACCTGTCCAACCTCCTCAGCAGACACTCTGCACCAGTATCCATGGGAGAATTCTTCTCTCACTTCTTCCTAGTGCTCATTCAAAATGTCCTCTTTACCTACCCCCCTGAAACCTCTCTAATGAGCTCTATAATTCTTCAATACTTGAAGAAAATGATGGAAGAGACACGGCTTGTGAGGGCTTGGAGAATTTTAGTGAGCCCATGGAGTATATGAGGCTCATGAAGCTCAGTTATTTAGAAGAGACTCAACAAAGCTCTCAAGGAGCCAAAGGCAAAAGCAAACCCCAAAGTTCCTTGAAGCATTAATGGGCCCCACTGAGGGCTGTTCCTGACAAAGCCTCCCCAGAGACTCGTTAGAGCAGATAATTGGAGGCTGTGATGGCAGGTAGGCCAAGGCCCTGTGCAGGTGGCTCTGATGCTGAGAAACCCCTTGGTTTGCTTTCTGAAGCAGAAAGGAGAAGCCATGACCTCCAGGCAATGGGAAGGGGGATCCTGTCCCTCACACACGGCTCAGGGCTCTTCCTGGGACCGTGGGATGTGGGTGTGCAAGGCCGAGGGAAGGACAACACTGGTACAACAACTTCCACCTTCCCCATGGGGCTGCAAGGAGGCAACGAGGCCCCAGTGCCATGGGGATAACATGTCTTCTCCTGGGCCTCAGTGGCAGAGACAACTGCCATGGCCAAGGGGACAGAGACCTGGGTTCTCTTGGTGCCTTCCAGCCTTGCCAGCGCCCTTTGCCATCTCCACCGCAGGCTGTTCTGCACAGTCCTACACCTGCCCCTCTTTCCCTTCAGGCTGTAGACACCCATCTCCCTTCCCCACCTGCTCTCGCCCCAGCACTTCTGTTCCTTCCCTGATGTGTCTGCACCCTCACTGGCTGTTCTTTGGAACACAAACCATGGGCTGATCCAGCTCCCTCTGGGTGACCTCTTGCACCACGGCACTGCCCTTCCAGGGACATTTCTTCCTCCTGATAACCAGTATCCACTTCCCAATCTGTACTTGGTGGCTTTTTTTTTTTTTCTCTGCTGCTTTTTCCCACTGCTTGAGAAAGCTTTACCACCTTCAGAAACTGCAATTCAAGCAGGGAATCCAACCTGTTAGTCTTCTTGTGGTCTTCCACTTGACCAGAGTGAAGTAACCTCACAATGATCTTCTAAATCCCAGCACTTCTGCTGGCCTTTCAGCTTCTCTGATGGACACAACCATGTCCCTGCTGCTGTCCCGTCATGAACTCAGGTGGGATGGACATGACAGCCCGTCTCCAAGGCCTCTTCCGGGGTAGGGCCTGTGGGTACTTAGGCCGAGGTTCTTTCCCAGCCATGTCCCTGCTGCTGGGCTGTCACCTCCAGAGACAGAAATGACCCCACAGTCCCCTTCACAGCCACGCGCTTCTGACTGGATTATGAGTGTCTGAGACCCAACTGACCTTCAAAATACCACACCCGTCCATCCCCCTCCTTAGCCCCCAGGACCTGACCAAGACTGAAGCGTGTTCTACACAGTCCTGCACCTGCCCCTCTTTCCCTGCAGGCTGTAGACACCCATCTCACTTCCTTGCCTTGCTTGAAGAGAGCCCTTGTCTCACTCATCTTGTCTCACTGTCCTGCTCAAGGCCGGGTGAACCAGGGGAGGTTGTTCAAGGCCTCCACCCACCTTTGCATCACCCTCAAAAGAGCTAAAATCGCATTCTACAGGAGGACGAGTCCAATCCCCTTCCCAGGGACAGAGGCAGGCTGACCAACCTGCAATTCTCCCCATGCTTGTTCTTGCAATGATCCACTCCAAGGCAGCTGAGATCAGTCTCACTGGGCCTGTGTTGTTGGTTCCTCTGTGGGTGAGAGGCCAGTGCTGGCAATGGTGGCTGTGAGGGGCCAGTGCATGATGATTGACCTGAGGCTCCTTCCTCAGGGTGTCCAGTGCACACGGGCACAGCCCAGCCCCTGCTCTGCTGGTCCTGCAGGTCTCTGGCAGGAGGCCTGGCTGTGAGAGGACACTGCTGTGTGCCCAGCCCTGCACACACACACTGTTCAGCTGTACACTGGTGTTGCAACCTGCAGGCTGCTTTCTTGTGCATGTTCTTAAGAGAAACTTGAAAAAGACCTAAGCCTTCAGGCACTGCCCTGTGAACATCACTTTTCTTTACAGAAGTACTGTTACGGAGGCCAGCTCTGTCACACAAGTGCCCATTGCCTGTCCCTGCCTGCGCTCACAGGACTCACACACAGCAGGACGGTGACCAGGCTGCCAGAGCACTCAGGCCTTGCACCAACACAAGGGATGAGAAGGAGAGTGTGGGAGTGGAACGAGAACAGCTCTGGAGGGCCAAGCGCTGCTTCTCCCTGGCAGTGCTGCCAGGCTGGACTCTTCCCCTCCTCCCACCCACACAGGAATTTTCCCTGAACCTCCAAAAGGGCCTTGGAGGAAGGATATAGTGAAAAACAAGTTACTACAGGAATGTTTATGTTGTTTAAGAGACAAGGAGAGCACGGCTCCTCATTTACATAGCCAGTGGTTGTAAAAGAAAAGCAGAGAGAGAATTAGAAAGGGCATGACAACATTATCACAATAAAAAACCAACCAATAACAGAAAATCCAGATGACAGGCTAGGCCAGCAATTAGCTACATTAAAACTCTTATGTAGAAGCAGATGGGCAGTTTATTGCTTCAGAAAACACTAAGATATAAGTTTCCACAGGGCACCCTTGAGCTCCTGGTTCCTCATGCTGTAGATGAGGGGGTTCACTGCTGGACGCACCACTGTGTACAGGACAGACACCACCAGATCCAGGGATGGGGAAGACATGGAGGGGGGCTTCAGGTAGACAAACATGACAGTGCTGACAAACAGGGAGACCACGGCCAGGTGAGGGAGGCACGTAGAAAAGGCTTTGTGCCGTCCCTGCTCAGAGGGGATCCTCAGCACGGCCCTGAAGATCTGCACATAGGACAGCACAATGAAAAAAAAACAGCCCAAATTTAAACAGACAGTATCTACAAGAAGCCAAACTTCCCTGATGTAGGCATCTGAGCAGGAGAGCTTGAGGATCTGGGGGATTTCACAGAAGAACTGGTCCAGGACATTGCCCTTGCAGAGCGGCAGTGAAAATGTATTGGCCGTGTGCAGCAGAGCAGCGAGAAACCCAGTGGCCCAGGCAGCTGCTGCCATGTGGACACAAGCTCTGCTGCCCAGGAGGGTCCCGTAGTGCAGGGGTTTGCAGATGGCAACGTAGCGGTCATAGGACATGATTGTGAGGAGACAATATTCTGCTGTACCACAGAAAAAGGAAAAAAAGACCTGTGCAGCACATCCTGTGTAGGAAACGGCACACGTGTCCCGGAGTGAATTGGCCATGGATTTGGGTACAGTGCTGGAGATGAAGCCCAGGTCAAGGAAGGAGAGGTTGAGCAGGAAGAAGTACATGAGGGTGTGGAGGTGCTGGTCACAGGCTATGGTGGTGATGATGAGGCGGTTGCCCAGGAGGGCAGCCAGGTAGATGCCCAGGAAGAGCCAGAAGTGCAAGAGCTGCAGCTCCCGTGTGTCTGAGAATGCCAGGAGGAGGAACTGGGTGATGGAGCTGCTGTTGGACATTTGCTTTTCCTGAGCATGGGGCAGTGTCATGAGAAAAAAAAAAAGACAGTGAGAAGCCAGGGGAAAGTCCTCTGACAATAATCAAACCAACTCCCATAGACCCTCCCCTGTTACACACAGACACCCTTTTCTTTTTCTAGGAGAACTTTCTTCAGCACTGTGGCTGGAGCCCTGCTTGGTGCTGGCCAAATGTGCAACCAAAAGCAGGGCCTCTGCCCATGGGCTCTCGCTAAGTCAGCCCAGCTCTGCTGAAGTGCAGTCAGGGAACGGTGGGGACTGTCCTAGTTCTGCTAACATAGAAGGGCGGTCAGCACTTGCATTCCCAGTGATAAGTAACAGAGATGGTGAATGAAGTTTAGGAGTTCCAGGGTTTTTACACGTCCCCCCATGGTCACTGCAGAGTTTTGTTGGGTGTCATAAACCCTCAGCATTTCTACTGTGCTCAGGGAGAACAGAGCGAGTCCCGCAAAGCAAGAGAACATGTGTGGCTTAGTACAGAGTGAGGGCAGCTGCTCTGTCCCTCTGTCTTGCTCCAGCTGCCCTGGGCTGGCACCTTTCTGAGATGGAGGCTGATCACACTCCCATGCTACCCTGAAAAGCCACCAGGCACTGCTGAGAGCAGAAGGATGCACCTCAGGCCACAACATGACTAACCCTTTCCCAAGGTCTCAGTACCCCGCATTTACTCCAGAACACACATGGCTCATTCCCCAGCCCCACAGACTGCATTGCCCACACCCCACAGGGCAGAGGAAAGCTGGGACACGTGTTCCCATGGACACAGCTGCAGGAAAGGACCCACAAGGTCAGGCTGTGACTGCAGCTGAAACTCCCATCCCCAGAGAGCCTGACAGCAAGAACAAGATCACAACAGCAGTGACCCAGAGCAGTGGAGCAAGAAGGAAAATGCGGTGAGGATGGGTGTGAGAGAGGCCAGGGCAGAGGCAGCCGGGCACTCAGACAGCGTCACCCTTCCCCAGCTGTGCAGCCACCTCCCACACACCAGCATTGCCGGGCAGCTGCTCTCAGCCCCTGTGCTCTGCAGAGGGAACTGGAGCTCTGGCTGCACAGGAGCTGGTTCATGCCTTGGAGCCCCCGGCCCTGAGGGCAGAGGCTTTGCTGGGTGGGAGAGGAGGCGAGGGGGCTGCTCAGAGGAGGGATCTGCATTGGAGGGCTTCGTACAGAGTTTCCCGCATTCTCCCTCCTACAACATTTCTGTTTTCATTTTCCTCTCCTTCCCAGATCATACCCTTGCTGCAGGGAGATTTTCCTCCTGGGAGGTGTTTCCCTGTCCATGTCTTTTCCCTGTCAGCACTCACAGACCATCCCACCCTCTGTGCCCTCACTCGGGCCCTGCAGATCCTCCCTGTTTGCAGGGCACTGCCTGGGGGCATCTTCCTGTTTGCTGCACGGAAAACAGGACAGGTCAGCCTCAGGCTGGTGGGTTCAGCAGATGTGATGCTGCTGCTGTCCATAGGCAGAGGAGTGGCTGAAGGGATGTTCTGAGTCTTCTGGCAAATGTACTGATCACTCAGAGCTGCAGTTCAGGAGTTTCAGTGACTTGTTAAAACTTGAGACCTCCTTCTGCATTTATCCTTTCCTACACCTCCCTCCCCCCAGTCTTGGAAGAGGAAACTGAAAGGACAGACTCAGGAAAGCTCGTTATATCTACAGTAATAACTCTATAGACCTTGTGCCTGAAACGTCCAATTGGAAGTAGTCTGCAGTGAGCTGGAGCTGTGAGCAGCCCTGACCCACGGAGAACCCAGCAGCAGAAGGACCCTGCCCTGCCGGGGGTCGCTCCTTCCCCCCACAGCTTCTCCCCTCAGTGCTGTTGGGATCTCCCCAGGCAGGCTGAGCGCTGACCCTGGCAGGCAGCAGAGTCCCTGCCCCAGCACAGCCCTGGGGTGCAGGGACCCTGCTCTGCAGGACAGCCCTGGGCAGCCCTGGGTGCTCCCCCTGCAGTCACCCTCAGCAGAAGGTGCCATCATGCCCTTTCCCACTGACAGGGCAGCAGGGAAGCTCTGCTCTGGAGTGTGTTCTTCTCTACAACAGAGATAGTGTGTGAGAGACCTGAGAGATCCTGCAAACTGTGTCATGTGCCAGCTTTAGGAGGTCCCTCCAGGAAATGCATCTGCATTGTCCTACATGCAGAGACTTACCGTGTTAGGACTGTGAAGATTTGTCTCTCAATGAGCCCTCAGCAACCTACGACCTACATTGCCTTTCCCCTCTCTGTGCCTGGCTCCTGTCCCCTCGGTGCTGCAGGCAGAGCCCTCAGCCCTGCTGCGCTTTGCAGAGGAGCTGCTCCTGGGCAGAGCTGTCTCTCTGCAGCGCTGCCGCTTGCCATGAACTCCCTCTGTCCCAGGAGCCCAGCCCAGCTCAGCAGTACAGGAGCAGCCCATGATGTCCCTTTCTCTGGCCCGTCCTGGCTCTCTTGTGGTGTTCCTGGATCTCCAGGGGAATGTGCCATGAAACAGTGTGAAGTAATCACTGATGTTTCTTCTCTCACCTGTACAGAGACACTTCTTTCCTGCAGTAGCATTGTTCATATTAGAAAAAAATTTGGGCATGGGAAACATTTTTGCTTGTCCCATCATTAGACAGGGCACCCTGAAGTTTATAGCAAAGGATCAAATTTTTCCAAGCTGGGGAGGAATATCTTCAGTTGAAGGAATTTAGGCATTTTATTCTGGTTTTATACTCCTAGGGCTAGAGAGACATCTAGCAACCTTTGGCCATGTCATGTCTGTGCTCTGAAGCAAAGCCTTTGCACCCATGGGCTCTTGGACACTTGGTACCAGGTTTCCTTGGGGCAGGTCAGAGCTGGGCTGGTGCCACAGCTGGGGTGGTTCAGCCCAGATGGGAGGCAATGTCCTCAGCCAGGGACCTGACTGGCTGAGCTGGAGCTGTCAGTGTTGCAGAAAGAGCTGTGACACGGATGGAATAAACTGCCAAGGCAGGGTGGCAGAAGTTAGTTCATGTGGTCTTCAAGGACAGCAGCCTCCAAGTGCAGCAACAGTCCAGATTAAAACTCAGTCTAGACCTGTAAGGGAATTCAAGGGCCTAATTATGAGCTGTTACTACTTCAGGAACAGTTAAAGGAGAAAGAAAGACACTGGGTGGCCATGGATGAATTTAATCAGTGAAAGAAGTGAGAATTCCTGTGTCTTCTTGTCCTCCATCTTCACCAGCAACGTCTCCCAGGGCTCTGTGACTGGACGCAGGAATATGGAGGAGACCAACCAGCAGTGGATGGGGATCAAGTCAGGGGTCCCTGGCACTAACACAATCCTTTCCAGTCTATGAGACAGGAGGAGCAGCATCCCAGGAGCTGAGACAGCAGGACCATGTCACAGTGAGGCCACTCTCCACCATCTTGGAAAGCTCATGGAGACTGGGGGGACTCCCTGACCACTGGCAGCTCTCACATAGTGTGTGCATTTCTCAAAAATGGCCAGTGGATGAGCAGGGGAACTAAGGGCTGTGCCCCAGAACGTGGCCACTGGGACACCATTTCTGGGTGTCTGGAAGAGAAGGTGACGGGGTTTACCCAGGGCAGGTTGTGTCTGTCCATCCTCTTTGCTTTCTGTGAGGAAAGGACAGGGTTGCAGGACGTGGGGAGAGCAGTGGTGGTCTGTTACCTGGCAGTCAGCAAGGCATTCAGCATCATCCCCCACAATATTCTTGTGTCCAAGGTAGGATATTATGGTCTGTGTCAGTGTGCAAGTAGAGGGATAAAAATAATCTGGATGATTGGGCTTGGAAAGGTGCTATAGTAAGGGAGAAACTTCCCAATCCTGAGGACAGTCAAGCACTGGAAGCTGTTTCCCAGGAGTGCACATCCACTCTACCCCAGAAAGTGTCCAAGATGTGTTTGGATAAAGCCCTGAGTAATCTGGTCTGATCCTGCTTTGAGCAGGAGGTTGGTCAAGAAACCTCTCGAGGTCTCATCCAGCCTGAATGATGCTGTCCTTTCATCCCCTTCATGTATTCTATTTAGGGAGAGCTCTCAGGATCTCTCTGACTACAGGAATCATTCACATGAGCTCCAGGGCTGCTTTACAAGTGCCCCCAAACAGTCCTGACCACATCTTGTGCATCCCTTTTCATTTGCCCCAACCCAGCGTCTTCTTTTTTGCTGTCCTCATGCCCACCTTGTTGATCCTTTCAGAGCAGGTTGCTCAGCAGGTGTCAGCATCCGTGTACAGAGTCTGCACATCAGCCAGGCAGCAAAGCCATAGTTACAGAAATGGAGACAAGGCTCTTGATCAGCTCCTTGCACCCAGGAATCGGCACCTCTTGTCTGCTGAGATTCCTGGGAACACCTGAACTTTAAGTGCAGAGCATGTGAGTCCTCATTGGGTATCCTGGCTTGTCTCCTGACCCATGTGATGCTTTGGGCTGTAAAGAGAATCAAAACCAGCCATTTGACTGGGGTAGTTTCATTTGACATGTGTCATGCAGGGCAGAACTCCAGTTTCTGTTGCACTTTCAGGACTTCAGAGACTGGAAATGCAGGTGATGGTGAGTGTCAGTGGACACCACATAAACATTCTGGCTTCCTTTGTGCCTTTGCACTGATCTGGGATCTGTTCTTTGGCTTACTTTGCCAAAAAAAGAAACAACTCCCCTATGCCACCTCCACCTCACAACAGAAAAAAAGGAGAAAAATTAGGAAAGGCAGGAGTGAGAGAAAATTACTAAGAACTTCATGCAAAAGGTGAACTACTGAGGTGTACAAGCTGTTTTGAGAAGCAAGAATGGGAATGGAATTAAAGAGCTTCAGCTCATGAATATCACTGAGAATAAGGAGTTATCTGTGACTGTTATTAGTGATAGTGCCGTTATTCAAAAACATCCTTGAGAGCTTCTCTGTTCTCTGTTGGCTCCAAAGCTCAGCCTGCTCGGATTTTGAAAGGATGACTTCAGACCTCTGCCACCCAAATCTCTATAACCTTCTCTCATCGAAGCTCTTGTACTCCAGGAAGGGGAAACTCCCAATGCAGGCACCAAACCAGTGCCCAACCTGCCTGGAGAGCCAGGACAGTTGTGCCACACAACAGCCACCCTCGAGGGAAGCTGGAAGTGATGGGAATTGAAGTGGTTTCAGCTGCAATCATAGAATCATAGAGTTATAGAATCATAAAATCATTTAGTTTGGAAAAGACACATAAGATCATCGAGTCCAACTGCATCTTCTAACATTGCCAAGTCCAACACTAAACCATATCCCTTAGCACCACATCTATATGTCTTTGAAATTCCTCCAGGGATGGAAGCCCAACTGCTGAGCTGGCAGGACACCATTGGCTGCAGTTAGACATAAGATACTTGTCATAACTGTGAGTTCAGACCTCAGCAGAATTTCTCATACCCCTCATTGAGGAGGGCAGGGTGTTGGGGAGATGTGAACACGTTCCAGTTTCCCACATCCCAGGACAGAGCCCAAACCATCCTTCCCTTGACCTCTGGCATCCCATTTCTTGAGATGCAAAGCTGGTGGGCCTTCTGTGGATAATCATGTTAAAACGCATCAATACTCCTTCAAGTGATCATGTAATTTGTCTAAGAATGATCAGTAAAAAAAAAAAAAAAATAGGAAAAGGTAAACCTGCCCAAATATAAATATCTGCAACATTTCAGTCTGCATGTGTGGCAGCCCCACTGGCAGTGCCCATCAAATAGGTATTTACACTATAAGGCTTGATACCCCATCCACAAGTACGTATCTAAGTGGTTCAGATGAAGGGTGGTCTGGCAAAAGTCACCCTGTTCCTCCCCCAGGTGCATGGACACTGCGCATTTGCCTGTCCAGAGAGTGGCATAAGCTGGATCCCCTTCTCGGGACAGACTCCTTCCAGGAGAGATACAGACACGGGGGTAACTCATCAGGTCTTCATGGCATTTCACTCCGCATCCGTTTTTATGTAATTGGTGATTTCCTGGGATTAGCCTTTCTGCACAAATGATCATAAAAAGACAACCACTTACTAACACATAGTCATAAAGGGGCTGTTATGGACAAGAAAGCTCAGCATGGGCTCTGGAGAGAGCGAGGAAGTTTATAATAAGCACCAGGAAGAACCAAGAAGCTCAAGGCCTCTTCTGAGGAGCAGGAGACCCTGAGCAGCCGTGACTGGCCATGTGTAGGTGTGGGAGAGGGTCAGGGCATGTCAGGGAGAAACAATGAGACGGCCGATGGCTTTAGTGAACCCTTACAGCCATGTCTGAGCCCAGAAATGGAAAGCAGTTGACGTGTGCAGGTGGAGGAGGAATAGGAGGAAGATTTTCCTGGGAAAATGGAAGGAAGAAAGGCCTCTCTTGGGCTAATCGTGTATGGTAGTGACATTTCCATCTTGTGGGCATGGCTGTGCCTGGGAGATGGGGAATCGCTGCTGCTGGGGGTGGCTGTGCTCAGGCATGGCCCATGAGCTGACCTTGCTCTGCTCCTCTCTTACGCTCCCCACACTTGGATGGTCCTCAGGAACCATCCATGAACCTGGTGGATGCTTGAACATCCTGGAGTGATGGGGTACAGCTACAAATAGAGGTTTCAAGCAAGTTTGGGACTGGGACATTGAGGTGACTGGTGACCATTGCCAGGTGTATGAAAGAAGCTGGAAGAGTTGCAAGGAACTCACAGGCATTTCCAACTCCACAGAAAACCAGAGCCTTGCAGTTAAAGCAACAGCACCTGACATAAAACCCACCCCCAAAACACAAAACACTGTCCACAGGCAAAGCCTTGAAAAACATTTGAGAAAAATTTGCAAGGTCCCAGGGGTCAGGGCTCAGCCATTCTGGGTATAAACAAGCATCAAGGGCTGACATGGCACCAGAGCCACCTCCACATTGCCCTCACCACCTGTAACCAGTGTCTCCAAGTCTTTCCTTCACCAGCCTCCAGGGACAGGGACCTCGACTGGTTGTTTCCTTCACAGCTGTGTCAGTGATGGCCCTTCATGGGGTCCCAAACACCCTCAGAAACTTGGGGTTTGCTTCTGCCTTTCACTTCATTAGAGCTTTGTTCATTCTTTCAGTAGCTGCAGTTCAGCATCATGGCACCAGAGGGCTCATAACATCTAAAATGCCCTTTCATAGCAAGCCTCTGGGCATCATTTTCCAAAGGGCTTCAAGTCTGGTGTGGGTGATTAGAGAGATTTCAGGAACAGCCAAACAGAGAGCATTTCCTTAATAAATAGCCATAAACCAGTACTTTTTCTGCTTCCTTCCCTGCTCACCCTTCCCTCCCTTTCCAGAACAGGTGGTCTCAGCAGTCTCCTGTTCATATTGATCTGGAGCGTCTCCTGATAAAGATTGAAGATGTCAGAAAAGTGGGTGCCTGAATCACCGCGTGAGTGAGGAGACAGGCCAGGACAGCTCAAGAGGAGTCACACTCCTCTGGACCAAGAGGTGGGTGTTCCTGGGAATGTCAGGTGCCACAGCACAGCGATACTTGTGTTCAGGGAGCTGGTGAAATGACCCATTTCCTTTTCTGTCATGGTGTCTGAGTTTACTCAATTAACCCCTGACTTGAGCCCCATCCACTCCTGGGTGTTCTCCAGACTCCTGCCTTCAGGAACGAAGTCCCAGGAGACCTTACTGGTGAAGATGGAGGCAAAGAAGCTGTGAAGTACCTCAGTCCTGTCTGCTTCTACTCTTACAAAGTCCAGCAGCAGGTCCATGTTACCCTGGTTGATTATTTTACTGTAGGGAAGCAGTGTCAGCTCATCTGGCTGCCCTCAGCCTCCCCTGCAGGTTTCAAGTCCACGGCAGCTGTGGCATCATCGCCACATCAATGGAAAACATTTCTAAATTCCTCCTTTACAGCTCGACATGCTCCCACCTCCTGTGTGTTGCCTTTTTCCCCTGGAGCTCCATCAGTTCAGACGAGCAGCCTCACAAGATAAATGCTACTTCTTGTAGGTACTCAGAGAGATCATTCCCGTTCTTAGAGCAGGCTGTCCTGTAAGGCTTGTCAGATTTCCTGAGCTCCTTCAGCCTTCAGATCTGCTTCCCTGGCACCACCTCTATCAGCCCCCCCAGTCATGTCAAAGTCTTCTCCTCTGGAGCCCACCAGCCTGTGCTCTGCTGCTGGCCTTCCTCCCTCCACTCTGGTGCCTGGGACCCCACTGTTTCCTGCTCACACCAGCCAAGGTGGACACTGATGTTCACATCCTCGACCAGCTCTGCCTTGTTTGCCAGTTCCAGATCCAGGTGAGCATCACCCTTGTTGACCCACCAGGCAGACATGTTAAGAACTTGGCCCAAGATGCTCTGGACTGTTGGCACCTGCCGCTTTGCCTGGCCAGTGAATACCAGGGCAATTACAGTTCCCCATAGGAACCTGCTCATTGACTGGAGACTTCCTCTGGTTGCTGATAGAACATCTTTTCCATTTCTTCTTCATGGTCAAGGAGTTTGTAAAATCCAACACGTTGTCACCCTGTATTGGGTTTACATGGCCAAGCCTTGGAACTGGGCTGAGTGTGGCTGTGCTACAGTTGTCACTTCTCTGAGAAAACAACAGGAGTTTGACTGACGTCAGACAGAACCAATTTCAGCTGGCTCCAAGATGGACCCACTCCTTGCCAAATCTGAGCCACTCAGTGATGCTGACAGCACCTCTGTGATATTGTCTTTGAGAATGGGTAAAAAACACTGCACAACAGCAGGTGGGAGAGAGGAGGCAGGGAATGTGAGGGAAAAAACACTGCAGACACCAAGGTCATACCCCATGGGACCCAAGCAGGTCCCTCAGCAGGCCAAAGCCTGCTCTCCTGAAATCCTGCTCTTTGCCTTGTTATCATCTTCCAGGAGCCTCAGCTCTCCTTTCTCATCCCTGACTGCTACATCCCTGACCAACTCTTTCTGGTTTGTAGGTGGGAAGTCCCACAGGGCACCTCACCTCACTGACTCCTCTGTTGTCTATGAGATCCAAACCCATCCTGGATGGCTGGTACCTTGCAAATATTGGGATATCTTAGGTCTGCTGTGAGGAAACGACCCTGTAAACATGAGGCTACTTTCATCTATCTGAAGGAGGCCTCATCTAATTCCTCTTCCTCATCAGTGAGTCTGTTGCTGATGTCCACCCACCACAACATTGCCCATGTTGTTCTGCCCTCTCATGCTGACTCCTCAGCTCAGAGCTGATATTCTCTGTCCCCAGGCAGAACTCCACACATTCCTGCTGCTCCCTCACATAAAGGGCAACTTCCCCTCGGAGTCCAGACCTCTGGCATGATGAGCACCAGACCCCCAAGACCCCCAGTTTCTCCAGGAGGGGCTATTTGTAGTGCCCTGAAACTCCTCATGCTGTTATCTTTGGAGAGACACCCTCATCAGGATAAGCCAACTGCAGGTAAACATCAAGAGCTGACCACAAATGGATCTTCAGTCCAGGGAGGGTCCAGACCTTGAGAAACTTTGGCATTCCACCATCAGAAAGCTCTGCAGGAGCTTTATGGGGGCAGGAGAATAACCCCATCCATCAGGACAGACCAGGACCTGACACGCTGAGCGGTGACCCTGAGGAGAAGGGCCTGGGCACTACAAGGGCCGCCACACAAGCCCGTGCTGCACGCTCACCATGAACAAGGCAGCTGCACACGGGGCTGCATGAGGAGGAGAGTGGGGACCCAGACACCTGGAGTTCTCATCCCATTCGGTTCAGCACTGGTGTGACCCCACACACACGGGTGTGTGCCAGTGTGCGGCTTCCCAGTTTGGAGAGCTAGGGAGGAACTGGAGAGTGCAGGGCTCTGCCAAGGCAGGGTTCAGGACCTTGTGCACATGGTGTGGGATGCTGAGGGACCTGGTCTGCTTTGGCCCAGCAGCGCTGGGGAGGCTGCTGCAGTGTAGGAATAGACTGAGAGTGCTTGAAGGGTGGTTTCAGAGATGGTGGAGCTTTTCATCATAGTGGGAAAGAGCTTGAGAAAGAAATCGCACCACAAAGTGTAGCTGGAGAGGTTCCAGCTGGACATGTGGAGGAAGGAATGTGACTGGAAGGGCAGTGCTGTGGTGGAACCGGTCACCCAGAGGGAGTCTGCATCAGCCCAAGGCTTTGTGCTTCAAGGAACAGCTGGGGAGGATGGAGAGAGATCAGCAAAGGAAGGAAGATGCTCAGACAAGAGCAAGGTGGGGCAGCAGGGGGGATGTCTCCAGCCTGCAGGGAAAGAGGTACAGGTGATGCCACACCATAGCACAGGCTGTCGTGGAGATGATCAAGGGATGTAAAGAGGCTGAAAGCCCCCCAACAGACATGAGCTCCTTCTCCCCTCAGCTATGGCTGTTGTCTCCACCTCTGATGCCTGTGAGGACACACCTTGTCCTTACAGCACAGGGGCCTCATGGCCTCCTTGTCCCCAGCCAGGAACCTGGGAGGTGTTGGACCATAGTCCTGCCCTTGGCCTTGCCCCACATCGCAGAGTCCCAGGAAGAGCCCTGGGCAATGTGGGAGGGACAGGATGTGATGTTGCAGGGGATGCGGGTCAGGGCTTGGCCCTTTGGTTAATGAAACACATCCAGGTTTCCTGATCATCAGAGAGACCTTCACCTTGTTTTTCCTGACCTGTCATCTCTGCCTCCAGTTTTCTTCTCTAACCAGACGCTGGGGTCAGTTCCTCGGTAGTGTTCCTCAGTGGGACCCATTGACATTACAGGAAACTTTGGAGTTTGAATGAGACTTTGACTTCTTGAGAGGTTTCTTCAACTTCCACTCTGTGTCTGAGGTTCATGGACTCAGCACCAAAGCCACCAGAGGGGTCATTAAAGCGCCTTGGGCTGCTCCTGTGCTGCTGAGCTGGGCTGGGCTCCTGGGACAGAGGGAGCTCATGGCAAGCGGCAGCGCTGCAGAGAGACAGCTCTGCCCAGGAGCAGCTCCTCTGCAAAGCGCAGCAGGGCTGAGGGCTCTGCCTGGGGATCTCAGGGAGACGAGCGAGGCAGAGAGACCTTGAAGGTGGTCAGGATTGGGAGGATGACTGAGAGCTCACTGGAGGAGAAATCTTTGCAGCCCTTGCCATGGTAAGTCTCTGGGTGCAGGGCAATGCAGCTGGAACCCATGGAGGCAACTCCAAAAACTGGCACAGCCACAGCTGGTGGGATCTGTAAGGACACAGATCTTGTCAGGCAATTTCAAACAGCTGCGAAGCCGGGTGAGCACCCAGGGCTGCCCAGGGCTGTCCTGCAGAGCAGGGTCCCTGCACCCCAGGGCTGTGCCGGGGCAGGGACTCTGCCGCCTGCCAGGGTCAGCGCTCAGCCTGCCCGGGGAGATCCCAACAACACTGAGGGGAGAAGCCGTGGGGGGAAGGAACAGCGTGTGGCTGGGAAGGGTCCTGCTATGAAGTGAGTGCTGAGTGAGTCAAGGCTGCTCACAGCTCCAGATCACTTTAGGACATTCCCAGGAGACTCTTAAAGAAGCACAGCAAGACAGGGGCTCTGTGAAAGAGAAGGATCCTATTTATCAGTCTCACATTCTCAGTTATCTATGTGGCCAATGGGACAGAGAAACTCATGTCTCAGTTCAGATGGAGGCACTGAAATGTCAAATCTGTTACTCTTAGCAGTGCATAAACCTGTGAGTATCAGAAATCAACACACCCTAGCTTCCAGACAGCATCAGGATGACTTTTCCAGCCTCATCAGGGCTGGTCTGATGTTCCCATCAGAGCCGGCCCACACAGAGCTGCCCCTGGGCAGTGCCCGGCTGCTGGGAGGGGTCTGCGGGGCAGAGCTGAGCACACAGCGGCTGGAATGGGGTCTGTGACACTGACAGGAGGAGACATGGGGACAGAGACACAGCTGCAGGCAGGGACAGCTCCAGGCAGCAGAGCAGGGGGTGTTCAGGAGCTGTTTTGCTCCTTCTCTGCAGGTGGCTGCTGGGTGTTGTCTGCTGGGCAATGATCGGACTGTCCCTTTAGCACATCCCATCTTCAGGAGCCCTGACTCTGCTCTGCCTGTCCTGCTGGGCTCGCCAGCTGCCCCCAGAAAGGCCCAGCTCTGCTGTAGGATCCCAGGAGTGCTGAGCCTTTCCTTGGGGTCCGCACTCTCCTGCCAGAGTCCTTTGCTTCTCTCGGTGAGGGGTCATGTCCTGCTGTCTCCATCACATCTCCACCTCTGGGCTGGGACAGAGAAGAGTTTGCAGATCTGCCCTTTCAAACAGGGCTCCCTGCTCCAGTGTGAGTCCAGTTTTGGGTTTTCTTTTAAAGAGAGGTTTGTTTATGAAGTTGTTTTTAAGGCAGCACAAGTGAAAGCACAGGACAAATGGGTAAAAGCTGCTCTCCTAACTCACACTGAGCCACAGAGAGGTGAGCCCTTTTGCCTGTCCTGTCTCAAGACTCTTCACATTTTCAGTCATATATATGAGGATTTCAACCCCTACAAAAATCCAGTCATGAGATGTGATGGTGGAAAATTAAAAACACAGAGAAAATCCTAATAATGACATGCTAAGCCTCTGCTCTGCAGCCCATGCTCTTAAGTGTCAAGAGAGCAGGTATTGAAGTTTTTCATTAACGGTGCATAACATATGACATTGCTTGTGAACACCAGAGCTCTCAAACCAGCTCCCCTAAGTCTCCGCTGCAGCAGGGCAAAGCTGGCTGCTGGGCCCCAGATGAAGAGAGGTCCTGCTCCTCACAGCACACTCGGCCAGCACATAGCAGAGAAAGGAAATGCATTTCAAATGGGGCTGGGCGTGAGGAAAAATGGAGTGGCTTTGCCCAGAGGAGTATGTCCTGTTTTTAAGATGTCATTTCCTTTTTGGAAGAGTCCCCACAGCAAGAAACAACAAATGTCCAACAGCAGCTCCATCACCCAGTTCCTCCTCCTGCCATTTGCAGAGACACGGGAGCTGCAGCTCTTGCACTTCTGGCTCTTCCTGGGCATCTATCTGGCTGCCCTCCTGGGCAACGGCCTCATCATCACCACCATAGCCTCTGACCAGCACCTGCACACCCCCATGTACTTCTTCCTGCTCAACCTCGCCCTCCTCGACCTGGGCTCCATCTCCACCATTGTCCCCAAATCTACGGCAAACTCCCTCTGGGACACCAGGGCCATCTCCTACGCAGAATGTGCTGCACAGCAGTTTTTTTCTATCTTCTCGTTCACAGCAGAGTATTCTCTTCTCACCATCATGTCCTACGACCGCTACGTTGCCATCTGCAAACCCCTGCACTACGGGACCCTCCTGGGCAGCAGAGCTTGTGTCCACATGGCAGCAGCTGCCTGGGCCACTGGGTTTCTCAATGCTCTGCTGCACACAGTCAGTACATTTTCACTGCCGCTCTGCAAGGGCAATACCCTGGACCAGTTCTTCTGTGAAATCCCCCAGATCCTCAAGCTCTCCTGCTCAGATGCCTACATCAGGGAAGTTTGGCTTCTTGTAGTTAGTGTCTGTTTAACTTTTGGCTGTTTTGTTTTCATTGTGGTGTCCTATGTGCAGATCTTGAGGGCAGTGGTGAGGATCCCCTCTGAGCAGGGACGGCACAAAGCCTTTTCCACGTGCCTCCCTCACCTGGCCGTGGTCTCCCTGTTTGTCAGCACCACCATGTTTGCCTACCTGAAACCCCCCTCCATCTCTTCCCCATCCCTGGATCTGGTGGTGTCTGTCCTGTACTCAGTGGTGCCTCCAGCAGTGAACCCCCTCATCTACAGCATGAGGAACCAGGAGCTCAAGGATGCCCTATGGAAACTCATATCTTACTGTTCTGTGAAGCAATAAAGTGCCCATCTGCTTCTACATAAGAGTTTTAATGTAGCTAATTGCAGGCCCAGCCTGTCATCTGGATTTTCTGTTATTGGTTGGGTTTTTTATTGTGATAATGTTGTCATGCCCTTTCTAATTCTCTCTCTGCTTTTCTTTTATAACCACTGGCTATGTAAATGAGGAACCGTGCTCTCCTTTTCTCTTAAACAAAATAAACATTCCTGTAGTAACTTGTTTTTCACTATATCCTTCCTCCAAGGCCCTTTTGGAGGTTCAGGGAAAATTCCTGTGTGGGTGGGAGGAGGGGAAAAGAGTCCAGCCTGGCAGCACTGCCAGGGAGCAGCAGCGCTTGGCCTTCCAGAGCTGTTCTCGTTCCACTCCCACACTCTCCTCCTCATCCCTTGTGTTGGTGCAAGGCCTGAGTGCTCTGGCAGCCTGGTCACCGTCCTGCTGTGTGTGAGTCCTGTGAGCGCAGGCAGGGACAGGCAATGGGCACTGCTGTGACAGAGCTGGCCTCCGTAACAGTACTTCTGTAAAGAAAAGTGATGTTCACAGGGCAGTGCCTGAAGGCTTAGGTCTTTTTCAAGTTTCTCTTAAGAACATGCACTAGAAAGCAGCCTGCAGGTTGAAACACCAGTGTACAGCTGAACAGTGTGTGTGTGCAGGGCTGGGCACACAGCAGTGTCCTCTCACAGCCAGGCCTCCTGCCAGAGACCTGCAGGACCAGCAGAGCAGGGGCTGGGCTGTGCCCGTGTGCACTGGACACCCTGAGGAAGGAGCCTCAGGTCAATCATCATGCACTGGCCCCTCACAGCCACCATTGCCAGCACTGGCCTCTCACCCACAGAGGAACCAACAACACAGGCCCAGTGAGACTGATCTCAGCTGCCTTGGAGTGGATCATTGCAAGAACAAGCATGGGGAGAATTGCAGGTTGGTCAGCCTGCCTCTGTCCCTGGGAAGGGGATTGGACTCGTCCTCCTGTAGAATGCGATTTTAGCTCTTTTGAGGGTGATGCAAAGGTGGGTGGAGGCCTTGAACAACCTCCCCTGGTTCACCCGGCCTTGAGCAGGACAGTGAGACAAGATGAGTGAGACAAGGGCTCTCTTCAAGCAAGGCAAGGAAGCGAGATGGGTGTCTACAGCCTGCAGGGAAAGAGGGGCAGGTGTGGGACCGTGTAGAACAGCCTGTGGTGGAGATGGCAAAGGGCGCTGGCAAGGCTGGCAAAGGCTGGCAAAGCGTGTAGAACACGCTTCAGTCTTGGTCAGGTCCTGGGGGCTAAGGAGGGGGATGGATGGGTGTGGTATTTTGAAGGTCAGTTGGGTCTCAGACACTCATAATCCAGTCAGAAGCGCGTGGCTGTGAAGGGGACTGTGGGGTCATTTCTGTCTCTGGAGGTGACAGCCCAGCAGCAGGGACATGGCTGGGAAAGAACCTCGGCCTAAGTACCCACAGGCCCTACCCAGGAAGAGGCCTTGGAGACGGGCTGTCATGTCCATCCCACCTGAGTTCATGACGGGACAGCAGCAGGGACATGGTCGTGTCTATCAGAGAAGCTGAAAGGCCAGCAGCAGTGCTGGGATTTAGAAGATCATGGTGAGGTGACTTCTCTCTGGTCAAGTGCAAGACCACAAGAAGACTAACAGGTTGGGTTCCCTGCTTGATGGGCATTTTCTGAAGGTGATAAAGCTTTCTCAAGTAGTGGGCAAAAGCAACAGAGAAAATAAAAGCCACCAAGTACAGATTGGGAAATGGAGACTGGTTATCAGGAGGAAGAAATGTCCCTGGAAGGGCAGTGCCGTGGTGCAAGAGGTCACCCAGAGGGAGCTGGATCAGCCCATGGCTTTGTGTTCCAAATAACAGCCAGTGAGGGTGCAGACACATCAGTGAAGGTAGAGAAATGCTGGGGTGAGAGCAGGTGGGGAAGCGAGATGCGTGTCTACAGCCTGCAGGGAAAGAGGGGCAGGGGTAGGACTGTGCAGAACAGCCTGTGGTGGAGATGGCAAAGGGCACTGCAAGGCTGGAAGGCACCAACAGAACCCAGGTGTCTGTCCCCTTGGCCATGGCAGTTGTCTCTGCCACTGACACCTAGGAGAAGACATGTTGTCCTCATGGCACTGGGGCCTCATTGTCTCCTTGCAGCCGCATGGGGAAGCTGGAGGTTGTTGTACCAGTGTTGTCCTTCCCTCGGCCTTGCACACCCACATCCCACGGTCCCAGGAAGAGCCCTGAGCCGTGTGTGAGGGACAGGATCCCCCTTCCCATTGCCTGGAGGTCATGGCTTCTCCTTTCTGCTTTAGAAAGCAAACCAAGGGGTTTCTCAGCATCAGAGCCACCTGTACAGGGCCTTGGCCTACCTGCCATCACAGCCTCCAATTATCTGCTCTAACGAGTCTCTGGGGAGGCTTTGTCAGGAACAGCCCTCAGTGGGGCCCATTAATGCTTCAAGGAACTTTGGGGTTTGCTTTTGCCTTTGGCTCCTTGAGAGCTTTGTTGAGTCTCTCCTCAGTAACTGAGCTTCATGGACTCAGCCTCACATACTCCATGGGCTCACTAAAATTCTTCAAGCCCTCAGAAGCTGTGTCTCTTCCATCACTTTCTTCAAGTATTGAAGAATTATAGAGCTCATTAGAGAGGTTTCAGGAGGGTAGGTAAAGAGGACATTTTGAATGAGAACTAGGGAGAAGTGAGAGAAGAATTCTCCCATGGATACTGGTGCAGAGTGTCTCCTGAGGAGGTTGGACAGGTGGGAAAAGCAGTGCCTTGAGGCCAGACACGGGAAGGACATCCTTGCTCCTCACCTCTCCAAATTTCTGTTTCGATCATTGGCCCCCTGGCAGTTACATCACTTTTCTTTACATCAGATTCTCCACTCAAGTTTGCACCTGATTGTTACAGCTTCTCTCCATGAATTACTTCATGCTTTCCTTAGAGATCTAGAGTTAAATAGGCACAAAGAGGCTTTTTTTATTGGCAAAAGGAAAAAAGGCAATGAGAAAGAAAACACAACAGAATGTAATGAACAATAAAATATACTCTGTCGTTAGTTTAAGCAACTTCCAGTGAGGTCCATAACCACAACTGAAGAGTTGCCTACAGGGAGTATGAGAGTGACAGCTGAAAGACAATTCAGCTTTACCTGCCTGAAGCTCAAAGCAGGGAGAGAGGTGAGAGGGATCTGAAAGAGCAAAGAGTGAGAGGAGGAAGAACCTCTGGAGAGCAATGGAAAGTGCAAATGTCCAGACAGGCTTCTGAAGAGACGACTGCAGACATGGTGGGTTGAATAAGGACAGGTAGAAACACCTGGATGTTCAGGGGGATTAAATACAGTCTCACAGGCAGAGTTCTGGAAATACAAGCACAGAGTAACTACAATATTTCTTCTTCTGCAATTCATACATATTGTAAAAATCCATATTTTGGCAGGACAGAAATTCATGGACATTTTATTTAAAATATTGAATCATTTCAGCTGATGAGTAAGTTGTGGTTTTGTATTGTTTGTTTGTTTGTTTATTGAAGAACTGAGAGCAGTTCTCATGTTTTCAGGCAGAGCTCCATGGTCTGACCATAAGCCCCCAGTTCAAACCTCCAGAGCCACCGGTGTACCTGAGGTATCTGCCTGGGACTGGCAGTTATCACACAAGACTGATAGAGCCCTGTCACTTCCATCACGTACATCTGGGTTTCAACACTTGTACACTTAATTAGATAAGTTTCAAGGGTGTAGTGAAGGAGGAAGGTACAGAAAGAGCACTTAGAAGAAGTGACAGGAGAATTCTCCCATTGATACTGATGCAGAGTGTCCCCTGAGGAGCTGTGGACAGGAAGGAGCAGCAGTCTGCCTGAGGTCCATCACTGTATGGAGAACCTGCTCCTCACCTCCCCAACCCTGCCATGTCTCTCTGTACTCTTGACTGTGCTAGTGGAAAATATTCATCCATATGACACACATAAGGTTTAGATCCCTCCCAGAGATCTCCTCATCTCCCCAGTTAGCCCAGAAAGAGACAAACAGACACACACACAAATGGGTCTGGGATGGACTATTCTTGAGCTCGAACATCACAGAATCACAGAATATCTCGAGTTAGAAGATCCCCATAAGGATCAATGAGTCCAGCTCCCTGCTGCTCGCATGACCACATAACACTAAACCACAAGACAAAGAGCATCGTCCAGACACTCCTTGACCTCTGACAGGCTGGGAGCCGGGACCACTTCCCTGAGGAGCCTGTTCCAGTGACCGACCACCCTCCAGTGAAGAGCTTTCTCCTAATGTCCAGTCTGAACTTCCCCTGACGCAGCCTCATTCCATTTCCACCTGTCCTGTTCTCACTGGTCACCCGAAACAGGACATCGGCCCCTCACCTCTGCTGCCTCTCTGAGGAAGGTGCAGACTGTGATGAGGGCTGTCTTGCTTTTACTTGAAACAAGACTAATTCTCTTTTGGTGAATTTTCCTTTCAGCTTAAGCTCTTCTAAGTAACTGCGTATTTCTGCAGCTGGATGCATGTTTTTCAAACACTGTGTGCTCCAGAGCCGACAACGGCCAATATTGACAGTTTTACTGAGCTAACAGTAGGGCTGGTATGCAGAAAAGGCCTAGGACTAGATCTTACTGGTATAGCAGCCAACATCGCTGGTGAATCTCTTATGTCCCATAAGTGAGGGGGTTGTATTTGCAGGGGGGGGTGGACAGAACAAGTGACGCCAATTGAAAACCGAGTTGTTCCATGCCATCCACGTCATGCACAGTTTAAAGCTGGGAGATCACAAGGGTCTCAGGCTCTTGGTCCATGGCCAGCATCTCAAGAGGAGCCTGCCCGTTGTCCTGCCTGCAACCCTGATCCTGGTTCCAGTCCTTGCATCCCTGAACCCAGTTCCTGTCTACTGCCGAATCCAGTCCAGGACTTCCTGATGTCTTCCCTGCAGCCTCTGCTGTGACACCAGCCCCTGTGGCAGCATTTTGGCTTCTCTGGGAAATACAATATTGGTTTTGTATATTTTGCCTTATTTGTCTCATTATTAGTATTATGACGAAAGTTTTCATTTTTGTTGTTTTATTTTTAAAACCTTTCCAACTTGTAAGTCTCTCTCCCTTTTCCTCCTTTTCCCTTTCCTTAGTGGGGAAGGGAGTGTGGTCAAGAGAGAACATCAGCCACACTTTATTGTTGCCACTGTGCTCGGTGCTGGTGAGGCCACAGCTTGAATCCTGTGTTCAGTTTTGGGCCCCTCATCAGAAGAAGGACATTGAGGCACTAGAGAGAGTGCAGAGGAGGCGACAAAGCTGCTGAGGGGCCGGAGCACAAGTGTGATGAGGAGCGGCTGAGGGAAGTGGTGGGTTCAGCCTGGAGAACAGGAGACTGAGGGGAGACCTGATCGCTGTCCACAACTGCCTAAAAGGAGGTTGGAGCATGGAGGGTGTTGGTCTCTTCTCCCAAGGAGCAAGTGAGAGGACAAGAGGAAATGGCCTCAAGTTGTGCCAGGGGAGGTTTAGACTGGAGGTCATTAGGGACATGGGTTAGTGTTGGGGTTGGGTTATGTTTGGACTCCATGAACCTGATGGTCTCTTCCAATCAAAATGATTCTATGATTCTATGGAGATATGATCTGAAGGCAGGCTGGCAGCAGACTATGAAGCTGTGCCGGGGGTGGCCACATCTGGCTCCTCCCAGCAGGAGTTTGGAAAGTCCCTTCCCAGCTGTGAGCGCCAGGCCAAGGGCACAGGGCAGAAACAGCCCCCACCCCTGAGGGCCCTGGCCCCCAACTGGCCTCTGTCCCCAAACTACTCAAACTGCTGAACAGGCTCTGCCTCTACCTGAATGATCTTCAGTTTTAAGAAAATGCCAAACAAACGTGTACTTCTGGATGAGGATGGAGCAGGTTCAGGTCCAGGACCAGGGCTGCTGCAGGAGCAGGTGTCTCCAGCACAGACAGGCTGGGGGGGACCTGTCGACCTCAGCACCCCTGGGCCCCACCATGGCCCAGTTCAGCAGCCCTGGGCCCGAGGGCTCAGCCCAGGGACAGCCCCACAACCAGGCTCAGAGCGGTTCCTGCTGCTGCCCCGAGGGTCACCAGCCCCAGTCAGCCCTGGGCCAGAGTGCAGGTGTCTGAGCTGGGCTGAGGTGGAAGGGGCTGGAAAACAGCTCATCGTGAAGAGGCGATGGGAGAAGGTGCCGTGTGTGTGGCAGCGGGGATGAACTGACACCCTCAGTTTGGTATCTGGATCAGTGCTGGGCTTGCACATGGACTAAGCCCCAGCTCAGAGCACAAATTGCTGTTGCCAGCACTAGGTGCCAAGCGCTGTTCCTGCTCTCTCCTCCCTGGTGCCACCCAAGCGCACGACTGCCCTGCCTGCTCCTGCCTTGGGGCTTGGGGAACTCGGGGTCAAATGGTAAGACAGACTCATGTGGTTATGGGATCTCTGAAGTGTCCTGGGATTGCTTTGCTAATCACTCTGTAACGTTTCCTGAGCTATTAATTCGACTATAGGCACAGGGAGGCAAATGAGCCATGAACCAACTTTCCAGTTAAGGTTTCCTTCTTAGAAAAAAACACACTTCCATTTTCACATTGGCAACACACTGAAAGATGGACACTGAAGCAGCATCTGCCTCTTGTGAAAACAGGTAACAACAGATGGTTCCATTGATCCTTAGTTGCTTCCTGCACAGGAAAACTCTCCATTAATTTAATCTTTGGTGTACAGGCAGGGCCTTGCTGATGTTCCTGTGGAGGCAGCAAGCATGTGGATGTCAGGCTTTCTGCAGATTTGTGACTGAGTTTTCCTGTTTTCCCTAATAAGGAAAATCTTGCTGTGGACTCCTGAAGTCTCCCACAAGCTGATGGGTTGAGAGAAGGACGGGGGGCTGCAGTTAGCTCAGGGAGGACCAGTCAGCATCACAGGCAAAGCAGACTCGAACTCGACTTGGTGAACATTAATGGAATTTATTGATAGATGAAACTGGCATCTCTCCCCTGTCTTTGGGCGGATCACCGTGCACCCTGAACCGATACAGGCAGGTGTGCTCCGGGTGGCCCCAGTTGCTCAGCACTTGCAGCTGGATGTAATTCACGATCCCAGGGATCTCGTTCTGAAACGACAAGAAGAAATGAGTTGCCTTTTCCTCTCTGGTACGTGACCACTGACAGAAGTGCCGCAGCGACGGCCTCTTCCTTCCAGCTGCCCCGCGAGGGCTTTGGACCTGTCATGGTCAAGATGTTCTTGTCCTGCTCTAGCTCATTGGGCCATGAGAACCAGTAAAGGAAGAAGCAGCACCCAGATGCCTCAGCAAATATACTGGAAAGTTCTCGCTTGCTTTGGGGCACAGGCTTCCACAGTCAGAAGACCCAGTGGTGGTGTCAGGAAAATAGCTCATTGCCTTCTCTAGAAAGCCAAGGAAACAGAATGGCCTCCCTGTCACTGCTCACTGCCAGCACCAACAGAATCCTCAGGAAACCCAGTATTTCTGGTCTTTAACTGGCAGACCAGCAGTGGTGCATCCTACGGGATGTGGCCTCTTGTATGCACTTGGGCTCCAGACAGTCAAGCTGATTCTAGTTTCAACTGTGGCGCTTCTAAGTGCTGAAATTTAAACCCAAAATGAAAGAGAAGAAGACCGGCAGTCCAGCCATCTGCCATCAGGAAATTAAATCAGAAGAAAGGCCAGCGTGGCACACGTTCAAGGACAGGGCTGCCTGTAGCCCTTTGGCAGGGAAGCCTCTCCCCATCCAGCCGCATTTCTCCTCCTCTCCTAGAGTTCTCCCCCATCTTTGTCCCCATACCTTCAGCTGGAAGGTCTGACTGGGATTCAGTGGTGCCAGGAAGGTGAACTGTCCCAGGAATGTTCCCTGCTCGTCGTGTTCTTCCTTGAAGCCCTACAGAAGGACAGGGGTAGAGAAAACAAGAGCGTCTGGTGCACCATGGCAAGACTGAACTTCAGTCGGTGAAGCACAGGTTTATTTCGGCTACGTAGTCCAAGGACCATGAGCACAAGGAAAAGACGAGAAGCTGCAGGTGGGCAGCACGCCACACTTGCCTACTCAGTGAGTCCAAGCTGCCGGTCAGAAAAGGAGCAGACGCTCCCAGTGAGAGGGAGGTAACCTGAGGATCACAAATGCCACTGGTATTGGAAGCCAAGAAGGTCTAGGACCATGCAGTGTTCAGCTCCTTTTCCCTATGGCTCCTGGAGTAGCCTCTTGCCCCAGAAGCTTCCTTTCGAGTGGTCCATTGAATAAAAGAGGAATACAATGGGAAGGGAGCGACTCCAAGGAGCCTGTTTCTTCTGAGAGCCAGGAGGAACCTTCAGGCTACTCCACTCTTAGACCCATCTTCACCCCCTGCGTAGAAATGCTGTGCAACCCCCTGCCCCCCACTCCAGAGAAATCACTTACGTAGACAGCAAAGTCCTTTGGAGCTCCAGAGACACTTTCTCCATGGAACGCTGTCCCCGACACATGGTCCATGCTGACTGCTCTGGGAATCACTGGCACAGACAGCTTGATGAAGACCTGTCCTTGACTTCCTGGGAAGGGCCAGCAGCTTCCAGGATGATTTTCTGGCTGAACAAAGAAGAAGAAACTACATTGACATGGAGAAGGTTGCCCTGGCCCTCTCCCAGAGCTCTGCAGGCACCTCTGCCCTTCTCCTTCTGTGCCGCGCTGACAGTTTGCACAGCGACTGGGCAGACACAGACTGCAGGAGCAGCCTGGCCTGGTAGAAGCTCCCACTGAGAACCTGGGGCACTCTGGGACAGGAAATACTCAGCAGGGAGACACAGGAGGAGAGCAGGTCCATGCGAGAAGGAGGCAGGAGAAGCAGCTTCGAGGTGCAAAGACAGGGGGAAAGGCAACTCTAGAGCAGCGTGTGTGGTTCATCCTCCTGACCTCTGTTTTACTGCTTCTTGGTGCTCCTACCTCAAGAACAAGCTCAGGGGACCTCATATAATCCATCACCGGCATGGAGTACAGGAAGACTTTGGCTTTGTCATTCCGGAGAGATGGAGAAGTCCTCGAATGAATGACAGCAGCCCCTGGAAATTAAAACATGAGCTGAATCATCAGGCAGTGTTGGGAGGAATACTGCACTGTTGACTTGAAAAAGCTTCTCAGTTGGCATCCATGTCCTACAGTGGGTTCCTCTCTTTCTTACTGGAATGACCCCTCTAGAACACACAGCAGGGAGTCATGGGGCCATGGAAAAAGACAAGAACGTGAACCAGGCTTTCTGTGCTTCCCATGGAGTCTGGCCCATTACAGGCTCTGTCAGTGGGGGCACTTGTTAGGGCACAAGGTGACCCTTTACTTCTCACCCCTTCTCTCCTACCCCTGGGCACGTTCCAATGCCCATCTTGTCAATCTGGACAGGAAGCGCTTTGGAACTGGTTTGTTTGTACAGTGTCACGGTACCTGCTGATTTTAGGGCGTAATCAGGCATTGGGACCTGCATTTCTTCCAGCTTCTCCAGGGCTTCATTGATGATCTCCTGAACCGCCTGGGAAGGAACACAAAGGAAAGCGCCTGTTGGAAGGAAAAGTAAGGGGGCAAGCAGCTCCCCTGCAAGGCCAGCCAAGGTGCATGGGGACAAGGCCCATATCAGATGGAAGGAACACTCAAATTTCCTGGAAGCCTCCCAGGTTTGCTCTGCTGTGCTTGACGGGATCAGAAAGGGGGGCTGCTCACTCCAGTGCTCTGAATGCTGGAGCTGCGGGAAGGGGCTTTTCCTGTGGAGAGGCCCCAGGCCAGGCAGCACAGAGAGACAAGGAAGCGTGGCCATGACAGCAATTGTTCCAGTAGCACCAGCCTGTTGGCTGTGACAGGGAATGGAGTAGGATACGTGCCGGAGGGAGGATAAAACCCCTGAGGAGATCCTTCTGCCTTGTGCCCTTACCCGTCCGGTAAAGCCTGGGAGCCTTCCCTGCTTCACGCCTTCATGGAGAGCCCGCTCAGCCACATCCTTTGTGCTCCAGCGCAGATTGTAAAGCTGTTCCTGGAGCTTATGGAGCCTGTCTGGCAGGGATTGGGTTTCGATCAGGTCTCCTAATTCCGCTGCAGTGCTCCAGAGTGATAATGCGCCGAGTCGTCCCACATGGAAAACACCTGTCAGACACACACCAGAGCTTAGAACTTGGTCTAAGGCTGCGTTGTGCCTGGGGCTGCCCTCTCTGTGTCTCTCCCAAGTGCCATCATTGTCTATCCTCTTATTGTCTTTGACAGTGGCCAGCATGGCGTACGGGCTCCACAAGAGATGGACGTTCCCTGCCCTGGACTGTGCTCCTTGTCCTGCAGAAGATTTTCATCCCCCTGGGGCAGGAGAGCTCAGCCACAGCCTCTCCCTCGGCTGAAGAGAACTGGCTTAGCCCCCCTGGGGAAGGCAAGTCACCCCTTCCTCACCCCCACACTCGTCCCGCTGGAGCAGGGACTGGCACAGCTCTGTCGGGGACTTTCTGCTCTCAGCTGAGCTCCTCTGGTCACAGCGGGGGAAGCGGACCAGGACAGGATGGAGCCCCAAGCACATCCTAAAGCACCGTCCTCAGGTCGGAGCTCTGCAGAGACTCACCGAGAGAGAACAGGCCGAGAAGCAGCACCAGGATTGTTGCCTTTGCTGCCTTCATCTTCCTGCAGAGCAACAAGGAGGAAAAGGCTGGTGAAGCTGGCGGTTCCCGTGCAGATCAGCAGCAGACTGGAGAGCAGCAGCAGGGACTGCAGCCCTTGAGCCTGGCGTTCCTGGCGTGTGCGTTGGCTTGGTCCTGCAGCAGCTCGAGTCACTGCTGGGGTTGTCACCAGCTGCACCAGTGGGGGAATTGTCATGGCAGCGATTGTTTTGTTAGGGACAAAGGGCTCAAGATTGACTCTGGACTAAGAGCAGGAGTTGCAACAAGAGCTGTGGCCACACTTCCCGTCTGTGGGGTGGACAGGTATTCTTTGGAAATGGAAGGCACATGATGAACGCTGTTTCTCCTGCCCACCATCCAATCGGCACGTGTGCTGATCCTGTTCTCCACCCTCTCAAGAGAAGGTTCAGCCTGTGCCCCTACGGCAGGCTGTATCGGGGCCACTGCTTGGGACTCCCTCCATGCGATCCAAAATAGACCTGTCCCTCATTCTGCAGAGATCAAAGGCTTTCTGGGCCTTGCCCCTGTGGTCATGAAGAGACTGAAAGGCGGCTGCTGCCTTCCACCAGCTCCAGAGCGAGCTCTCAGGCTGCCCTCGTGTTCCTCTCCTGTCCACCCTCCACCCACCCCAGCTGATGAGGTGGAAAACACACCTGGGCAAAGGGGAGGAGGATTTTTCAAACATACCCATTCAGACCTTCAACCCTTTCGGTCTGTCTCGTGGTACCTGCTGAGGTGCAGGTAACAAGCATCTTACTCGCTCACGAGTGAGCCAAAAACTCTGCGATCTCTGTTCCTTCAAGATCGAGAGTGACAAAGGCACAGGGAGACCCCTGGTTTTATACCCTGCTGTACCGACCTCAGCACTGATGCTGCTTTGTGACATCAATGGCAGTGGGTGATGTCACAATGGAAGAGGCTGCGCCACGTTTGGAGGCAAAGTCCAACCTGACAGCAGCGGGTTTTGCAGTCCTCTCTGCAAGGGCAGAAATCCTGCACCATAGAAAGATTGGAAAGGTACAGTGAGCAGTGTAGGGGAAAGAGACCTGGGGGTCCTGGTGGACAGCAGGATGACCATGAGCCAGCACTGTGCCCTTGTGGCCAAGAAGGCCAATGGCATCCTGGGGTGTATTAGAAGGGGGGTGGTTAGTAGGTCCAGAGAGGTTCTCCTTCCCCTCTACTCTGCCCTGGTGAGACCTCATCTGGAATATTGTGTCCAGTTCTGGGCCCCTCAGTTCAAGAAGGACAGGGAACTGCTGGAGAGAGTCCAGCGCAGGGCCACAAAGATGATTAAGGGAGTGGAGCATCTCCCTTATGAGGAAAGGCTGAGGGAGCTGGGTCTCTTTAGCTTGGAGAAGAGGAGACTGAGGGGTGACCTCATTAATGTTTATAAATATATAAAGGGTGGGTGTCACGAGGATGGAGCTAGGCTCTTCTCAGTGACAACCAACAGTAAGACAAGGGGTAATGGGTTCAAGCTGGAACACAAGAGGTTCCACTTAAATGTGAGAAGAAACTTCTTCTCAGTGAGGGTGACAGAGCACTGGAACAGGCTGCCCAGGGGGGTTGTGGATTCTCCTTCTCTGGAGACATTCAAAACCCGCCTGGACGCCTTCCTGTGTAACCTCACCTAAGTTTTCCTGCTCTGGCAGGGGGATTGGACTAGATGATCTTTTGAGGTCCCTTCCAATCCCTAACATTCTGTGATTCTGTGATACAGGAACATGTTACTCTCAGAAAACAGACTCTGTCAACCACTTCCTTACTGAAGTTCAGATGGTGTGAGAAAAAAAATACAAAACACAAAAAAGCAAGATTCTTGTTCTTATTTTATGGAGCCCATTGTATCAGCCACTCAACATGAAGTCCAACTCCAGTCTGAACCTCAGAATAGGAAATGCCATCTTAAAATTTCCAGGAAATGGAAGGGCTTTGAAGTGGCAAGACCAGAAAACATTCATGAAAGCACCGCCATGCAAGTCCACAGCCCTGATCACAGACCACCTGCCCCGTTACCTAAGGCAATGATGTTCGCAGCTGATTTGCAGCCACTGACATCTGGAAAACAGCACAAGGTCTTTTGTTCTTTTGCACGGAGCACATAGGTTGACACTGGAGCTGTTAAGAAAAACATCCACAGTCAGTCTGGTTTCATTGGAGGACACCAGGATAAGTTCAGTTCACATTCACAAGGAATCACAGCAGGTCCCACCAGTCCCTGCAGACCCCGACACGGCTCCTGTGCAGGGTCCCGAAGAGCAGTGAGCGCAGAACAAGAAACCTTCCTTCAAAAGAAGGTCCCCAGCCGGCTCTTTCCCCAAGCTGCACAGAGCAGCAGCTGAGAACAACCTCTGCCACAACTACACCCGGCTCTGCCGTCTGCAGGAGGAGACCAGCTCCTAAATGATCCCCAGCCCTACAGACACAGATCTTCCCCAGGGCAGTGCTCAGCAAATACCAGAGCACAGTGACACCTGGTCATTCAGTTGGAGCTGCTGGGGAGAAGGACAGAGGACTAGAAAGAGACAAATCAGACAAGAGAGAAGAGAGAGGAGCCCAGGGAGGAAGAAACACACAGGGAAAAGGCTGGAGAGATGGAGAAATCAAGAGAAATAGGGACGAGGAGCCACAATGAGACAGGGAGGAAGAAAGAGGAGGGTGGAGGAGCAGGACAGAGGGACAAGGGGATGGGAAGGAGAAGAAGGAAAGTTGGGTAGAGAAAGGCAGGGACAGGGAGGGGGATGTACAGATGGGGAAAAGGAAGGAGAGAGAGCAGAACATAGGGACTGAGAAAGAAAGCAAAGGTAAGATGGGGATGAAGAGACTGATAAAGTGAGAAAACCCACAGTGAGCTGGAGGAAGAGGAAAGGAGGGCTGAGAAGCAGCAAAGAGGAAGAGACAAAAAATCAAAGGCAGAGCCAGCTGGACAGGGGTCGATTGCCAGAAGCAATGGGACAGGCAGCGGGGCAAGAATAAAGAGAGAAAAGATGGGGACAGGCAGCAGGACAGAGGGACAGTGAGAGGATAAAAGGGGCAGGGAACAGGATATACATGGAGAAACAATCAGCAGGAACAGGGAGAAAGATAGAAGAGAAAAAAAGAGATGAAGAGGGACATGGGATAGGGAGAGAAAGTAAGAAGGAAAGGGAGAAGGACAAGGATGGTCAGAGAAACACAAAGACAGGGAGCAGGACAGGGCAACACAGACAGAGGAAAAAGAGTCAGGGAGGCAGCAGAAAGGGAAAGACAAAAAGAAGAGACAGGCGGCAGGGCACGGATAGAGGTAAAAAGGCCTGGGCTGGGCAGCAGGGCAGAGATGGAGACCAAAAAGCAGCTTTGGGCTGCAGGACAGAGATGGAGTGAGAAATGAAAGTGACAGGGAGCAGGAGAGAGTGACAGAGAGAGTGGAAAAACTACAGAGGGAGCAGGACAGCAAAACAGAGCGGGGGACAGACAGGGAGAAGGGCAGAGAAACAGAGAGGGAATGAGAGGGGCAGGGAGCAGGACAGAGAGCTGGAGCAGGAAGGGAAAATGAGATGGGCAGCAGAACAAAGGGAAGGAGAGACAAAGACGGGGCAGGGAGCAGGACAAAGCGGTGGAAGAAGAAAAAAGTAGTAATGGTTCAGGACTGAGATGAAAAAACAAATGAAAAATACACCGGGACTGGGATGGAGTGACAGAGAAAGGGCAAAGGAACAGGGGGCGGGACAGCACTGAAGGAATAAACAACTGTGGTGGGCAGTGGGACAGAGAGATGGAGAGAGGAAAAACAGAGCAAGAGAGAGAGGAAAGAAGGGGCAGCAGCTGGACAGGGGGATACAGTGAGAAAAGATGGGACCGGGAACAGAACAGAAAGGAAAGAAAAAAAAGGACAAAAAGACAGCAAGAGGGAAAAAATGCACAATCAAGCAATCAGGTCAAGAAGCCGACACCGGGGGGGCAGCAGCTGGGGAGAAACCGGGGACACCAGAGACCCTGATGAAGACTCTCGAGTACCAAGGATGGACTTCAGCAAAGTTATGGCGGGGTTATGGAAATAATTTATGTTTGATGCATTAACTAAGCGGGAGAAACAAATGAATATGCAAGAGGTGTATGTAAGAAACACCAAGAAGTGCGAATCACACACACGCTCGATCAGAGCAGCAATCTTGCGAGTGTCCGGCGCTGTAACAAAAGTGCTGCTTTTACCACTTTCCAACTGTGTTAAAGAACCTTTTTGCCGACTTTTCGGTACCATTTCCCCCCGCCCAGGAGAACAAGGCCAGAGCAGCCCACGCACACCTGAGCCAGATGCAGCAACAACATCCCCAGGGCCCCAGTTGCAGGAAAAAGGGCCCCAGGGCTGGGCCGGGGGCTGCTCAGCCTTGGGGCAGCTCCACGGGCGCCACGGCAAAGCTCAGCCTGGCCGCCCGCAGAGCCGCCGCCTCCTCAGCCTGGGCTGCGCCGCCATTGGGCGGGAGGTCTGTCAGTCTCCTCCCCTGAGGTGATGTTTCCTGTGATTGGCTCGTTGGGATTTGTCCCTGACTCCTTCTATCAAGTGATGGGTCAGATCGCTTGTCAGTCATCCGGGTTCTGCACTCCCACCAGCTGTGATTGGTGCAGCCAGCACGGCCCGCCCCTGAACGCTGCCCAGCTCGGTCAGCTCTCGCCACCTTTCCTGCAGGCCTCAAAGCTGGATTGGCTGGTTACATATCAATCACATGACTTGCCCCGCCTCCTCAAATGCCATTGGCTGTCCTGGGTCCCCTGACTCCCCATAGACTTCCGGTCGGTTGTTGCCAGGCAACGAGCTCCACCCAAACATGAAACTGTGGGCCCTGATCAGAGGCCGTGGGTGATAAAAGACACGTTGGGACCCCGAACATGAGGATTTGGGCCCCAAGAAGGAGGCTCTGGGCACTCAAAAGGACGGGCAGATGCTGCAGGTGGCGCTTTGGGCCCTGAACACGAGGGGACCCTCTTGGTTCCCACCCGAGCTGGGTTTGGTGCCCGTGACCCCACGGAACAGACACCTGTGCTGTCCGGAGTGGCCACGGAACAGACGGAGCCCAAAGCCACGGACTCCATGAGCTCAACGGGGAGTTGTGACATTTCATGGACGTTTCACAGGGCGGCCCATGGGCTGAGGGCAACTGTGTGTGTGACATCAAAGGGTGGGCAGGGGAGCGGTGGTTGGTGAGGACGTATTGGATCGTGTGGGACCTGAGCCTGACGCCCATGGGGTGGAACAAGGGCTGGAGAAAGGACCGTCGTGTTGAACCCCAGCCGGTAACTGAGCCCCACGCAGCCGCTCGCTCCCTCCCCGCAGCGGGACGGGGGAGAGAAACGGAAGGGTAACAGTAGAGAACACTTGTGGGTTGAGATAAAACTAGTATAATAATTGGAATTAAAAAAAATAGACCACAGATTTAAAAATGACATTTTAAAAATTGAAATTAAAATATGCAGTAATTAAAATTATACCTATGATAATGAAAAAGAAAATACCAAATAGAAGGCATCATAGAATCATAGATTGTCCTCAGTTGGAAGAGACACACAAGGATCATCGGGTCCAACTCCTGTCCCTGCACAGGACACCCCACAGTTCACACCGTGTGTCTGAGGACGTTGTCCAGTCTCTTCTTGAACACTGTCAGGTTGGGGCCGTGACACCTCCCTGGGGAGCCTGTTCCAGTGTCCAGCAGCCTCTGGGTGAAGAACCTTTTCCTCATGTCCAACTGACCCTCCCCTGGCACATCCTCCTGCCATTCCCTCGGGTTCTGTCATTGGTCACTAAGGAGAAGAGTTCGGTTCCTGCCCCTCCAGCTCCTCTTGTGAGGAAGATGTAGACCGCCAAGAGATCTCAGTCTCCTCCAGGCTGAACAAACCCGGTGACTTCAGCTGCTCCTCATATGCCGTCCCCTCCAAACCCTTCCCCAGCTTCGTAGCCTCTTCTGGACACTCTCCAGTAGCTTTATCTCCTTTTGATCCTGTGTCCCCAGCCCTGCACACAGTGAATGCTCCAGGTGAGGCCGCCCCAGCGCAGAGCAGAGCGGGACAATCCCCTCCCTGCCCGGCTGGCCGTGCTCTGCTGGATGCACCAGGACACGGGTCCCTCTTGGCTCCAGGGACACTGGTGGCTCATGTTAAACTTGCCGTTGACCAGAACCCCCAGATCCCTCTCCGCAGAGCTGCTCTCCAGCATCTCGTCCTCTAGTCTGTCTGTACAGCCAGGGTTGCCGTGTCCCAGGTGCAGAATCACAGGCTCTTCTGCTTCTGTGCAGGGTGACCCAAAGAAGGAGTAGCTTGTGCTGTGTCTCCCAGGGGCTGTTTAGGGGCACTCGTAAAGCAGCCCCGCACCTCATGTGAATTATTCCTGTAGTCAGGGAGACACGGAGAGCTGTCCCTAAACTGAAAATATGAAGGGGAAGGAAGGACAGCATCATTCAGGCTGGATGAGACCTCGGGCGGTGTCCTGACCGAACTCCTGCTCAAAGCAGGTTCAGACCAGATTACTCAGGGCTTTATCCAAACACATCTTGGGCAATTTTTGGGGTAGAGTGAATGTGCGCTCCTGGGAAACAGCTTCCAGTACTTGACTTTCCTCATGATTGGGAAGTTTCTCTCTTTCTGTAGAACCTTTCCAAGCCAAATCATCCAGATTGTTTTTTACCCATCCACATACACACTGATACCGACCATAATATCCTACCTTGGACACATGAACATTGTGGGGGATGATGCTGAATGCCTTGCTGACTGCCACGTAACAGACCACCACTGCTCTCCCCACGTCCTGCAACCCTGTCCTTTCCTCACAGAAAGCAAAGAGGATGGACAGACACAACCTGCCCTGGGTAAACCCCGTCACCTTCTCTTCCAGACACCCAGAAATGGGGTCCCAGTGGACATGTTCTGGGGCACAGCCCTTAGTTCCCCTGCTCACCCATTGGCCATTTTTGAAAAGTGCACACAATGTGTGAGAGCTGCCAGTGGTCAGGGAGTCTCCCCAGCCTCCATGAGCTTTCCAAGAAGGTGGAGAGTGGCCTCACTGTGACATCGTCGTGCTGTCTCAGCTCCTGGGATGCTGCCCCTCCTGTCTCGTAGACTGGAAAGGATTGTGTTAGTTCCAGTGACCCCTGACTTGATCCCCATCCACTGCTGGTTGTTCTCCTCCATATTCCTGTCTCAAGTCTCAGAGGCATGGGAGAAGTTGCTGAAGATGGAGGAAGAGATACAGAGAATATAACTTCTTTCCCTTCTTAATTTCATCAATGGCTATACGTTGTCTTTGCTCCTCCTTTAACTGTTCCTGAAGTAGTAACAGCTCATTATGGGAGCCTTGAATTGCCTCACAGGTCTAGACTGAATTTTGATCTGGACTGTTGCTGTGCTTGGAAGCTGCTGTCCTTGAAGACCAGATGAACTAACTTCTGCCACCCTGCCTTGGCAGTTTATTCCATCCATGTCGCAGCTCTGTCTGCAACACTGACAGCTCCAGCTCAGCCAGTCAGGTCCCTGGCTGAGGACATTGCCTCCCATCTGGGCTGAACCACCCCAGCTGTGGCACCAGCCCAGCTCTGACCTGCCCCAAGGAAACCTGGTACCAAGTGTCCAAGAGCCCATGTGTGTAAAGGCTTTGCTTCAGAGCACTGACACGACATGGCCAAAGATTGCTGAATGTCTCTCTAGTCCTAGGAGTATAAAATCAGAATCAAATGGCTAAATTCCCTCAGATGAGGATATTCCTCCCCAAACTTAGAGAAATTAGATCGTTTCCTGTAACATTCCTTGTGTCCTGTCTCCTGTCCAACTCCGGCAGGGACAGGAGTTGGACCTGACGATCCTGTGGGTCCTTCCACCTCAAGAAATGATTCTATGGCTTTTTTAGCTTTCTATTTGGTATTTTCTTCTTCATTATCATAGGTATAAGTTTTACTACTACATATTTTCATTTCAATTTTTTAATTTCATTTTTAAACTTTTCATCTATTTTTTTGTTAATTCCAATTTTAAACTGTTTTTAACTCAACGCACGAGTGTTCTCTACTGTTTCCCTTCCACTTCTCTCCCCCGTCCCACTGCGGGGAGGGAGCGAGCGGCTGCGTGGGCTCAGTTACCGGCTGGGGTTCAACACGACGGTCCTTTCTCCACCCCTTGTTCCACCCCATGGGCGTCAGGCTCAGGTCCCACACAATCCAATACGTCCTCACCAACCACCGCTCCCCTGCCCACCCTTTGATGTCACACACACACAGTTGCCCTCAGCCCATGGGCCGCCCTGTGAAACGTCCATGAAATGTCACAGCTCCCCGTTGAGCTCATGGAGTCCGTGGCTTTGGGCTCCGTCTGTTCCGTGGCCACTCCGGACAGCACAGGTGTCTGTTCCGTGGGGTCACGGGCACCAAACCCAGCTCGGGTGGGAACCAAGAGGGTCGCCTCGTGTTCAGGGCCCAAGGCGCCACCTGCAGCATCTGCCCGTCCTTTTGAGTGCCCAGAGCCTCCTTCTTGGGGCCCAAATCCTCATGTTCGGGGTTCCAACGTGTCTTTTATCACCCACGGCCTCTGATCAGGGCCCACAGTTTCATGTTTAGGTGGAGCTCGTTGCCTGGCAACAACCGACCGGAAGTCTATGGGGAGTCAGGGGACCCAGGACAGCCAATGGCATTTGAGGAGGCGGGGCAAGTCATGTGATTGATATGTAACCAGCCAATCCAGCTTTGAGGCCTGCAGGAAAGGTGGCGAGAGCTGACCGAGCTGGGCAGCGTTCAGGGGCGGGCCGCGTTGGCTGCACCAATCACGGCTGGCGGGAGTGCAGCACATGGATGATTGACAAGCGACCTGACCCATCACTTGGTAGGGGGGGAAACGAGAAATCCCAGCCGGCCAATCACAGGAAACATTACCTCAGGGCAGGGCGGGCACTGTGGGGGGAGTGACCCCTAAGGCAGCCAATCAGATCCAGGATCACCTCAGGGGAGGAGACTGACAGCCCTCCCGCCCAATGGCGGCGCAGCCCAGGCTGAGGAGGCGGCGGCTCTGCGGGCGGCCAGGCTGAGCTTTGCCGTGGCGCCCGTGGAGCTGCCCCAAGGCTGAGCAGCCCCCGGCCCAGCCCTGGGGCCCTTTTTCCTGCAACTGGGGCCCTGGGGATGTTGTTGCTGCATCTGGCTCAGGTGTGCGTGGGCTGCTCTGGCCTTGTTCTCCTGGGCGGGGGGAAATGGTACCGAAAAGTCGGCAAAAAGGTTCTTTGACACGGTTTGGAAAGTGGTAAAAGCAGCACTTTTGTTACAGCGCCGGACACTAGCAAGATTGCTGCTCTGATCGAGAGTGTGTGTGATTCTCACTTCTTGGTATTTCTTACATACACCTATTGCATATTCATTTGTTTCTCCCGCTTAGTTAATGCATCAAACATAAATTATTTCCATAACCCCGCCATAACTTTGCTGAAGTCCGTCCTTGTACTCGAGAGTCTTCATCAGGGTCTCTGGTGTCCCCGGTTTCTCCCCAGCTGCTGCCCCCCCGGTGTCGGCTTCTTGACCTGATTGCTTGATTGTGCATTTTTTCCCTCTTGCTGTCTTTTTGTCCTTTTTTTCCTTTCCTTTCTGTTCTGTTCCCGGTCCCATCTTTTCTCACTGTATCCCCCTGTCCAGCTGCTGCCCCTTCTTTCCTCTCTCTCTTGCTCTGTTTTTCCTCTCTCCAGCTCTCTGTCCCACTGCTCACCACAGTTGTTTATTCCTTCAGTGCTGTCCCGCCCCCTGTTCCTTTGCGCTTTCTCTGTCACTCCATCCCAGTCCCGGTGTATTTTTCATTTGTTTTTTCATCTCAGTCCTGAACCATTACTACTTTTTTCTTCTTCCACCCCTTTGTCCTGCTCCCTGCCCCTGTCTTTGTCTCTCCTTCCCTTTGTTCTGCTGCCCATCTCATTTTCCCTTCCTGCTCCAGCTCTCTGTCCTGCTCCCTGCCCCTCTCATTCCCTCTCTGTTTCTCTGCCCTTCTCCCTGTCTGTCCCCCGCTCTGTTTTGCTGTCCTGCTCCCTCTGTAGTTTTTCCACTCTCTCTGTCACTCTCTCCTGCTCCCTGTCACTTTCATTTCTCACTCCATCTCTGTCCTGCAGCCCAAAGCTGACTTTTGGTCTCCATCTCTGCCCTGCTGCCCAGCCCAGGCCTTTTTACCTCTATCTGTGCCCTGCCGCCTGTCTCTTCTTTTTGTCTTTCCCTTCGTGCTGCCTCCCTGACCCTTTTTCCTCTGTCTGTGTTGCCCTGTCCTCCTCCCTGTCTTTGTGTTTCTCTGACAATCCATTTCCTGCTCCCTTTCCTTCTCTGTTTGTCTCCCTGTCCCATGTCCCTCTTCATCTCTTTTTTTCTCTTCTGTCTTTCTCCCTGTTCCTGCTGATTGTTTCTCCATGTATATCCTGTTCCCTGCCCCTTTTATCCTCTCACTGTCCCTCTGTCCTGCTGCCTGTCCCCATCTTTTCTCTCTTTATTCTTGCCCCGCTGCCTGTCCCATTGCTTCTGGCAATCGACCCCTGTCCAGCTGGCTCTGCCTTTGATTTTTTGTCTCTTCCTCTTTGCTGCTTCTCAGCCCTCCTTTCCTCTTCCTCCAGCTCACTGTGGGTTTTCTCCCTTTGTGAGTCACTTCATCCCCATCTGACCATTGCTTTCTTTCTCAGTCGCTTTGTTCTGCTCTCTCTCCTTCCTTTTCTCCATCTGTACATCCCCCCTCCCTGTCCCTGTCTTTCTCTACCCAACTTTCCTTCTTCTCCTTCCCATCCCCTTGTCCCTCTGTCCTGCTCCTCCACCCTCCTCTTTCTTCCTCCCTGTCTCATTGTGGCTCCTCGTCCCTATTTCTCTTGATCTCTCCATCTCTCCAGCCTTTTCCCTGTGTGTTTCTTTCTCTCTGGGCTCCTCTCTCTTCTCTCTTGTCTGATTTGTCTCTTTCTAGTCCCCTGTCCTTCTCCCCAGCAGCTTCAACTGAATGACCAGGTGTCACTGTGCTCTGGTATTTGCTGAGCACTGCCCTGGGGAAGATCTGTGTCTGTAGGGCTGGGGATCATTTAGGAGCTGGTCTCCTCCTGCAGACGGCAGAGCCGGGTGTAGTTGTGGCAGAGGCTGTTCTCAGCTGCTGCTCTGTGCAGCTTGGGGAAAGAGCCGGCTGGGGACCTTCTTTTGAAGGAAGGTTTCTTGTTCTCACTGCTCCTCAGGACTCTGCACAGGAGCCGTGTTGGGGTCTGCAGGGACTGGTGGGACCTGCTGTGATTCCTTGTGAATGTGAACTGAACTTGTCCTGATGTCCTCCAATGAAACCAGACTGACTGTGGATGTTTTTCTTAACAGCTCCAGTGTCAACCTATGTGCTCCGTGCAAAAGAACAAAAGACCTTGTGCTGTTTTCCAGATGTCAGTGGCTGCAAATCAGCTGCGAACATCATTGCCTTAGGTAACGGGGCAGGTGGTCTGTGATCAGGGCTGTGGACTTGCATGGCACTGCTTTCATGAATGTTTTCTGGTCACGCCACTTCAAAGCCCTTCCATTTCCTGGAAATTTTAAGATGGCATTTCTTATTCTGAGGTTCAGACTGGAGTTGGACTTAATGTTGAGTGGCTGATATAATGGGCTCCATAAAATAAGAACAAGAATCTTGCTTTTTTGTGGTGGTTTTTTTTTTTCTCACACCATCTGAACTTCAGTAAGCAAGAGGAAGAGTGGTTGACAGAGTCTGTTTTCTGAGAGTAACATGTTCCTGTACCTTTCCAGTCTTTCTATGGCGAAGGATTTCTGCCCTTGCAGAGAGGACTGCAAAACCCGCTGCTGTCAGGTTGGACTTTGCCTCCCAACGCAGCACAGCCTCTTCCATTGTGACATCACCCACTGCCGTTGATGTCACAAAGCAGCATCAGCGCTGAGGTCGGCACAGCAGGGTATAAAACCAGGGGTCTTCCTGCACGTTTGTCACTCTCGATCTTGACGGAACAGAGATCGCAGAGTTTTTGGTTCACTCGTGAGCGAGTCAGATGCTTGTTACCTGCACCTCAGCAGGTACCAAGAGGCAGACTGAAAGGGCTGAAGTTCTGAACGGGTATGTTTGAAAAATCCTCCTCCCCTTTGCCCAGGTGTGTTTTCAACCTCATCAGCTGGGGTGGGTGGAGGGTGGACAGGAGAGGAACACGAGGGCAGCCTGAGAGCTCGCTCTGGAGCTGGTGGAAGGCAGCAGCTGCCTTTCAGCCTCTTCATGACCACAGGGGCAAGGCCCAGAAAGCCTTTGATCTCTGCAGAATGAGGGACAGGTCTATTTTGGATCGCATGGAGGGAGTCCCAAGCAGTGGCCCCGATACAGCCTGCCGTAGGGGCACAGGCTGAACCTTCTCTTGAGAGGGTGGAGAACAGGATCAGCACAAGTGCCGATTGGATGGTGGGCAGGAGAAACAGCGTTCATCATGTGCCTTCCATTTCCAAAGAATACCTGTCCAGCCCAACAGACGGGAAGTGTGGCCACAGCTCTTGTTGCAACTCCTGCTCTTAGTCCAGAGTCAATCTTGAGCCCTTCATCCCTAACAAAACAATCGCTGCCATGACAAATCCCCCACTGGTGCAGCTGGTGACAACCCCAGCAGTGACTCGAGCTGGTGCAGGACCAAGCCAACGCACACGCCAGGAACGCCAGGCTCAAGGGCTGCAGTCCCTGCTGCTGCTCTCCAGTCTGCTGCTGATCTGCACGGGAACCGCCAGCTTCACCAGCCTTTTCCTCCTTGTTGCTCTGCAGGAAGATGAAGGCACTGAAGGCAACAATCCTGGTGCTGCTTCTGGGCCTGTTCTCTCTCGGTGAGTCTCTGCAGAGCTCCGACCTGAGGACGGTGCTTTAGGATGAACTCAGGGCTCCATCCTGCCCTGGTCCGCTTCCCCCGCTGTGACCAGAGGAGCTCAGCTGAGAGCAGAAAGTCCCCGACAGAGCTGTGCCAGTCCCTGCTCCAGCGGGATGGGTGTGGGGGTGAGGAAGGGGTGACTTGCCTTCCCCAGGAGGGCTAAGCCAGTTCTCTTCAGCCGAGGGAGATGCCGTGGCTGAGCTCTCCTGCCCCAGGGGGATGAAAATCTTCTGCAGGACAAGGAGCACAGTCCAGGGCAGGGAACGTCCATCTCTTGCGGAGCCCGTACGCCATGATGGCCACTGTCAAAGACAATAAGAGGAGAGACAAGAATGGCGCTGGGGAGAGACACAGAAAGTGGAGTGGGCAGCCCGAGGCACAACCCAGCCTTAGAACAAGTTCTAAGCTCTGGTGTGCATCTGACAGGTGTTTTCCATGTGGGACGACTCGGCGCCTTATCACTCTGGAGCACTGCAGCAGAATTAGGAGACCTGATCGAAACCCAATCCCTGCCAGACCAGCTCCGTAAGCTCCAGGAACAGCTTTACAATCTGCGCTGGAGCGCAAAGGATGTGGCTGAGCGGGCTCTCCATGAAGGTGTGAAGTTGGGAAGGCTCCCAGGCTTTACCGGACGGGTAAGGGCACGAGGCAGAAGGATCTCCTCAGGGGTTTTATCCTCCCTCTGGCACGTATCCTACTCCATTCCCTGTCACAGCCAACAGGCTGGTGCTGCTGGAACAAGTGCTGTCATGGCCACGCTTCCTTGCCTGTCTGTGCTGCCTGGCCTGGGGCCTCTCCATGGGAAAAGCCCCTTCCCGCAGCTCCAGCATTCAGAGCACTGGAGTGAGCAGCCCCCCCTTTCTGATCCCGTCAAGCACAGCAGAGAAAACCTGGGAGGCTTCCAGGCAATTTGGGTGTTCCTTCCATCTGATATGGGCCTTGTCCCCATGCACCTTGACTGGCCTTGCAAGGGAGCTGCTTGCCCCCTTCCTTTTCCTTCCAACAGGCGCTTTCCTTTGTGTTCCTTCCCAGGCGGTTCAGGAGATCATCAGTGAAGCCCTGGAGAAGCTGGAAGAAATGCAGGTTCCAATGCCTGATTACGCCCTAAAATCAGCAGGTACCATGACACTGTACAAACAAACCAGTTCCAAAGCGCTTCCTGTCCAGATTGACAAGATGGGCATTGGAACGTGCCCAGGGGTAGGAGAGAAGGGGCGAGAAGTCAAGGGTCACCTTGTGCCCTACAAGTGCCCCCACTGACAGAGTCTGTAATGGGCCAGACTCCATGGGAAGCACAGAAAGCCTGGTTCACGTTCTTGTCTTTTTCCATGGCCCCAGGACTCCCTGCTGTGTGTTCTGGAGGGGTCATTCCAGTAAGAAAGAGGGGAACCCACTGTAGGACATGGATGCCAACTGAGAAGCTTTTTCAAGTCAACAGTGCAATATTCCTCCCAACACTGCCTGATGATTTTGCTCATGTTTTAATTTCCAGGGGCTGCTGTCATTCATTCAAGGACTTCTCCATCCCTCCGGAATGACAAAGCCAAAGTCTTCCTGTACTCCATGCCAGTGATGGATTACATGAGGTCCCCTGAGCTTGTTCTTGAGGTAGGAGCACCAAGAAGCAGGAAAACAGAGGTCAGGAGGATGAACCACACACGCTGCTCTAGAGTTGCCTTTCGCCCCTGTCTTTGCTCCTCGAAGCTTCTTCTCCTGCCTCCTTCTCCCATGGACCTGCTCTCCTCCTGTGTCTCCCTGCTGAGTATTTCCTGTCCCAGAGAGCCCCAGGTTCTCAGTGGGAGCTTCTACCAGGCCAGGCTGCTCCTGCAGTCTGTGTCTGCCCAGTCGCTGTGCAAACTGTCAGCGCGGCACAGAAGGAGAAGGGCAGAGGTGCCTGCAGAGCTCTGGGAGAGGGCCAGGGCAACCTTCTCCATGTCAATGTAGTTTCTTCTTCTTTGTTCAGCCAGAAAATCATCCTGGAAGCTGCTGGCCCTTCCCAGGAAGTCAAGGACAGGTCTTCATCAAGCTGTCTGTGCCAGTGATTCCCAGAGCAGTCACCATGGACCATGTCTCAGGGACAGCATTCCATGGAGAAAGTGTCTCTGGAGCTCCAAAGGACTTTGCTGTCTACGTAAGTGATTTCTCTGGAGTGGGGGGCAGGGGGTTGCACAGCATTTATAAGGAGGGGGTGAAGGTGGTTCTGAGAGTGGAGATTTTCCTTATTAGTGAAAACAGGAAAACTCAGTCACAAATCTGCAGAAAGCCTGACATCCACATGCTTGCTGCCTCCACAGGAACATCAGCAAGGCCCTGCCTGTACACCAAAGATTAAATTAATGGACAGTTTTCCTGTGCAGGAAGCAACTAAGGATCAATGGAACCATCTGTTGTTACCTGTTTTCACAAGAGGCCGATGCTGCTTCGGCGTCCATCTTTCAGTGTGTTGCCAATGAGAAAATGGGAGTGTGTTTTTTTCTAAGAAGGAAACCTTAACTGGAAAGTTGGTTCATGCCTCATTTGCCTCTCTGTGCCTATAATCGAATTAATAGCTCAGGAACCGTTACAGAGTGATTAGCAAAGCAAACTCAGAACACTTCAGAGATCCCATAACAACACGAGTCTGTCTTTCCTTTTGACCCCGAGTTCTCCAACCCCAAGGCAGGAGCAGGCAGGGCAGTCATGCGCTTGGGTGGCACCAGGGAGGCGAGAACAGGAACAGCGCTTGGCACCCAGGGCTGGCAACAGCAATTTGTGCTCTGAGCTGGGGCTTAGTCCATGTGCAAGCCCAGCACTGATCCAGATAACAAACTGAGGGTGTCAGTTCATTCCCGGTGCCACACACACACTGCACCTTCTCCCATCTTCTGTTTTCCAGCCCCTTCCACCTCTACCCAACTCTAGGACTAACCCATGTCCCTAATTACCTCCAGTCTAAACGTCCCCTGGCACAACTTGAGGCCATTTCCTCTTGTCCTCTCACTTGCTCCTTGGGAGAAGAGACCAACACCCTCCATGCTCCAACCTCCTTTCAGGCAGTTGTAGACAGCGATCAGGTCTCCCCTCAGCCTCCTGTTTTCCAGGCTGAACCCACCACTTCCCTCAGCCGCTCCTCATCACACTTGTGCTCCGGCCCCTCAGCAGCTTTGTCGCCTCCTCTGCACTCTCTCCAGTGCCTCAATGTCCATCTTCTGATGAGGGGCCCAAAACTGAACACAGGATTCAAGCTGCGGCCTCACCAGCGCCGAGCACAGTGGCAACAATAAAGTGTGGCTGATGTTCTCTCTTGACCACACTCCCTTCCCCACTACGGAAAGGGAAAAGGAGGAAAAGGGAGAAAGACTTACAATTTGGATAGACTTATAAAACAAAACAAGACAAAAATTAAAACTTTCCTTGTAATACTAATAATGAGACAAATAAGGCAAAATATACAAAACCTATATTGTATTGCCCAGAGTAGCCAAAATGCTGCCACAGGGGCTGGTGTCACAGCAGAGGCTGCAGGGAAGACATCAGGAAGTCCTGGACTGGACTCGGCAGTGCACAGGAACTGGATTCAGGGATGCAAGGACTGGAACCAGGATCAAGGTTGCAGGCAGGACAATGGGCAGGCTCCTCTTGAGATGCTGGCCATGGACCAAGAGCCTGAGACCCTTGTGATCTCCCAGCATTAAACTGTGCATGACGTGGATGGCATGGAACAACTCGGTTTTCAATTGGCGTCACTCGTTCTGTCCACCCCTCCCTGCAAGTACAACCCCCTCACTTATGGGACATAAGAGATTCACCAGCGATGTTGGCTGCTATGGCAAGAAAATATAGTCCTAGGTCTCTTCTGCATACCAGCCCTACTGTTAGCTCAGTAAAACTGTCAATATTGGCCGTTGTCAGCTCTGGAGCAGACAGTGTTTGAAAAACGTGCATCCAACTGCAGAAATATGCAGTTACTTAGAAGAGCTTAAGCTGAAAGGAAAATTCACTAAAAGACAATTAGTCTTGTTTTAACGAAAAGCAGGACAGCCCTCATCACAGTCTGCACCTTCCTCAGAGAGGCAGCAGAGGTGAGGGGCCAATGTCCTGTCTCGGGTGACCAGTGAGAACAGGACAGGTGGAAATGGAATGAGGCTGCGTCAGGGGAAGTTCAGACTGGACATTAGGAGGAAGTTCTTCACTGGAGGGTGGTCGGTCACTGGAACAGGCTCCCCAGGGAAGTGGTCACGGCTCCCAGCCCGTCAGAGGTCAAGGAGTGTCTGGACGATGCTCTTTGTCTTGTGGTTTAATGTTACGTGGTTGTGCGAGCAGCGGGGAGCTGGACTCATTGATCCTTATGGGGATCTTCTAACTCGAGATATTCTATGATTCTGTGATGTTCGAGCTCAAGAATAGTCCATCCCAGACCCATTTGTGTGTGTGTGTTTGTCTCTTTCTGAGCTAACTGGGGAGATGAGGAGATGTCTGGGAGGGATCTAAACCTTATGTGTGTCATATGGATGAATATTTTCCACTAGCGCAGTCAAGAGTACAGAGAGACATGGCGGGGTTGGGGAGGTGAGGAGCAGGTTCTCCATACAGTGATGGACCTCAGGCAGACTGCTGCTCCTTCCTGTCCACACCTCCTCAGGGGACACTCTGCATCAGTATCAATGGGAGAATTCTCCTATCACTTCTTCTAAGTGCTCTTTCTGTACCTTCCTCCTTCACTACACCCTTGAAACTTATCTAATTAAGCGTACAAGTGTTGAAGACCAGATGTACATGATGGAAGCAACAGGGCTCTATCAGTCTTGTGTGATAACTGCCAGTCCCAGGCAGATACCTCAGGTACCCTGTGGGCTCTGGAGGTTTGCACTGCGGGCTTATGGTCAGACCATGGAGCTCTGCCTGAAAACATGAGAACTGCTCTCAGTTCTTTTAAAAAAACAAACAAACAATACAAAACCACAACTTACTCATCAGCTGAAATGATTCAATGTTTATAATAAAATGTCCATGAATTTCTGTCCTGCCAAAATATGGATTTTAACAATATGTATGAATTGCAGGAGAAGAAATATTGTAGTTACCCTGTGCTTGTATTTCCAGAACTCTGCCTATGAGGGTGTGTATTTAATCCCCCTGAACATCCAGGTGTTTCTACCTGTCCTTATTCAACCCACCATGTCTGCAGTCGTGTCTTCAGAAGCCTGTCTCGACATTTGCACTTTCCATTGCTCCACAGAGGTTCTTCCTCCTCTCACTCTTTGCTCATTTAGAGCCTGTCACCTTTCTCTGCTTTGAGCTTCAGGCAGGTAAAGCTGAATTGTCTTTCAGCTGTCACTCTCATACTCCCTGTAGGCAACTCTTCAATTGTGGTGATGGACCTCACTGGAAGTGGCTTAAACTAACGACAGGGTATATTTTATTCTTCGTTATGTTCTGTTGTGCTTTCTTTCTCATTGTCTTTTTCGCTTTTGCCACTTAAAAAAGCCTCTTTGTGCCTATTTAAATCCAGATCTCTAAGGAAAGCATGAAGTAATTCATGGAGAGAAGCTGTAACAATCAGGTGCAAACTTGAGTGGAGAATCTGATGTAAAGAAAAGTGATGTAACTGCCAGGGGGCCAATGAGCAAAACAGGGAGGCTGGAGAGGTGAGGAGTAAGGATGTCCATCCCGTGTCTGGCCTCAAGGGACTGCTTTTCCCACCTGTCCAACTTCCTCAGCAGACACTCTGCACCAGTATCCATGGGAGAATTCTTCTCTCACTTCTCCCTAGTGCTCATTCAAAATGTCCTCTTTACCCACCCTCCTGAAACCTCTCTAATGAGCTCTATAATTCTTCAATACTTGAAGAAAATGATGGAAGAGACATGGCTTGTCAGAGCTTGAAACATTTTAATGAGCCCATGGAGTATATGAGGCTGAGTCCATGAACATCAGTTACTGAGAAGAGACTCAGCAAAGCTCTCAAGGAGCCAAAGGCAAAAGCAAACCCCAAAGTTCCTTGAAGCATTAATGGGCCCCACTGAGGGCTGTTCCTGACAAAGCCTCCCCAGAGACTCGTTAGAGCAGATAATTGGAGGATGTGATGACAGGGAGGCCAAGGCCCTGTGCAGGTGGCTCTGATGCTGAGAAACCCCTTGGTTTGCTTTCTGAAGCAGAAAGGAGAAGCCATGACCTCCAGGCAATGGGAAGGGGGATCCTGTCCCTCACACACGGCTCAGGGCTCTTCCTGGGACCGTGGGATGTGGGTGTGCAAGGCCGAGGGAAGGACAACACTGGTACAACAACTTCCAGCTTCCCCATGGGGCTGCAATGAGGCAACAAGGCCCCAGTGCCATGGGGATAACATGTCTTCTCCTAGGCCTCAGTGGCAGAGACAACTGCCATGGCCAAGGGGACAGAGACCTGGGTTCTGTTCGTGCCTTCCAGCCTTGCCAGCACCCTTTGCCATCTCCACCACAGGCTGTTCTACATGGTCCTACCCCTGCCCCTCTTTTCCCGCAGGCTGTAGACACCCATCTCCCTTTCCCACCTGCTCTCACCCCAGCATTTCTATTCCTTCCCTGATGTGTCTGCACCCTCACTGGCTGTTCTTTGGAACACAAACCATGGGCTGATCCAGCTCCCTCTGGGTGACCTCTTGCACCACGGCACTGCCCTTCTAGGGACATTTCTTCCTCCTGCTGTTCAGTCTCTACCTTCCAAGTTGCACTTTGTGACTTTTTTCTCTCTCCTGCTCTTTCCCATTACCAAGGAAAGCTCAATCATTCCAGAACTTACCCTTCAAGCAGGGAGTCCTGCCTGTTAGGCTTCTTGTGGTCTTTCAGCTGCCCAGAGAGAAGGAACCTCACCATGAGCTCCTAAATCCCAAGACTGATGCTGGCGTTTCAGCTTCTCTGATAGACACAACCATGTTCCTGCTGCTGTCCCATCATGTACTCAGGTGGGATGGACATGACAACCCTTCTCCAAGGCCTCTTCCTGGGTAGAGCCTGTGGGCACTTTGGAAGAGGTACCTTCCCAGGTGACACTAGTAACTGGCTGCACAGAGGACTTTGTACCACTGATGAATTTTGGGCTTCATGTTTCACCCAGCTTCCCTCTCAGCATCCACTTCTTCAGCCCAGTCAGCATCCCTCTGGCCAGAAGGAGACCATGTCTGACCTCTTGCAAACTCCCTATACACAACATGCCTTTCTTTCCCTTGCACATTTTGGTTCAGCAATCCCTTCCTTGTCCTTCACATTCCTAGAAATGGCTGCAGGAGGACGTGTCCCATCCCCTTCCCAGGGATAGAGGTAGGCTGGCCAGCCTGTAATTCTCCCAGTTCTTGTTACTGCTCTTCACGAAATGGGTTTGAGGTTTGCCTCTTCCAAGGATCCCAGAACTTCTGATTTTACTGTTCTCATGAGAGCACAATCCCGTATCATGGTCAAGGGTGACGTAGCAGAAAGCAGCACTTGCAATTTGCCTGTCCAAGGCAGCTGAGATGAGTCACACTGGGCCAGTGGGGTTTGTTCCTGGAGTCACACGCACAAATGTCAGGGTTCTGTCAGGTGCCCATCTCTCAGCTGGCCTCATGGACTCCTTATGCACCCAGGGATATTCAGAGAGAGAGTCTGTCCCTTTTACACACAGAGGCAGGAGTCACAGTGTCTCTCTGGCCTCCTGTTGCCACTCCCAAGGGACGGGAGACACCTCAGCCCTGTGGTGTGTCCCCCTGCTCTGCACTCATCTGAGATGTCCCACCTCATGAGGAATGGACATGGGGACCTCAGTTCAAGGAAGCACATCCCAGTGCCGCATTCAGGTGGTTTCCCATGGGCTGTTATTCCCAACATGAGGTGACCTTGAGAGACTGTCTGTCTCAGAGGCCTTCAAGGCACCCCAAAGAATAGCTGATGGCATTTCTGCTCACGTACATGATGTGCATGCTCTCTTCTCCTCTGTACAATGCAAACATGGACTGCTGACCCGCTCATTCAGGAACAAATTCTCCAAGCTGGTGTGACAGCCCAGGGCTGGAAATGGTGGCTGTGAGGGCCAGTCCATGACAATTGCCCTGGGGCAGCTTCCACGGGGTGTCCAGTGCACAGGGGCAGAGCCCAGACCCTGCTCTGCTGGTCCTGCAGCCTGGCTGTGAGAGGACACTGCTGAATGCCCCAAACCTGCAGGCCTACAGTTTTTCGCCTTTTCAATCTGTCAGTCACTGTAATGGGAATGTTCTTGAGAGAAACTTTGTAGGAAGAGATAAACCTTCAGGCCCTGCCCTGAGGAGGCTGCAGGGAAGACATCAGGAAGTCCTGGACTGGACTCCGCAGTAGACAGGAACTGGATTCAGGGATGCAAGGACTGGAACCAGGATCAGGGTTGCAGGCAGGAGAACGGGCAGGCTCCTCTTGAGATGCCAGCCATGGACCAAGAGCCTGAGACCCTTGTGATCTCCCAGCTTTAAATTGTGCATGACGTGGATGGCATGGAACAACTCGGTTTTCAATTGGCGTCACTCGTTCTGTCCACCCCTCCCTGCAAGTACAACCCTCTGACTTATGCGACATAAGAGATTCACCAGCGATGTTGGCTGCTATAGCAATAAGATATAGTCCTAGGCCTTTTCCGCATACCAGCCCTACTGTTAGCTCAGTAAAACTGTCAATATTGGCCGTTGTCAGCTCTGGAGCAGACGGTGTTTGAAAAACATGCAGCCAGCTGCAGAAATATGCAGTTACTTAGAAGAGCTTAAGCTGAAAGGAAAATTCACTAAAAGACAATTAGTCTTGTTTTAACCAAAAGCAGGACAGCCCTCATCACAGTCTGCACCTTCCTCAGAGAGGCAGCAGAGGTGAGGGTCCAATGTCCTGTCTCAGGTGACCAGTGAGAACAGGACAGGTGGAAATGGAATGAGGCTGCATCAGAGAAAGCTCAGATTGGACATGAGGAGAAAGCTCTTCACTGGAGGGTGGTCGGTCACTGGTACAGGCTCCCCAGGGAAGTGGTCACGGCTCCCAGCCTGTCAGAGGTCAAGGAGTGTCCGGACGATGCTTTTTGTCTTGTGGTTTAGTGTTATGTGGTTGTGCGAGCAGCAGGGAGCTGGACTCATTGATCCTTATGGGGATCTTCTAACTCGAGATATTCTATGATTCTGTGATGTTCGAGCTCAAGAATAGTCCATCCCAGACCCATTTGTGTGTGTCTCTTTCTGGGCTAACTGGGGAGATGAGGAGATGTCTGGGAGGGATCTAAACCTTACATGTGTCATATGGATGAATATTTTCCACTAGCACAGTCAAGAGTACAGAGAGACATGGCGGTGTTGGGGAGGTGAGAAGCAGGTTCTCCATACAGTGATGGACCTCAGGCAGACTGCTGCTCCTTCCTGTCCACACCTCCTCAGGGGACACTCTGCATCAGTATCAATGGGAGAATTCTCCTATCACTTCTTCTAAGTGCTCTTTTTGTACCTTCCTCCTTCACTACACCCTTGAAACTTATCTGATTAAGCATAGAAGTCTTGAAGACCATTTGTACATGATGGAAGCGACAGGGCTCTATCAGTCCTGTCTGCTAACTGCCAGTCCCAGGCAGATACCTCAGGTACACTGGGGCCTCTGGAGGTTTGCACTGCGGGCTTATGGTCAGACCATGGAGCTCTGCCTGAAAACATGAGAACTGCTCTCAGTTCTTCAAAAAACAAACAAACAAACAATACAAAACCACAACTCACTCATCAGCTGAAATGATTCAATGTTTTAAATAAAATGTCCATGAATTTCTGTCCTGCCAAAATATGGATTTTTATAACATGTATGAATTGCAGGAGAAGACATATTGTAGTTACCCTGTGCTTGTATTTCCAGAACTCTGCCTATGAGACTGTGTATTTAATCCCCCTGAACATCCAGGTGTTTCTACCTGTCCATGTCTGCAGTCATCTCTTCAGAAGCCTGTCTAGACATTTGCACTTTCCACTGTTCTCCAGAGGTTCTTCTCCTCTCACTCTTTGCTCATTCAGATCCCTCTCACCTCTCTCCCTGCTTTGAGCTTCAGGCAGGTAAAGCTGAATTGTCTTTCAGCCGTCGCTCTCATACTCCCTGTAGGCAACTCTTCAATTGTGGTGATGGACCTCACTGGAAGTGGCTTAAACTAACGATAGAGTATAGTTTATTGTTCATTATGTTGTGTTGTGTTTTCTTTCTCATTATCTTTTTTGCTTTCTGCCAATTAAAAAAGCCTCTTTGTGCCTATTTAGATCCAGATCTCTAAGGAAAGCATGAAGTAATTCATGGAGAGAAGCTGTAAGAATCAGGTGCAAACTTGAGTGGAGAATCTGATGTAAAGAAAAGTGATGAAACTGCCAGGGGGCCAATGATCGAAACAGAAATTTGGAGTGGTGAGGAGCAACAGTCTCTGGCAGGAGGCCTGGCTGTGAGAGGACACTGCTGAATGCCCCAGCCCTGCAGGCCTACAGTTTTTAGCTTTTTCAATTTGTCAGCCACTGTAATGGAAATGTCTTTGAGAGAAACTTTATAAGAAGACCTAAACCTTCAGGCCCTGCCCTGAGGAGATCACCTTGCCATCTGGAAAGGCTGTTCTGAGGCCAGCTCTGTCACAGCAGTGCCCATTGCCTGTCCCTGCCTGCGCTCACAGGACTCACACACAGCAGGACAGTGACCAGGCTGCCAGAGCACTCAGGCCTTGCACCAACACAAGGGATGAGAAGGAGAGTGTGGGAGTGGAACGAGAACAGCTCTGGAAGGCCAAGCGCTGGTGCTCCCTGGCAGTACTGCCAGGCTGGACTCTTTTCCCCTCCACCCATGCACAGGAAATGTCCCTGCAGCTCAAAATAGGTCTTGGAGGAAGAATCTCAGTGAAATAAATACATGCAGAGCCCTTCATTTCGTTTAAATACACAGAGAGCATGGCTGCATATCTACACAGCCAGTGGGTTGAAAAGGAAAAGCAGACAGTGAATTAGAAAGGGGATGACAAAAATATCATGACTGATTAAGAAATAAACAACACCAACACACACACACTCAAGTCTGAGCCTCTAATGAGTTCCATTAAAATTGTTATCTGTTGAAGAGAAGATGACGGGTAGTTTATTATTTTGAAAAGCATCCCACCATTAGTTTCCACAGGGAATCCTTGAGCTCCTGGTTCCTCATGCTGTAGATGAGGGGGTTCACTGCTGGAGGCACCAAAGAGTACAGAACAGACACCACCAGATCCAGGGATGGGGAAGAGATGGAGGGGGGCTTCAGGTGGGCAAATATGGCAGTGCTGGCAAACAGGGAGACCACAACCAGGTGAGGGAGGCACGTGGAAAAGGCTTTGTGCCATCCCTGATCAGAGGGGATCCTCAGTACGGCCCTGAAGATTTGCACATAGGACAGCACAATGAAAATGAAACACATAGAAATTAAACAGGCACTAAAGACAATAAGCCAAAGTTCCCTGAGATAGGACTGTGAACAGGAGAGCTTGAGGATCTGGGGGATTTCACAGAAGAATTGGTCCAGGGCATTGCCCTTGCACAGTGGCAATGAAAATGTACTGACTGTGTGCAGCAAAGAATAGAGAAACCCAGTGGCCCAGGCAGCTGCTGCCATGTGGACACAAGCTCTGTTGCCCAGGAGGGTCCCGTAGTGCAGGGGTTTGCAGATGGCAACGTAGCGGTCATAGGACATGATGGTGAGAAGAGAATATTCTGCTGCAGCACAGAAAAGAAAAAAAAAGAGCTGGGCAGCACATCCCATATAAGAAATGGCCCTGGTGTCCCAGAGGGAATTGGCCATGGATTTGGGGACAGTGGTGGAGATGGAGCCCAGGTCGAGGAGGGCGAGGTTGAGCAGGAAGAAGTACATGGGGGTGTGCAGGTGCTGGTCACAGGCTATGGTGGTGATGATGAGGCCGTTGCCCAGGAGGGCAGCCAGGTAGATGCCCAGGAAGAGCCAGAAGTGCAAGAGCTGCAGCTCCCGTGTGTCTGTGAATTTCAGGAGGAGGAACTGGGTAATGGAGCTGCTGTTGGACATTTCCTGGCTCTGGGCATGGACATTGTCAGAGGAGGGAATGAAAGCAACACGTTAGGGGAGACTTCTCTGAGCAAAATCAAAGCCATTTCTCACACACCCTCCCCTGCTCCACACCCCTTGTCCTTTTCCAGACCTTCCTTCAGCTCCGTGGCTGAGCCCTGGGTGGTGCTGGCTGGAGGTGCTGTGAGGAGTACGACCTGTGCCCGCTGGCTGCCCAGGAGTCAGCCCTGCTCTGCAGCAGGGGGTCATGGAACGGGGGGCAGGGACCAGTCCTGGGGTTCAAACTTGTCATCTAAAACTGCCTATGCTGAAGAAGAGCCTGTCAGCATCTGCACTGTCCCCGACAATGAAACAGGACGGTAAAATGAAATTTGAAATATTTGGGTTTTTTTACAGCTTCACAGAATCACAGAATGTTTGGGATTGGAAGGGACCTCGAAAGATCATCTAGTCCAATCCTGCAACTCCAGTGGAAAGTGTTCTTGGGTGTCAGAAACCCTCAGCATTTCTGCTGCACTCAGGGAGAACAGAGCGAGTCCTGCAAGGCAGGAGAATGCCTGTGGGTCAGTGCAGAGTGAGAGCAGCTGATCTGTCCCGCTGTCTTGCTCCAGCTGCCCTGGGCTGGCACCTTTCTGACATGGAGGCTGATCACACTGCCATGTTACCCTGAAAAGCCCCCAGGCACTGCTGAGAGCAGAGGTTTGCAGGTTGGAAAAAAGGACAGGTCAGCCTCAGGCTGATGGGTTCAGCAGATGTGGTGCTGCTGCTGTCCATGAGCAGAGGAGTGGATGAAGGGATGTTCCGAGGTTTCTGGCAGATGTGCTGATCACTCAGAGTTGCAGTTCAGGAGTCTCAGTGACTTGTTAAAACTTGAGAGCTCATTTTGCATTTATCCTTTCCTACACCCCTCTCCCTCCCCCCAGTTTTGGAAGAGGAAATGCAAAGCACAGACTCAGGAAAGCTTCTTATCTTTATAGTAATACCTGTATAGATCTTCTCCTTGAAACCTCCAATTGGAAGCAGTCTGCAGTGAGCTGGAGCTGTGAGTAGACCTGACCCACAGAGAACCCAGCAGCAGAAGGACCCTGCCGGGGCGGGGGTCACTCCTTCCACCCACAGCTTCTCCCCTCAGTGTTGCTGGGATCTCCCCAGGCAGGCTGAGCGCTGACCCTGGCAGGCGGCAGAGTCCCTGCCCCAGCACAGCCCTGGGGTGCAGGGACCCTGCTCTGCAGGACAGCCCTGGGCACCCCTGCCTGCACATTTGCATTTACACCCCACAGCCATCCTTGGGAGAACGCAGCATTCATGTCTTGTCATTCTGACAGTGCAGAAGGCAATCCCTGCTCTGCAGCACATCCTCCTCCTCTGATCAGACAATCTCTGAGAGTTGTACTTACATCTCTTGCAGGCTCTGCGATGTGAGAGCTTTCTGAGATCCTACCAAGATTTGCAGATGCAATGCCCTGCAGCCACAGGCTTAATATCTGTGAAGATTTTTCTCCAAGTGAACTCTCATCTGTCCTCCCACTCCAGACTGCGTTTCCCTCTCTGTACCTGTCTCCTCTCCCCTCGGTGCTGCAGGCAGAGCCCTCAGCCCTGCTGCGCTTTGCAGAGGAGCTGCTCCTGGGCAGAGCTGTCTCTCTGCAGCGCTGCCGCTTGCCATGAGCTCCCTCTGTCCCAGGAGCCCAGCCCAGCTCAGCAGCACAGGAGCAGCCCATGATGTCCTTTTCTCTGTCCCCTCTGGGCTCCCTCACGGTGTCCCTGGGGCTCCAGGGGCACATCCTTTGAAACAAACTCAAGTAATCAGTGGTGTTGAATCTCTCTCCTCTGCAGAGACACTTCCTTCCAGTATTGCGTTAATTGTGCTAAAAAATGAATTCGTCTGAGAGTCATCTTTTCTTGTCCCGTCATTAGACAGGACACCAGAAGCAAAGGATCTAACTTCTCCAAGCTAGAGGAGGAACATCTTCATTTGAAGGAATTTAGCCATTTGATTCTGGTTTTATACTCCTAGGGCTAGAAATACATTCAGCAATCTTGGGCCATGTCATGTCAGTGCTCTGAAGCAAAGCCTTTGCACACATGGGGTCCTGGACACTTGGTACCAGGTTTCCTTGGGGCAGGTCAGAGCTGGGCTGGTGCCACAGCTGGCGTGGTTCAGCCCAGATGGGAGGCAATGTCCTCAGCCAGGGACCTGACTGGCTGAGCTGGAGCTGTCAGTGTTGCAGACAGAGCTGTGACATGGATGGAATAAACTGCCAAGGCAGGGTGGCAGAAGTTAGTTCATCTGGTCTTCAAGGACAGCAGCCTCCAAGCACAGCAACAGTCCAGATAAAACTCAGTCTAGACCGGTAAGGCTATTCAAGGGCCCCCTAATGAGCTGTTACTACTTCAGGAACAGTTAAAGGAGAAACAAAGACACTGGGTGGCCACTGATTACTTTAATAAGAGAAAGAGGTGAGAATCCCTTTGTCCTCTTCTTCAGCCTCTTCACCAGGAAGTTCTCCCAGGCCTCTGTGACTGGAGGCAGGAATCTGGACGAGAACAACCAGCAGTGGATGGGGATCAAGTCAGGGGTCCCTGGAACTAACACAATCCTTTCCTGTCTCTGGGACAGGAGGGGCAGCATCCCAGGAGCTGAGACAGCAGGACCATGTCACAGTGAGGCCACTCTCCACCATCTTGGAAAGCTCATGGAGACTGGGGGGACTCCCTGACCACTGGCATCTCTCACACATTGTGTGCACTTTTCAAAAATGGCCAGTGGGTGAGCAGGGGACCTGTGAAATCTGCTATTGTGATTCGTGTCACTATGAGAGTGTATCAGGGGACAGAAATAAGTATTAGTGTACTAACATTGTGAAAATGCGCCAACAAGAAGTTAAGATAAGTGCACTGAGATAACCAATTAAGGCATGGAGCAAGGATATTGTGGTCAGGTAGCACTAAGGACTTATGTAAAGAAAAGTGTATTGCGGTTAGGTAGCGCTAACGACTTGCTTAAAGAAAACCCACTTTACGCATGCACCGAATAAAGGGTAAAGAAAAGGACACTAAAGAAGAGGAGAAGCCTTCCTCCTGAGGACCACCAGGAGGGGAGAGGTGATCACCTAAACCTCTGAGACATGCGCAGAAACCCCAACGCCACGTTAATCTGGGGAATTGAAGCTAGGAGGATACTTCTTGGAAAAGGGAACTTAAGAAAGTGTAGAAAACCAAGGGAAAAAGTAAGCGGTGTGCGTGTTGGTGGAGCGGTGACTCCCCGCGCACCCAGCGCTGTTTGCTTGCCTTTTATTACCTAGCCTTTTGCTTTGATATCTGTTAATAAAATGACTGATTCTGATTGAAACTCAACTGGACTCAAGTCCTGTTTATCACAGAACTAAGGGCTGTGCCCCAGAACATGGCCACTGGGACCCCATTTCTGGGTGTCTGGAAGAGAAGGTGACGGGGTTTACCCAGGGCAGGTTGTGTCTGTCCATCCTCTTTGCTTTCTGTGAGGAAAGGACAGGGTTGCAGGACGTGGGGAGAGCAGTGGTGGTCTGTTACCTGGCAGTCAGCAAGGCATTCAGCATCATCCCCCACAATGTTCTCGTGTCCAAGGTAGGATATTATGGTCTGTGTCATTGTTCAAGTAGATGGGTAAAAAACCAATCTTGATGGTTGCACTTGGAAAGGTGCTATAGAAAGGGAGAAACTTCCCAATCCTGAGGACAGTCAAGCACTGGAAGCTGTTTCCCAGGAGTGCGCACCCACTCTACCCCAGAAAGTGTCTAAGATGTGTTTGGCATGTGTGTGATTCGCACTTCTTGGTATTTCTTACATACACCTATTGCATATTCATTTGTTTCTATGAATCTGTGTCATTCGGTACCTGCAATGGGGCTCAGGTGAGGCTGAGCACGAGCCCCTGACCTTATCAACAGGTCGGAGAAGATGTTTTCTGTAACAGTTTTCTTAGAAACACAGGAAAATTTATCCCGATGACTTTAGTGGCAAGTGAAGAATTCAATGTCTTCGGTCTTTCCCTGACAATGGAACAGAAGTGGCAGGATGTATATTTCTCCGTGTGGGAAATACCAACAGATTGGTGTGGGAATATAAAATATTTTCTCTTTGAGCGTTTTCCCGTCATATCTCTGTCCTCCAAGTGCCTCTTGTTTTTTCGTATTCTTATGTCCTGGCTGCAGTTGAATGCACTTCAGCCGAGTTTGTTAACTGGAGAGCTGGGGTTGTGGGTGAGCTCATACTGGGCAGCACGTCAGGGAGGGAAACTACGAGTAGCGAGTGACAGAACCAGAGGAAACGGCCTCAAGTTGAGTCAGAGGAAGTTGAGGTTGCATCTGGGGAACAATTTCTTCCCCAAAGGGCTGTGGGGCATTGGAACAGGCTGCCCAGGGCAGTGCTGGAGTCACCATCCCTGGAGGGGTTGAACAGACAGAGAGATGAGGTTCTCAGGGACGTGGGTTGGTTCAGGGTTTGGTTAACCGTTGGACTCGAAGATCTTGAGGGTCTCTTCCAGCTAAAACGATTCTTGTCGGTGTTGAAATTGTGCAGGCCGTAAGTGTCCCTAACAAGACTGTGCTCTGTCCAGAGCGGTCTGGACTTGACAAACTCCAAGAACGTGTAACAGCTGGACAAGCATCTCATCCCACAGCTTGTCATGGGTGATCCTGGTGTCATCCCCTCCCCATCATGTCTATGAAGTTGCCAACTGCAATAGTCCTGTGGCCAGAAGTCAAAAGCCACGTCTCATATTCAGGGGTGAGCTGAAGTGAGGAGCAGCTCTGGACAGGCCTTGGGGTGGGAGGCCACACAGGCTTCCTCATGGTCCTGATGTCCCTGATGGAGCAGCATTAATTCTTCATTCTTTCTACTTCCTAGCTAGCAAGAATAACCACAAGTGGTGGTTGTCTTCAGTTGATCTTTAATTTTTCCCTGTTTAGGAAAACGGTTCCTTAATTCAGTCTTTTGTGTATCTGCAGGGCCTTGAGACGGTTCGTGTGTGAGCAGCATGCGTGTGGATGTCAGGTTTTCTGCAGGCTTGTGACTGCTCTTTCCCCTCTGTTTGAAGGAGGAAAATCTTGGTGTGTCCTCCCCAGTAACTAAAGAAATGCAAAGAACTGATGGAGTAGGAGGGTTCGAATGAGGAGGGAACGTCGGTTAGTTCTGACTGTAAATTTTCTTGGCTGTTGTTGTAGCAAGAAGTCTTAAAAATGAGTGCTGCAAAACTAGAGCTGCTTTGCCAAGTTGGACTGTGCTCAGTGATGAGTGGTGTCATTGTTGGTGATTCGTGAGTCTGAAGGATTGAAGGGCATTAGAATAACCTGCAAAGCCTGATTTGGGGTGTTTCAGTTGCGCTGGAGCATGGCCTGGATGTGAACAACTGTTTCTTCTTCCAATTCTCTTCTTTGCCCTCTGACCTCTCTCCCAGTCCGCACGAGATGGGTGCAAATGTTCTGTGAGAGCAGCTTGGGGCCTGAGACACCGCTGCTGGGGCAGTGATGCTGACGCTTGTGCTGGGGCAGTGATGGAGGCCCCGGTAATCCCAGCAGTGATGCCATCCCCCTCATTTCTCCCCTGGGCGACCATCCCCTGCAGCGATACCCTCTGTCCCCATCCTCTCTCTGTGTCGTTCCCAGCCCAGCTCAGCTGCCCTCGGGTTGGGCAGGGGCTGCGTTCACCCCCTCCCATCCCACAAATGACACAGGCAGAGGTGCTGCAAAACCAACACCCAATCGGTTTAATGAATGGAGCAAGAAAGCGGGATCTGCGAAGGCTGGGGCTGGAGAGAGTGGGTGGGTGCAGGTCTCAGCCTCCACATCTCCTCTGGCTGTGGGTGCCACGGGACGGTGCTGGAGCGGTGTGTTATGGGTGGCCGTCCTGGTGGCTCTTTCCATGCCCATTTGCCTCTGTACAAAAACCGGCAGCTGCCCAGTGGCATCGGCAGAGTGTCCCACTCCTCCTGGGCCGAGTTCTTCATGCGCCGCCGCTGTGGCCGCTGCTGGGGTGTGACGGGCACCGAGTCCTCCTGCTCCTCAGCACAATGGACGCAGCCGTGAGGCCCCAGGGCCCGAGGGATGGCGGGGAGTCGGCGGGAGGCGCGGCAGCCGCGGGGCCCGGGCAGCTGCTGCCACAGCCCCTGCGCTGGGATTGTCCCCATGGGCACAGGCACAGCCAGCTCGGCTGCTGGAATTTGGATCCCCCGGTGTTCAGTCCTGTGTCCCCCGGTGGCTGCGTCCTCCGCCCGGGTGGCGACGCTGCTCCTGGGGACGTGGGTCCCAGCGGGCGGTGGGGATGCCAGTGCTGTGGCTGTCAGCAGCAGGACGGGGTAGAGGTGGCGGTCCCAGGACTGTTGGTACCAGGCCGGGAGGTGCTGGTTATGGAGTGGTGGTTCCCCTGGGTGACGGCGGGGTGCCGGGCAGGGCCGTGGCCTCTTCTCCAGGGTTGGGGCCGGCAGGGTCGCCAGGTGGAGGTGGCAAAGTGGCGCTTGGCAGGCCCGGGGCCAGCGCAGTCGTGGTGGCAGAGGGGGCTCCCGGTCACCATCACCGTCTTATCCGCTTCCGCGGGATGGTGTGAAGCGGAGCGGTGTCATGGGCCTCGGGAGCTCTCACTGGCACGGGGCGCTTGGTCTTAATGGTCCGCGCGGCTCCCGCTTCCGGCAGCCCCCGGCAGGTGACGGTGCCCGGTGGCAGGGGCAGGCGGGTGAGCAGCACCCGGAGCTGCCTGCGCTGCAGCTCCTCCATGAGTTGGGCCGTGGAGGGCGGGTGAGGCTGGGGCGCAGGCCGGGGGCTGGCCAGGGGGCTGAGCAGGGGGACCTGCAGGGGGCTGAGCAGAGGCGACTCCAGAGAGTCCTGCAGAGGATCCCTCCAGGGACTGCCCAGGGGACTGTCCTCTGAAGGTTCCCCAGAACTCTCTGGAGAGCTCTGCTCAGGGCTCTGCAGGGGACTTCTCTGCGCCCAGGGGGGCAGGTCTGTGGCCCCAGCGTCATGTGTCCCCTGGGGAGCCGGCGATGGGGAGGCCATCACCCCCCAGAAGGGGTCAGTGTCCCCCATCATGGCCGTAGCCAGGTGCTCCTCCAGGCTGTCACACTCTGCCCCGTACTCCCCGAAGCCTCCAGTGACAGGGGTGCTGCTGGCCAGGCTGTTGGGGCCATCGGGGAAGGTGGTGTCCCCGTACAGCAGCATCTCCGCTGTCACTGGCTCCTCCATGCAGCCGCCCTCTGCCCTGCGTTCCAAGAGGTGGGGGAGCTTGTTGAGGGTGGGGGTCAAGTGAGGGATGTCAGGGACATCAGGGATGGTGTCCTCACCACCCCTCAGTCCCCCAGCCACCACTAGCTCCTTGGGACAGCTGCCCTCTGCCACGTACTTGGGGAGGTCGGGGAGCCCCTCGAGGACCTCAGTGGTCATGCGGGGGCCGTGGGTGGTAATGCCGGCGTCCCCCCTGTCCCCGAGCTGTGCCAGCCCCACTTGGTCCTGGGAGTAAATGGTCTCATCCATGTGCTCCCAGAAACCATCGAGCTCCCTGAGGCTGTTGGGGAAACGAAGGACATCAGGGATGGTGTCCTTGCTGTCCCCCAGCCCCACGGCCACCACTCCGTCCTTGGAGCGGCCGCCATCCGCCACGTACTCGGAGAGGTCCGGCGGCTGGCTCAGGAAGGTGGGAGAGCTGGGGACACGGCTGGTGACCTCGCCGTCCGCCAGCGTCGCCGCCTCTTGCTCTCTGGGGCTGGTGTTCTCTGCCCTGTGCTCGGAGAGATCGGGGAGCTTGTTGAGGCAGGTGCTGCGTTTGGGGTATCAGGGACATGGGGGCTGGTGTCCTCCCTGTCCCCCAGCCCCAGTGCCACCGCTGGCTGCTTTGGGCAGCCGCCCTGGGCCACGTACTCAGAGAGGTCAGGGAGCTCAAGGAGGAAGCTGGCCAGGTCGGGGCTGTCCGCGACATCGGGGACAGCATCCCCGCCTATGGTGGCTTCGAGCCACGCGGACAAGCTCTCGGCCACGGTGTCCAGGTCCAGCTCAGCGGCAGCCCCGGTGCAGGCGGCTGGTCCCTGCTGGGGCAGATCCCCCGAGCTCCCCAGGGCTGCCTTGGTGGTCACCGCTGCTGACAAAGCAAACAAAGCCACACAAGGCAGGCGATGCCAGCTGTCCTCAGCTTGGCCACCCGCCTGTGGGCTCTGCCAGCCCCAGCACTCACCTGTGGGCTCCCCGGCAGTTGTGTCCGCTGCTGCAGCCAGGACAGGCTGGTGGGGGCTGGCAGCGGGGACGCCGAGCTCCACGGCCACCCCGTCCCTGCCGGAGGCCTCCGCTGGCTCCTTGGTGGTGTCAGGCAGGGTGTGGGGCACAGGGCGGCTCTGCACCCGCCGAGCCACGGGGCCACAGGGTGTCGGGGGGCCGGGGCAAGCAGGGACGGACAGCTGGTATGAGCCCGTGGGGTACAGGGGCTGCCCCTGGACCACGGCCCATGGCGCCAGCCCCACAGGGTGCTGTGGCACCGGTGCGGTCCCCGTCAGCAGCTGCTGTCCCCAGGGGTAGGATGGGGCAAATGCAGCAGGGCCAGGAGGCAGCTGGAGCCCTTGGGGTACCTGCACCAGCTGGACCCCTTGGGGCAGCTGGACCTGCTGTACCCCCTGGCAAAGCTGCACCCCTGGGGACAGCGGCACCACTTGGGGGACCTGCTGCAGCTGCACCCCCTGCCACAGCTGCATCCCTTGCGGGAGCTGCACCAGCTGCCCCAGGGCCCCCGGCACCCCCTGCCAGACGCTGCCCTGTCCCAGGTGGTAGGTGACAGGGCAGCCCTGGGCAGGCTGGGGGGGCACCAGTAGCCCTTGGTCAGCGGGCAGCACATGGGCCGGCACAGGTGCTGCCATGGCTGGGATGGTGAAGCTCAGGGCTGGTGCCCGCGACGCCATCAGCAGCTGGCGAGGGATCGTGTCTGTTGGGGGAAGCACAGAGGTTGAGATGGGTTGAGATCCTGGGGGGCTGTGCCGGTTCAGGTGACCCGGAGGGCAGGAGCAGCAGGAGGAACGGGAGCTGCTGCTGCCCCGGCCGTGGCGGTTGGCCAGTGTGGGGTTGGTTGGGGACAAACAGCCTCCGTCCCCATGGCCGTGATTCCACCAGCATCGGCCTCAGTGTTGTGAGGGGCTGAGATTTCACAGCACATCCTCCCATCTCAGTGATTTCCCTTTCCTGCTGGTTTCATGTTTAGGTGGAGCTCGTTGCCTGGCAACAACCGACCGGAAGTCTATGGGGAGTCAGGGGACCCAGGACAGCCAATGGCCTTTGAGGAGGCGGGGCAAGGCATGTGATTGATATGTAACCAGCCAATCCAGCTTTGAGGCCTGCAGGAAAGGTGGCAAGAGCTGACCGAGCTGGGCAGCATTCAGGGGCGGGCCGTGCTGGCTGCACCAATCACAGCTGGCGGGAGTGCAGCACCCGGGTGATTGACAAGCGATCTGACCCATCACCTGATAGGCGGAGTCAGGGACCAATCCCAACGAGCCAATCACAGGAAACATCACCTCAGGGGAGGAGACTGACAGCCCTCCCGCCCAATGGCGGCGCAGCCCAGGCTGAGGAGGCGGCGGCTCTGCGGGCGGCCAGGCTGAGCTTTGCCGTGGCGCCCGTGGAGCTGCCCCAAGGCTGAGCAGCCCCCGGCCCAGCCCTGGGGCCCTTTTTCCTGCAACTGGGGCCCTGGGGATGTTGTTGCTGCATCTGGCTCAGGTGTGCGTGGGCTGCTCTGGCCTTGTTCTCCTGGGCGGGAGGAAATGGTACCGAAAAGTCGGCAAAAAGGTTCTTTAACACGGTTTGGAAAGTGGTAAAAGCAGCACTTTTGTTACAGCGCCGGACACTCGCAAGATTGCTCCCCTGATCGAGCGTGTGTGTGATTCGCACTTCTTGGTATTTCTTACATACACCTATTGCATATTCATTTGTTTCTCCTGCTTAGTTAATGCATCAAACATAAATTATTTCCATAACCCCGCCATAACTTTGCTGAAGTCCATCCTTGGTACTTGAGAGTCTTCACCAGGGTCTCTGCTGTCCCCGGTTTCTCCCCAGCTGCTGCCCCCCCAGTGTCGGCTTCTTGACCTGATTGCTTGATTGTGCATTTTCCCCTCTTGCTGTCTTTTTGTCCTTTTTTTTCTTTCCTTTCTGTTCTGTTCCCGGTCCCATCTTTTCTCACCGTATCCCCCTGTCCAGCTGCTGCCCCTTCTTTCCTCTCCCTCTTGCTCTGTTTTTCCTCTCTCCATCTCTCTGTCCCACTGCCCACCACACTTGTTTATTCCTTCAGTGCTGTCCCGCCCCCTGTTCCTTTGCCCTTTCTCTGTCACTCCATCCCAGTCCCGGTGTATTTTTCATTTGTTTTTTCATCTCAGTCCTGAACCATTACTACATTTTTCTTCTTCCACCCCTTTGTCCTGCTCCCTGCCCCTGTCTTTGTCTCTCCTTCCCTTTGTGGTGCTGCCCATCTCATTTTCCCTTCCTGCTCCAGCTCTCTGTCCTGCTCCCTGCCCCTCTCATTCCCTCTCTGTTTCTCTGCCCTTCTCCCTGTCTGTCCCCCGCTCTGTTTTGCTGTCCTGCTCCCTCTGTAGTTTTTCCACTCTCTCTGTCACTCTCTCCTGCTCCCTGTCACTTTCATTTCTCACTCCATCTCTGTCCTGCAGCCCAAAGCTGCTTTTTGGTCTCCATCTCTGCCCTGCTGCCCAGCCCAGGCCTTTTTACCTCCATCCGTGCCCTGCTGCCTGTCTCTTCTTTTTGTCTTTCCCTTTGTGTTGCCTCCCTGACTCTTTTTTCTCTGTCTGTGTTGCCCTGTCCCGCTCCCTGTCTTTCTGTTTCTCTGAACATCCTTGTCCTGCTCCCTTTCCTTCTCTGTTTGTCTCCCTGTCCCATGTCCCTCTTCATCTCTTTTTTTCTCTTCTGTCTTTCTCCCTGTTCCTGCTGATTGTTTCTCCATGTATATCCTGTTCCCTGCCTCTTTTATCCTCTCACTGTCCCTCTGTCCTGCTGCCTGTCCCCATCTTTTCTCTCTTTATTCTTGCCCCGCTGCCTGTCCCATTGCTTCTGGCAATCGACCCCTGTCCAGCTGGCTCTGCCTTTTATTTTTTGTCTCTTCCTCTTTGCTGCTTCTCAGCCCTCCTTTCCTCTTCCTCCAGCTCACTGTGGGTTTTCTCCCTTTGTCAGTCACTTCATCCCCATCTGACCTTTGCTTTCTTTCTCAGTCGCTTTGTTCTGCTCTCTCTCCTTCCTTTTCTCCATCTGTACATCCCCCTCCCTGTCCCTGTCTTTCTCTACCCAACTTTCCTTCTTCTCCTTCCCATCCCCTTGTCCCTCTGTCCTGCTCCTCCACCCTCCTCTTTCTTCCTCCCTGTCTCATTGTGGCTCCTCGTCCCTATTTCTCTTGATCTCTCCATCTCTCCACCCTTTTCCCTGTGTGTTTCTTTCTCTCTGGGCTCCTCTATCTTCTCTCTTGTCTGATTTGTCTCTTTCTAGTCCTCTGTCCTTCTCCCCAGCAGCTTCAACTGAATGACCAGGTGTCACTGTGCTCTGGTATTTGCTGAGCACTGCCCTGGGGAAGATCTGTGTCTGTAGGGCTGGGGATCATTTAGGAGCTGGTCTCCTCCTGCAGACAGCAGAGCCGGGTGTAGTTGTTGAGTGGCTGGTATAATGGGCTCCATAAAATAAGAACAAGAATCTTGCTTTTTTGTGGTGGTTTTTTTTTTTTTCTCACACCATCTGAACTTCAGTAAGCAAGAGGAAGAGTGGTTGACAGAGTCTGTTTTCTGAGAGTAACATGTTCCTGTACCTTTCCAATCTTTCTATGGTGCAGGATTTCTGCCCTTGCAGAGAGGACTGCAAAACCCGCTGCTGTCAGGTTGGACTTTGCCTCCCAACGCGGCGCAGCCTCTTCCATTGTAACATCACCCACTGCCGCTGATGTCACAAAGCAGCATCAGCGCTGAGGTCGGCACAGCAGGGTATAAAAGCAGGGGTCTCCCTGCGCCTTTGTCACTCTCGATCTTGAGGGAACTGAGATCGCAGAGCTTTTGGTTCACTCGTGAGCGAGTCAGATGCTTGTTACCTGCACCTCAGCAGGTACCAAGAGGCAGACGGAAAAGGTTGAAGGTCTGAACGGGTATGTTTGAAAAATCCTCCTCCCCTTTGCCCAGGTGTGTTTTCAACCTCATCAGCTGGGGTGGGTGGAGGGTGGACAGGAGAGGAACACAAGGGCAGCCTGAGAGCTCGCTCTGGAGCTTGTGGAAGGCAGCAGCCGCCTTTCAGTCTCTTCATGACCACAGGGGCAAGGCCCAGAAAGCCTTTGATCTCTGCAGAATGAGGGACAGGTCTATTTTGGATCACATGGAGGGAGTCCCAAGCAGTGGCCCCGATACAGCCTGCCGTAGGGGCACAGGCTGAACCTTCTCTTGAGAGGGTGGAGAACAGGATCAGCACAAATGCCCATCGGGTGGTGGGCAGGAGAAACAGCGTTCATCATGTGCCTTCCATTTCCAAAGAATAACTGTCCACCCCACAGATGTGAACTGTGGCCACAGCTCTTGTTGCAACTCCTGCTCTTAGTCCAGAGTCAATCTTAAGCCCTTTGTCGCTAACGAAACAATCGCTGCCATGACAATTCCCCCACTGGTGCAGCTGGTGACAACCCCAGCAGTGACTCGAGCTGCTGCAGGACCAAGCCAACGCACACGCCAGGGACGCCAGGCTCAAGGGCTGCAGTCCCTGCTGCTGCTCTCCAGTCTGCTGCTGATCTGCACGGGAACCGCCAGCTTCACCAGCCTTTTCCTCCTTGTTGCTCTGCAGGAAGATGAAGGCACTGAAGGCAACACTCCTGGTGCTGCTTCTCGGCCTGTTCTCTCTCGGTGAGTCTCTGCAGAGCTCCAACCTGAGGACGGTGCTTTAGGATGAACTCAGGGCTCCATCCTGTCCTGGTCCGCTTCCCCCACTGTGACCAGAGGAGCTCAGCTGAGAGCAGAAAGCCCCCGACAGAGCTGTGCCAGTCCCTGCTCCAGCGGGACGGGTGTGGGGGTGAGGAAGGGGTGACTTGCCTTCCCCAGGAGGGCTAAGCCAGTTCTCTTCAGCGGAGGGAGAGGCCGTGGCTGAGCTCTCCTGCCCCAGGGGGATGAAAATCTTCTGCAGGACAAGGAGCACAGTCCAGGGCAGGGAACATCCATCTCTCGTGGAGCCCATATGCCATGATGGCCACTGTCAAAGACAATAAGAGGAGAGACAACAATGGCACTGGGGAGAGACACAGAAAGGGGAGAGGGCAGCCCGAGGCACAACCCAGCCTTAGACCAAGTTCTAAGCTCCAGTGTGTGTCTGACAGGTGTTTTCCACGTGGGACAGCTTGGCACCTTAATGCTCTGGAGCACTGTGGCGGAGCTAGGACACCTGAGCGAAACCCAATCCCTGCCAGACCAGCTCAGAAAGCTCCAGGAACAGCTTTATAATCTGCGCTGGAGCGCAAAGGATGTGGCTGAGTGGGCTCTCCATGAAGGCGTGAAGCAGGGAAGGCTCCCAGGCTTTACCGGACAGGTAAGGGCACAAGGCAGAAGGATCTCCTCAGGGGTTTTATCCTCCCTCCGGCACGTATCCTACTCCATTCCCTGTCACAGCCAACAGGCTGGTGCTGCTGGAACAAGTGCTGTCATGGCCACGCTTCCTTGCCTGTCTGTGCTGCCTGGCCTGGGGCCTCTCCACGGGAAAAGCCCCTTCCCGCAGCTCCAGCATTCAGAGCACTGGAGTGAGCAGCCCCCCTTTCTGATCCCGTCAAGCACAGCAGGGCAAACCTGGGAGGCTTCCAGGCAATTTAGTTGTTCCTTCCATCTGATATGGGCCTTGTCCCCGTTCACCTTGGCTGGCCTTGCAGGGGAGCTGCTTGCCCCCTTCCTTTTCCTTCCAACAGGCGCTCTCCTTTGTGTTCCTTCCCAGGCGGTTCAGGAGATCATCAATGAAGCCCTGGAGAAGTTGGAGGAAATGCAGGTCCCGATGCCTGATTACGCCCTGAAATCAGCAGGTACCATGACACTGTACAAACAAACCAGTTCCAAAGCGCTTCCTGTCCAGATTGACAAGATGGGCATTGGAACGTGCCCAGGGGTAGGAGAGAAGGGCGAGAAGTTAAGGGTCACCTTGTGCCCTACAAGTGCCCCCACTGACAGAGCCTGTAATGGGCCAGACTCCATGGGAAGCACAGAAAGCCTGGTTCACGTTCTTGTCTTTTTGCACAGCCCCAGGACTCCCTGCTGTGTGTTCTAGAGGGGTCATTCCAGTAAGAAAGAGGGGAACCCACTGTAGGACATGGATGACAACTGAGAAGCTTTTTCAAGTCAACAGTGCAATATTCCTCCCAACACTGCCTGATGATTCTGCTCATGTTTGAATTTCCAGGGGCTGCTGTCATTCATTCAAGGACTTCTCCATCCCTCCGGAATGACAAAGCCAAAGTCTTCCTGTACTCCATGCCGGTGATGGATTACATGAGGTCCCCTGAGCTTATTCTTGAGGTAGGAGCACCAAGAAGCAGTAAAACAGAGGTCAGGAGGATGAACCACACATGCTGCTCTAGAGTTGCCTTTCCCCCTGTCTTTGCTCCTCGAAGCTTCTTCTCCTGCCTCCTTCTCGCATGGACCTGCTCTCCTCCTGTGTCTCCCTGCTGAGTATTTCCTGTCCCAGAGTGCCCCAGGTTCTCGGTGGGAGCTTCTACCAGGCCAGGCTGCTCCTGCAGTCTGTGTCTGCCCAGTCACTGTGCAAACTGTCAGCACGGCACAGAAGGAGAATGGCAGAGGTGCCTGCAGAGCTCTGGGAGAGGGCCAGGGCAACCTTCTCCATGTCAATGTAGTTTCTTCTTCTTTGTTCAGCCAGAAAATCATCCTGGAAGCTGCTGGCCCTTCCCAGGAAGTCAAGGACAGGTCTTCATCAAGCTGTCTGTGCCAGTGATTCCCAGAGCAGTCAGCATGGACCATGTGTCGGGGACAGCGTTCCATGGAGAAAGTGTCTCTGGAGCTCCAAAGGACTTTGCTGTCTACGTAAGTGATTTCTCTGGAGTGGGGGGCAGGGGGTTGCACAGCATTTCTACGCAGGGGGTGAAGATGGGTCTAAGAGTGGAGTGGCCTGAAGGTTCCTCCTGGCTCTCAGAACAAACAGGCTCCTTGGAGTCGCTCCCTTCCCATTGTATTCCTCTTTTATTCAATGGACCACTCGAAAGGAAGCTTCTGGGGCAAGAGGCTACTCCAGGAGCCATAGGGAAAAGGAGCTGGATAGTGCATGGTCCTAGACCTTCTTGGCTTCCAATGCCAGTGGCATTTGTAATCCTCAGGTTACCTCCCTCTCACTGGGAGCGTCTGCTCCTTTTCTGACCAGCAGCTTGGACTCGTTGAGTAGGCAAGTGTGGCGTGCTGCCCACCTGCAGCTTCTCGTCTTTTCCTTGTGCTCAGGGTCCTTGGACTACGTAGCCGAAATAACACTGTACTTCACCGACTGAAGTTCACTCTTGCCATGGTGCACCAGACGCTCTTGTTTTCTCTACCCCTGTCCTTCTGTAGGGCTTCAAGGAAGAACACGACGAGCAGGGAACATTCCTGGGACAGTTCACTTTCCTGGCACCACTGAATCCCAGTCAGACCTTCCAGCTGAAGGTATGGGGACAAAGAGGGGGAGAACTGTAGGAGAGGAGGAGAAATGCGGCTGGATGGGGAGAGGCTTCCCTGCCAAAGGGCTACAGGCAGCCCTGTCCTTGAACGTGTGCCACGCTGGCCTTTCTTCTGATTTAACTTCCTGGTGGCATATGGCTGGACTGCCAGTCTTCTTCTCTTTCATTTTGGGTTTAAACTTCAGCACTTAGAAGCGTCACAGTTGAAACTAGAATCAGCTTGACTGTCTGGAGCCCAAGTGCATACAAGAGGCCACATCCCGTAGGATGCACGACTGCTGCTCTGCCAGTTAAAGACCAGAAATACTGGGCTTCCTGAGGATTCTGTTGGTGCTGGCAGTGAGCAGTGACAGGGAGGCCATTCTGTTTCCTTAGCTTTCTAGAGAAGGCAATGAGCTATTTTCCTGACACCACCACTGGGTCTTCTGACTGTGGAAGCCTGTGCCCCAAAGCAAGCGAGAACTTTCCAGTATATTTGCTGAGGCATCTGGGTGCTGCTTCTTCCTTTACTAGTTCTCATGGCCCAACGAGGTAGAGCAGGACAAGAACATCTTGACCACGACAGGTCCAAAGCCCTCGCAGGGCAGCTGGAAGGAAGCTGTTGAACGAGGCCGTCACTGCGGCACTTCTGTCAGTGGTCACGTACCAGAGAGGAAAAGGCAACTCATTTCTTCTTGTCGTTTCAGAACGAGCTCCCTGGGGTTGTGAATTACATCCAGCTGCAAGTGCTGAGCAACTGGGGCCACCCAGAGCACACCTGCCTGTATCGGTTCAGGGTGCACGGTGATCCGCCCAAAGACGGGGGAGAGATGCCAGTTTCATCTATCAATAAATTCCATTAATGTTCACCAAGTCGAGTTCCAGTCTGCTTTGCCTGTGATGCTGACTGGTCCTCCCTGAGCTAACTGCAGCTCCCCGTCCTTCTCTCAACCCATCAGCTTATGGGAGACTTCAGGAGTCCACAGCAAGATTTTCCTTATTAGGGAAAACAGGAAAACTCAGTCACAAATCTGCAGAAAGCCTGACATCCACATGCTTGCTGCCTCCACAGGAACATCAGCAAGGCCCTGCCTGTACACCAAAGATTAAATTAATGGACAGTTTTCCTGTGCAGGAAGCAATTAAGGATCAATGGAACCATCTGTTGTTACCTGTTTTCACAAGAGGCAGATGCTGCTTCAGCGTCCATCTTTCAGTGTGTTGCCAATGAGAAAATGGAAGTGTGTTTTTTTCTAAGAAGGACACCTTAACTGGAAAGTTGGTTCATGCCTCATTTGCCTCTCTGTGCCTATAATCGAATTAATAGCTCAGGAACCGTTACAGAGTGATTAGCAAAGGAAACTCAGGACACTTCAGAGATCCCATAACCACACGAGTCTGCCTTTCCTTTTGACCCTGATTTCCCAAGCCCCAAGGCAGGAGCAGGCAGGGCAGTCGAGCGCTTGGGTGGCACCAGGGAGGAGAGAGCAGCAACAGCACTTGGCACCCAGGGCTGGCAACAGCAATTTGTGCTCTGAGCTGGGGCTTAGTCCATGTGCAAGCCCAGCACTGATCCAGATACCAAACTGAGGGTGTCAGTTCATCCCTGCTGCCACACACACGCTGCACCTTCTTCCATCTTCTCCTCCTGATGAGCTGTTTTCCAGCCACTTCCACCTCAGCCCAGCTCAGACACCTGTACTCTGGCCCAGGGCTGACTGGGGCTGGTGACCCTCGGGGCAGCAGCAGGAACCGCTCTGACCCTGGTTGTGGGGCTGTCCCTGGGCTGAGCCCTCGGGCCCAGGGCTGCTGAACTGGGCCATGGTGGGGCCCAGGGGTGCTGAGGTCGACAGGTCCCCCCAGCCTGTCTGTGCTGGAGACACCTGCTCCTGCAGCAGCCCTGGTCCTGGACCTGAACCTGCTCCATCCTCATCCAGAAGGACAAGTTTGTTTGGCATTTTCTTAAAACTGAAGATCATTCAGGTAGAGGCAGAGCCTGTTCAGCAGTTTGAGTAGTTTGGGGACAGAGGCCAGTTGGGGGCCAGGGCCCTCAGGGGTGGGGGCTGTTTCTGCCCCGTGCCCTTGGCCTGGCGCTCACAGCTGGGAAGGGACTTTCCAAAATCCTGCTGGAAGGAGCCAGATGTGCCCACCCCCGGCAAAGCCTCAGGGTCTGGTGCTGACCTGCCTTCAGATCATCTCTCCATAGAATCATAGGATCGCTTTGGTTGGAAGAGACCATCAGGTTCATGGAGTCCAAACATAACCCAACTCTAGCACTAACCCATGTCCCTAATGACCTCCAGTCTAAACCTCCCCTGGCACAACTTGAGGCCATTTCCTCTTGTCCTCTCACTTGCTCCTTGGGAGAAGAGACCAACACCCTCCATGCTCCAACCTCCTTTCAGGCAGTTGTAGACAGCGATCAGGTCTCCCCTCAGTCTCCTGTTCTCCAGGCTGAACCCACCACTTCCCTCAGCCGCTCCTCATCACACTTGTGCTCCGGCCCCTCAGCAGCTTTGTCGCCTCCTCTGCACTCTCTCTAGTGCCTCAATGTCCTTCTTCTGATGAGGGGCCCAAAACCAAACACAGGTTTCAAGCTGTGGCCTCAGCAGCGCCGAGCACAGTGGCAACAATAAAGTGTGGCTGATGTTCTCTCTTGACCACACTCCCTTCCCCACTAAGGAAAGGGAAAAGGAGGAAAAGGGAGAGAGACTTACAAGTTGGATAGATTTAAAAACCAAAACAAGACAAAAATGAAAACTTTCCTCATAATACTAATAATGAGACAAATAAGGCACAGTATACAAAACCAATATTGTATTACTCAGAGTAGCCAAAATGCTGCCACAGAGGCTGGTGTCACAGCAGAGGCTGCAGGGAAGACATCAGGAAGTCCTGGACTGGACTCGGCAGTGGGCAGGAACTGGATTCAGGGATGCAAGGACTGGAACCAGGATCAGGGTTGCAGGCAGGACAATGGGCAGGCTCCTCTTGCGATGCCGGCCATGGACCATGCCTGTCAGAGGTCAAGGAGTGTCTGGACGATGCTCTTTGTCTTGTGGTTTAGTGTTATGTGGTCATGCGAGCAGCAGGAAGTGGCTTAAACTAACGACAGAGTATATTTTATTCTTCGTTATGTTCTGTTGTGCTTTCTTTCTCATTATCTTTTTTGCTTTTGCCAATTAAAAAAGCCTCTTTGTGCCTATTTAAATCCAGATCTCTAAGGAAAGCATGCAGTAATTCATGGAGACAAGCTGTAACAATCAGGTGCAAACTTGAGTGGAGAATCTGATGTAAAGAAAAGTGATGTAACTGCCAGGGGGCCAATGAGCAAAACAGGGAGGCTGGAGAGGTGAGGAGTAAGGATGTCCATCCCGTGTCTGGCCTCAAGGGACTGCTTTTCCCACCTGTCCAACTTCCTCAGGAGACACTCTGCACTAGTATCCATGGGAGAATTCTTCTCTCACTTCTCCCTAGTGCTCATTCAAAATGTCCTCTTTACCCACTCCCCTGAAACCTCTCTAATGAGCTCTATAATTCTTCAATACTTGAAGAAAGTGATGGAAGAGACATGGCTTGTCAAAGCTTGAAACATTTTAATGAGCCCATGGAGTATATGAGGCTGAGTCCATGAACATCAGTTACTGAGAAGAGACTCAGCAAAGCTCTCAAGGAGCCAAAGGCAAAAGCAAACCCCAAAGTTCCTTGAAGCATTAATGGGCCCCACTGAGGCCTGTTCCTGACAAAGCCTCCCCAGAGACTCGTTAGAGCAGATAATTGGAGGCTGTGATGGCAGGTAGGCCAAGGCCCTGTGCAGGTGGCTCTGATGCTGAGAAACCCCTTGGTTTGCTTTCTGAAGCAGAAAGGAGAGGCCATGGGGACCTCCAGGCAATGGGGAGGGGGATCCTGTCCCTCACACACGGCTCAGGGCTCTTCCTGGGACCGTGGGATGTGGGTGTGCAAGGCCGAGGGAAGGACAACACTGGTACAACAACCTCCAGCTTCCCCATAGGGCTGCAAGGAGGCAACAAGGCCCCAGTGCCATGGGGATAACATGTCTTCTCCTAGGCGTCAGTGGCAGAGACAACTGCCATGGCCAAGGGGACAGACACCTGGGTTGTGTTGGTTCCTTCCAGCCTTGCCAGCACCCTTTGCCATCTCCACCACAGGCTGTTCTGCACAGTCCTACCCCTGCCCCTCTTTTCCCGCAGGCTGTAGACACCCATCTCCCTTCCCCACCTGCTCTCACCCCAGCATTTCTGTTCCTTCACTGATGTGTCTGCACCCTCACCGGCTGTTCTTTGGAACACAAACCATGGGCTGATCCAGCTCCCTCTGGGTGACCTCTTGCACCATGGCACTGCCCTTCTAGGGACATTTCTTCCTCCTGCTATCCAGTCTCTACCTTCCAAGTTGCACTTTGTGACTTTTTTCTCTCTCCTGCTCTTTCCCATTACCAAGGAAAGCTCAATCATTCCAGAACTTACCCTTCAAGCAGGGAGTCCTGCCCGTTAGGCTTCTTGTGGTCTTTCAGCTGCCCAGAGAGAAGGAACCTCACCATGAGCTCCTAAATCCCAAGACTGATGCTGGCGTTTCAGCTTCTCTGATAGACACAACCATGTTCCTGCTGCTGTCCCATCATGTACTCAGGTGGGATGGACATGACAACCTTTCTCCAAGGCCTCTTCCTGGGTAGAGCCTGTGGGCACTTTGGAAGAGGTACCTTCCCAGGTGACACTAGTAAATGGCTGCACAGAGGACTTTGTACCACTGATGATATTTGGGCTTCATGGTTCAGCCAACTACCCACCCAGCATCCACTTCTTCAGCCCAGTCAGCACCACTCTGGCCAGAAGGAGACCATGTCTGATGTCTTGCAAACTCCCTGTACACAACATGCCTTTCTTTCCCCTGTGAATCTGGGTTCAGCAATCCCTTCCTTGTCCTTCACATTCCTAGAAATGGCCGCAGGAGGACGTGTCCCATCCCCTTCCCAGGGATGGAGGTAGGCTGGCCAGTCTGTAATTCTCCCAGTTCTTGTTACTGCCCTTCACGAAGATGGGTTTGAGGTTTGCCTCTTCCAAGGATCCCAGAACTTCTGATTTTACTGTTCTCATGAGAGCACAATCCCGCATCATGGTCAAGGGTGACGTAGCAGACAGCAGCACTTGCAATTTGCCTGTCCAAGGCAGCTGAGATGAGTCACACTGGGCCAGTGGGGTTTGTTCCTGGAGTCACACGCACAAATGTCAGGGTTCTGTCAGGTGTCCACATCTGAGCTGGCCTCATGGACTCCTTATGCACCCAGGGATGCTCACAGACAGAGTCTGTCCCTTTCACACACAGAGGCAGGAGTCACAGTGTCTCTCTGGCCTCCTGTTGCCACTCCCAAGGGACGGGAGACACCTCAGCCCTGTGGTGTGTCCCCCTGCTCTGCACTCATCTGAGATGTCCCACATCATGAGGAATGGACATGGGGACCTCAGTTCAAGGAAGCACATCCCAGTGCTGCATTCAGGTGGTTTCCCATGGGCTGTTATTCCCAACATGAGGTGACCTTGAGAGACTGTCTGTCTCAGAGGCCTTCAAGGCACCCCAAAGAATAGCCGATGGCATTTCTGCTCACGTACATGATGTGCATGCTCTCTTCTCCTCTGTACAATGCAAACACAGACTGCTGACCTGCTCATTCAGGAACAAATTCTCCAAGCTGGTGTGACAGCCCAGGGCTGGCAATGGTGGCTGTGAGGGCCAGTCCATGACAACTGCCTTGGGGCAGCTTCCACGGGGTGTCCAGTGCACAGGGGCACAGCCCAGACCCTGCTCTGCTGGTCCTGCAGGTCTCTGGCAGGAGGCCTGGCTGTGAGAGGACACTGCTGTGTGCCCAGCCCTGCACACACACACTGTTCAGCTGTGCCCTGGTGTTGTGATCTTCAGGCCACTTTCTCAGAAGGTTTCTGAGAAAAAGTTTGAATGAAGACTTAAGCCTTTCACCTTTCTTTCTGGAAAGGCTGTTCTGAGGCCAGCTCTGTCACAGCAGTGCCCATTGCCTGTCCCTGCCTGCGCTCACAGGACTCACACACAGCAGGACGGTGACCAGGCTGCCAGAGCACTCAGGCCTTGCACCAACACAAGGGATGAGAAGGAGAGTGTGGGAGTGGAACGAGAACAGCTCTGGAAGGCCAAGCGCTGCTGCTCCCTGGCAGTGCTGCCAGGCTGGACTCTTTTCCCCTCCACCCATGCACAGGAACTGTCCCTGCAGCTCCAAATAGGCCTTGGAGGGAGAATCTCAGAGAAAAAATTCAATGCAGAGCCCTTTATTTTGTTTAAATATTCAGAGAACATGGGTCCATATTTATACAGCCAGTGGTTTGAAAAGGAAAAGCAGAGAATGAATTAGAAAGGAGATGACAAAAACATAATGACTGATTAAAAAATAAACACCACCAACACATACACACACAAAAGACTGGGCCTGTAATGAGTTACATTAGAACTGTTATCTGTTAAAGAGAAGATGATGGGTAGTTTATTCTTTTTGAAAAGCATCCCACCATTAGTTTCCACAGGGAATCCTTGAGCTCCTGGTTCCTCATGCTGTAGATGAGGGGGTTCACTGCTGGAGGCACCAAAGAGTACAGAACAGACACCACCAGATCCAGGGACAGGGAAGACATGGAGGGGGGCTTCAGGTAGGCAAATATGGCAGTGCTGACAAACAGGAAGACCACAGCCAGGTGAGGGAGGCACGTGGAAAAGGCTTTGTGCTGTCCCTGCTCAGAGGGGATCCTCAGCACGGCCCTGATGATCTGCACATAGGACAGCACAATGAAAATGAAACACACACAAAGTAAACAGGCACTAAAGACAATAAGCCCAAGTTCCCTGAGATAGGACTGTGAACAGGAGAGCTTGAGGATCTGGGGGATTTCACAGAAGAACTGGTCCAGGGCATTGCCCTTGCAGAGCGGCAGTGAAAATGTATTGGCCGTGTGCAGCAGAGAATCGAGAAACCCAGTGGCCCAGGCAGCTGCTGCCATGTGGACACAAGCTCTGCTGCCCAGGAGGGTCCCGTAGTGCAGGGGTTTGCAGATGGCAATGTAGCGATCATAGGACATGACCGTGAGAAGAAAATACTCTGTTGAAATGGAAAAGACAAAGAAGAATAGCTGTGCAACACATCCTGTGTAAGAGATGGCCCTGGTGTCCCACAGAGAGTTGGCCATGGACTTGGGGACAGTGGTGGAGATGGAGCCCAGGTCGAGGAGGGCGAGGTTGAGCAGGAAGAAGTACATGGGGGTGTGGAGGTGCTGGTCACAGGCTATGGTGGTGATGATGAGGCCGTTGCCCAGGAGGGCAGCCAGGTAGATGCCCAGGAAGAGCCAGAAGTGCAAGAGCTGCAGCTCCCGTGTGTCTGAGAATGCCAGGAGGAGGAACTGGGTGATGGAGCTGCTGTTGGACATTTCCTGGCTCTGGGCATGGACACTGTCAGAGGAGGGAATGAAAGCGACACGTTAGGGGAGACTTCTCTGAGCAAAATCAAAGCCATTTCTCACACACTCTCCCCTGCTCCACACCCCCTTGTCCTTTTCCAGACCTTCCTTCAGCTCCGTGGCTGAGCCCTGGGTGGTGCTGGCTGGAGGTGCCGTTAGGAGCAGGGCCTGTGCCCGCTGGCTGCCCAGGAGTCAGCCCTGCTCTGCAGCAGGGGTCATGGCAACGGGGGGCAGGGGCCAGTCCTGGGGTTCAAAGTTGTCATCTGAAACTGCTGCTGGTGAAGAAGGGCCTGTCAGCATCTGCGCTATCACCGAGAATGAAACAGGACAGTAAAATGAATTTTGAAATGTTTGGGTTTTTACAGCTTCACTGAGTCACAGAGTGTTAGAGATTGGAACAGACGTCGAAAGATCATCTAGTCCAATCCTGAAATTCCCCTGGAGAGTGTTCTTGGGTGTCAGAAACCCTCAGCATTTCTGCTGCACTCAGGGAGAACAGAGTGAGCCTTGCAAGGCAAGAGAATGCCTGTGGGTCAGTGCAGAGTGAGGGCAGCTGCTCTGTCCCTCTGTCTTGCTCCCAGCTGCCCTGGGCTGGCACCTTTCTGAGATGGAGGCTGATCACACTGCCACGCTACCCTGAAAAGCCACCAGGCACTGCTGAGAGCAGAAGGGTGCACCTCAGGCCACAACATGACTAACCCTTTCCCAAGGTCTCAGTACCCCGCATTTACTCCAGAACACACATGGCTCATTCGCCAGCCCCACAGACTGCATTGCCCACAGCCCCACAGGTCAGAGGAAAGCTGGGACACCTGTTCCCATGGACACACCTACAGGAAAGGACCCACAAGATCAGGCTGTGACTGCAGCTGAAACTCCCATCCCCAGAGAGCCTGACAGCAAGAACAAGATCACAACAACAGTGGCCCAGAGCAGTGTAGCAAGAAGGAAAATGCGGTGAGGGTGGGTGTGAGAGAGGCCAGGGCAGAGGCAGCCGGGCACTCAGGCAGCGTCACCCTTCCCCAGCTGTGCAGCCACCTCCCACACACCAGCATTGCCAGGCAGCTGCTCTCAGCCCCTGTGCTCTGCAGAGGGAACTGGAGCTCTGGCTGCACAGGAGCTGGTTCATGCCTTGGAGCCCCCGGCCCTGAGGGCAGAGGCTTTTCTGGGTGGGAGAGGAGGTGAGGGGGCTGCTCACAGGAGGGATCTGCACTCTGGGGGATCACAGGGGGTTTTCTGTGTTTTGCCTCCTATAACAATTCCGGATTTAGTTTCCTCTCATTTCTGATCATTTCCCTGCTGCCTAGAGATTCTCCCCCTCGGAGGTCTTGCCATGTGTCATGTCTTTTCCCTGTCAGTGCTCACATACTCCATCCCACCCTCTGTGCCCTCACCCTGGCTCTACAGATCCCCTGCCTGTTGCAGGACACTGCCTGGGGGCATCTTCCTGTTTGCAGCTTGGAAAACAAGACAAATCAGACTAAAGCTGAGGGGTCCAGCAAAGGTGATGCAGGTGCTGCCCACAGCCAGAGGAGTGGTGAAGGGATGTTATGAGCCTTCTGGCAGATGTACTCATCACTCAAAGTTGCCATTCAGGACTCTCACTGACTTCTTTAAGAATGAGGGCTCATTTTCATTTTATCCTTTTCTGCTCCTCTCAAACCTTGGGATAGGAAACTGAAAAGAAAGGCTCAGGAAGGATTCTTATCTGTCTGGTAATCCTTGCATTGATCTTCTCCTTGAGGCATCTACTTGGAAGAAGTCCTGGGGGTGATCTGGAGCTGTGAGCAGCCTGACCCACACAGCTCCCTCTCCACAGCACAAGCTCCCTTCCTGCCCTCATAGGGGTCACTCCTTCCTCCCACAGCTTCTCCCCACAGCACCGTTGGGATCTCCCCGGGCAGGCTGAGTGCTGACCCTGGCAGGCGGCAGAGCCCCTGCCCCGGCACAGCCCTGGGGTGAAGGGACCCTGCTGTGCAGGACAGCCCTGGGCACCCCTGGTTTCTCACCTGACTTCACAGCTGTTCAACATTACTTGAACAAGAGGCCCCTTCTTACAGATCCCACAAACTGTGCCTGTGCTAACTTTAGGAGATGCCTCCAGGAGGTACAGCTGCATTGCCCTGCACCCAGAGACTTACCCTGGCAAGGGCTGCAAAGATTTCTCCTCCAGTGAGCTCTCAGTCATCCTCCCAGTCCTGACCACCTTCAAGGTCTCTCTGCCTTGCCCGTCTCCCTGAGATCCCCAGGCAGAGCCCTCAGCCCTGCTGTGCTTTGCAGAGGAGCTGCTCCTGGGCAGAGCTGTCTCTCTGCAGCGCTGCCACTTGCCATGAGCTCCCTCTGTCCCAGGAGCCCAGCCCAGCTCAGCAGCACAGGAGCAGCCCAAGGTGCTTTAATAACTCCTCTGGTGGGTTTGGCGCTGAGTCCATGAACCGCAGACCCTGAGAGGAAGTTGAAGAAACCTCTTAAGAAGTCAAAGTCTCATTCAAACTCCAAAGTTTCCTGTAATGTCAATGGTTCCCACTGAGGAACACTACTGAGGAACCATGCGCAGGGTCTGGTTATAGAAGGAAACTGGAGGCGGAGATGACAGGTCAGGAAAAGCAAGGAGAAGGTCTCTGTGATGATGTGTTTCATTAACCAAAGGGCCAAGCCCTGACCCCCAACCCTGGGAAGGCAAATCCTGTCCCTCCCACGTTGCCCAGGGCCCTTCCTGGGACACTGTGATGTGGGGCTGTGCAAGGCCAAGGGCAGGACTATGGTCCAACACCTCCCAGGTTCCTGGCTGGAGACAAGGAGGCCGTGAGGCCCCTGTGCTGTAAGGACAAGGTGTCTCCTCACAGGCATCAGAGGTGGAGACAACAGCCATAGCTAAGGGGAGAAGGAGCTCATGTCTGTTGGGGGCTTTCAGCCTTTTTACATCCCTTGATCATCTCCATGACAGCCTGTGCTATGGTGTGGCACCACCTGCACCTCTTTCTCTGCAGGCTGGAGACATCCCCCCCGCTGCCCCACCTTGCTCTTCCCACCTACAAATCAGAAAGAGTTGGTCAGGGATGTAGCAGTCAGGGATGAGAAAGGAGAGTTGAGGCTCCTGGAAGATGATAACAAGGCAAAGAGCAGGATTTCAGGAGAGCAGGCTTTGGCCTGCTGAGGGACTTACTTGGGTCCTATGGGGTATGACCTTGGTGTCTGCAGTGTTTTTTCTCTCATGTTTCCTCTCTCCTCTCTCCCACCTGCTGTTGTGCAGTGTTTTTTACCCTTTCTCAAATACAATATCACAGAGGTGCTGTCAGCATCACTGAGCGTCTCAGATTTGGCAAGGAGTGGGTCCATCTTGGAGCCAGCTGAAATCAGCTCTGTCTGACGTTGGTCAAACCCCTGTTGTCTTCTCAGAGAGGTGACAACTCTAGCACAGCCACACTCAGCCCAGTTCCAAGACTTGGCCATGCAAATCCAATACAGGGTAACAACGTGTTGGATTTTACAAACTCCTTGATTATGATGAAGAATGGGAAAAGGTCTTCTATTGGCAACCAGAGGAAGTCTCCAGTCAATGAGCAGGTTCCTATGGGGAACTGTAATTGCCCTGGCATTCACTGGCCAGGCAAAGCGGCAGATGCCAAAATTCCAGAGGATCTTGGGCCAAGTTCTTAACACGGCTGCCTGGTGGGCCAACAAGGGTGATGCTCACCTGGATCTGGAACTGGCAAACAAGGCAGAGCTGGTCAAGGATGTGAACATCAGTGTCCACCTTGGCTGGTGTGACCAGAAACAGTGGGGTCCCAGGCACGAGAGGGGAGGGAGGAAGGCCAGCAGCAGAGCACAGGCTGGTGGGCTCCAGAGGAGAAGACTTTGACATGACTGGGGGCGCTGGTAGAGGTGGTGCCAGGGAAGCAGATCTGAAGGCTGAAGGAGCTCAGGAAATCTGACAGGCCTTACAGGACAGCCTGCTTTAAGAATGGGAATGATCTCTCTGAGTACCCATGAGAAGTGGCATTTATCTTGTGAGGCTGCTCGTCTGAACTGACAGAGCTCCAGGGCAAAAAGGCAACACACAGGAGGTGGGAGCAGGTCAAGCTGTAAAGGAGGAATTTAGAAATGTTTTCCATTGATGTGGCGATGATGCCACAGCTGCCCTGGACTTGAAACCTGCAGGGGAGGCTGAGGGCAGGCAGATGAGCTGACACTGCTTCCCTACAGTAAAATAATCAACCAGGGTAACATGGACCTGCTACTGGACTTTGTAAGAGTAGAAGCAGACAGGACTGAGGTACTTCACGGCTTCTTTGCCTCCATCTTCACCAGCAAGGTCTCCTGGGACTTTGTTCCTGAAGGCAGGAGTCTGGAGAACAGCCAGGAGTGGATGGGGCTCAAGTCAGGAGTTACTTGAGCAAACTCAGACACCATGACAGAAAAGGAAATGGGTCATTTCACCAGCTCCCTGAACACAAGTATCGCTGTGCTGTGGCACCTGACATTCCCAGGAACACCCACCTCTTGGTCCAGAGAAGTGTGACTCCTCTTGAGCTGTCCTGGCCTGTCTTCTCACTTACGTGGTGATTCAGGCACCCACTTTTCTGACATCTTCAATCTTTATCAGGAGACGCTCCAGATCAATGTGAACAGGAGACTGCTGAGACCACCCGTTCTGGAAAGGGAGGGAAGGGTGAGCAGGGAAGGAAACAGAAGAAATACTGGTTTATTGCTGTTTATTATGGAAATGCTCTCTGTTTGGCTGTTCCTGAAATCTCTCTCATCACCCACACCAGACTTGAAGCCTTTTGGAAAATGACGTAGAGAGGCTTGGATTGTCAGAGAATTTTAGATGTTATTGAGCCCTCTGCTGCCATAATCCTGAGCTGCAGCTACTGAAATAATGAACAAGCCCAAGTCAACTAATTGGTTTTGATTTGCCTCACAGCCCGAAGCACCACATGGGTCAGGAGACAAGTCGGGATACCCAATGAGAGCTCACATGCTCTGCACTTAAAGTTCAGGTGTTCCCAGGAATCTCAGCAGACATGGCATGCTGATATCTGGGTTCAAGGAGCATCGTCTCCATTTCTGTAATGATGGCTTTGCTGCCTGGCTGATGTGCAGACTCTGTACATGGATGATGACACCTCTTGAACAACCTGCTCTGAAAGGATTAACAAGGTGGGCAGTTCTTTCTGGAAGGGTATTAGGACAGCAAAAAGAAGATATTGGGTTTGGGCAAATGCAAAGGGATGCAAATGTTGTGGTCAGAGCTGTTCGGGGGCACTTGTAAAGCAGCCCTGGACCTCATGTGAATTACTTCTGTGGTCAGAGAGATCCTGAGAGCTCTACCTCAATTGAAAACATGAAGGGGAAGGAAGGACAGCATTATTCAGGCTGTATGAGACCTCACGAGGTGTCTTGACCAACCTCCTGCTCAAAGCAGAGTCACACGAGATTACTCAGGGCTTTATCCAAACACATCTTGGACACTTTCTGGGGTAGAGTGGATGTGCACTCCTGGGAAACAGCTTCCAGTGCTTGACTGTCCTCAGGATTGGGAAGTTTCTCCCTTTCTATAGCACCTTTCCAAGCCCAACCATCCAGATTGTTTTTTACCCATCTACTTGCACACTGACACAGACCATAATATCCTACCTTGGACACAAGAATATTGTGGGAGATGATGCTGAATGCCTTGCTGACTGCCAGGTAACAGACCACCACTGCTCTCCCCACGTCCTGCAACCCTGTCCTTTCCTCACAGAAAGCAAAGAGGATGGACAGACACAACCTGCCCTGGGTAAACTCCGTCACCTTCTCTTCCAGACACCCAGAAATGGGGTCCCAGTGGCCATGTTCTGGGGCACAGCCCTTAGTTCCCCTGCTCACCCATTGGCCATTTTTGAGAAGTGCAGACAATGTGTGAGAGCTGCCAGTGGTCAGGGAGTCCCCCCAGTCTCCATGAGCTTTCCAAGATGGTGGAGAGTGGCCTCACTGTGACATGGTCCTGCTGTCTCAGCTCCTGGGATGCTGCCCCTCCTGTCTTGTAGACTGGAAAGGATTGTGTTAGTTCCAGTGACCCCTGACTTGATCCCCATCTACTGCTGGTTGTTCTCCTCCAGATTCCTGTCTCAAGTCACAGAGGCCTGCGAGGCAGCAATTTCTCAGAAGAAAGATACTTCCTTTGAGAGTGCTGGTAGGAAGTGTATTTTGCTGTGTAGCTGGACACAATTATGTATTTTACTATATGTTTACCAACACATTAATATATTTTTTTCCTTATGATCACAAAGAGAGACAGATAACGCAGATCTGTTGAGATCACTGTCAACATGGCCATCTAAAAAGAGAACCTTTCAATTAACCTTCTTATCCTTCTTTCGTCCATCAGAAAAGAGTGGCCAACAGCTTCGAGAATGACTCACTCTGTGCCAAGAGTAAAAAGAGGCATTGACAGGCAGTGGATTTTTTGGCACCTTCGACCCTGTGCAAGACACAAGGATTATCTTTCTTAATGGTCTAGGCTTTTGTAGGATAGAAATCTAGAGAACATTTTTAAAAAAATGAAGGGAAAAAGAAACCAAATGAAAGATGTAGAGTGAAGGAAATGTCTTCTTGCAACTTTAAGCATCAAATATTGTTGGTGTTGTAATTCTCCTTTCTTTGTTTGGAATACTTTAAATATCAGTGTTTTCCTATGAGATCAAAAGGAGACTTTTCAGGCTGTGTGTTAAGAGCAAGTGGAGAACTTCTGATCTTCCACATGATTTGCCTTCTCAGCACTCTCTCTGTTAGGCTGTGCATCTGATCTCCTTCATTCTTCAGGTATTTCCTCCTGCCCTAACTAAACTGACCATATCTGAAGTACCATTTCCAGCAACTGATCTGCACACAAGCAATTGCAATTGCTCTCTGGATTTCCCTTCCTCCTACTCGTTGATCACTCAGACACTTGTCAACAATTCAGTTGCTGCTTTCAGCTTCAAGGAGTTAAAAGCTTCCTTGTCTTTCAGTAATTTGCCTAATTCTGTCTTTAGCCAACTCTTTTGTTGCCTTTATTTTATAATTTCCTTTCTGTCTAAAACATTTCTTGCATGCTTATGCCTTGGAGGAGGTGAACCTCATTGGTCGCAGTTTGTCCTTGGCATACAGTTGAGGAGTGTGTTTTCTTTTAATCATGAATCTTATCAGTTTTATTGTGTTTGTTCAAAAGGAAAGAAAAGTCCCTCTTTGCCTGTGTCCAGCCAGGTCTCTAAGGAGAGCGGGTGGGAGCTGGTGCGAAGGAGCTGGAACATCCAGCTGCAGACTGCAGTGGAGAAGTCTGGTGTAAGGAAAAGGGATGCAAGTCCCAGGTGGCCTATGAGAGAAACGATGGGGTTGGGGAGGTGAGGAGCAAGGTTGTCCGCACGGTGTCAGACCTCAAGGGACAGCTTCTCCAACCAGTCCAGACCTCCTTGGGAGAGACGCTGGATCAATATCAGATAATGCTGCAATCGCCTCTTCTCCACATTGAAAACCAAAAAACTATACCCTTTAACAACAACAACAAAAAAGTCATTTTTATTAGGAGGTTTTTGAAATCACTCATCATAACTACAGTAGGAAACCTCTCTAATTAACTGTACAAGACTAGAAGGAAATTACAAGAAGAGACATGGTTTCTTAGAGCTTTCTTTAGTGTAATGAGCCCCATGGTGCAGTTGGTGCTGAATCCTTGAACCTCAGGTGCTGAGAGGAGATTGCACAAACCTTTCCAGAAGTCAAAGTCAGAAGAAAAAAGTACTAAGTACCTTGAAGTATTAATGAGTTCCATTGAGGGCAAGTAACAGCAAAGCCTCCCCAGGGACTCCTTAGAGCAGAGAATTGGAGGCCACGATGGCAGATAAACAAAGGGAAATGTGCAGGCAGCTGAGGTGCTGAGAAAACCCTGGTTTTGTCTGATGAAGCAGAGAGGCCAAGGCCTGACCCCCAGCCCCTGGGAAGGCAGATCCTGTCCCTCATCCATTGCTCAGGGCTCTTCCTGGGGCAGGGGGATGTGGGCTGTGTGATGCTGAGTGAAGGACAGTGGTGTGACAGTTCCCAGCCTTACTGGGGTGTGCCAGGAGGCCACGAGGTGCCTCAGTGCCTGAGGACAACATGGCTCCTCATAGGCCTTGGTGGCAGAGATGATTGCCATAGCCAAGGGGACAAAGACTTGGGTTCTCTTGGCGACATCCAGCTTTGACAGTGCCCTTTGCCATCTCCACCACAGGTTGTCCTCCACTGTCCCACAGCTGCTTCTGTTTCCCTGCAGGCTCTAGACACCCATGTCGCTTCCTCCCCTTGCTCTCACCCTGGTATTTCCATACATTGACTGATGTGTCTCCACTCTCACGCTCTGTTCCTCGAAACACAAGGAGGTGGACTTATCTCATGCTCCTTCTGGATGATTTCTCGTACAACAGCACTACCCTTTGAGTGACATTTCTTCCTCCTCATGTCCAGTCTCCATGTTCCAAGCTGCGCTGTGTGGCAGCTTTTCTCTCCTCTGCTGTGGAAAGGAGGACCATGAAAACGACTGACCTGTTCAGCCTCTTACCTGTGCCTGGGAAGGTCATAGAACAGATCCTCCTAGAAGCTGTGCTAAGGCACAAGGAGGACAGGGAGGTGATTTGAGACAGCCAGCACGGCTTCACCAAGGGCAGGTCCTGCCTGACTAACCCAGTGGCCTTCTACGATGGAGTAACTACATCAGTGGACAAGAAAGGGCTATGGATGTCACCTAGCTGGACTTCTATAAAACCTTTGACACGGTCCCTCACAACATGCTTCTCTCTACATTGGAGAGATATGGATTTGATGGCTGGACTGTTTGGAAGGTGAGGAACTGTCTCAATGGTTGCACCCAGAGAGCGGCACAATGTCTAGATGTACACTGGTGACAAGTGGCGTCCCTCAGGGGTCCGTACTGGGATCAGTACTGTTTAATATCTTCATCAATGACATAGTGGAATCAAGTGCACCCTCAGCAAGTTTGCAGATGTCAGAAAACTGAGTGGTGTTGCTGATACACCTGAGGGACAGAAGGCCATCCAGAGAGACCTGGATAAGCTTGAGAAGTGGACGCATGTGAATCTCCCGAGGTTCAACAAGACCAAACGCAAGGTCCTGCACCTGGGTTGGGGCAACCCCTGGTATCAGTACAGGCTGGGGATGAAGGGATTGAGAGCAGCCCTGTCGAGAAGGACTTGGGGATACTGGTGAGTGAAAGGCTGGACAGGAGCCGGCAATGTGCGCTTGCAGCCCAGAAGGCCAATCATATCTTGGGCTGCATCCGAAGGAGCATGACCAGCAGGTCAAGGGAGGGGATTCTGGCCCTCTGCTCCACGCTGGTGAGACCCCCATCCGGAGTCCTGCGTCCAGCTCTGGAGCCCTCAGTACAGGAAAGACATGGACCTGTTGGAGAGGGGCAGAGCAGGGTCACCAAGATGATCAGAGAGATGGAACAGCCCTTATTGCTGCCTTTCTGTACTTAAAAGAGGACAATAAGAATGATGGGACAGACTTTTTAGAAGGGCATGTTGTGATAGGACAAGGGGTCATGGTTTTGAACTAGAACAGGAGAGATAAAGGCCAGACATGAGGAAGAAATTTTTTACAATGAGGAAGATGAAATAACAGCACTGATTGCCCAGAGAGGTGGTGGATGCCCCATCCCTGGAGACATCCCAGGCCAGGCTGGATGGACTCTGAGCAACCTGAGCTGGTTGAATATGTCCCTGCTCATGGCAGGGGGATAGGACTAGATGACCTTTCAAGCTCCCTTCCAACACTCTCTATGATTCTATGATTCCTACCTCCAAGGAAAGCTCCACCATCTGGGAAATCACCCCTCAGGCATAGAATCATAGAATCATTTGAGTTGGAAGAGACCATTAAGATCATCGAGTCCAACCATAACCTAACTCTAGCACTAAACCATGTCCCTAAGAACCTCATCTATACATCTTTTAGACACCTCCAGGAATGGTGACTCAACCGCTTCCCGGGGCAGCCTGTTCCACTGCTTCACAAGCTTTTCCATGACAAAATGTTTCCTAACATCAATTCTGAACCTTTTCTGGCACAGGCTGAGGTTGTTTCCTCTCATCCTATCACTTGCTACTCAGGAGAAGACCAACACCCTCCATGCTACAACCTCTTTTCAGATAGTTGTAGAGAGCGAGAAGGTCTCCCCTCAGCCTCCTTTTCTCCAGGCTAAACACCCCGGATCCCTCAGCTCCTGATATCCAGTCTCCACCTTCCAAGTTGCACTTTGTGACTTTTTTCTCTCTCCTGCTCTTTCCCATTGCCAAGAAAAGCTCAACCATTCTCTAACTTACCCTTCAAGCAGAGAATCCAACCTGTTAGGCTTCTTGTGGTCTTTCAGCTGCCCAGAGAGAAGGAACCTCACCATGAGCTCCTAAATCCCAGGACTGCTGCTGGCGTTTCAGCTTTTCTGACAGACACAACCATGTTCCTGCTGCTGTCCCATCATGTACTCAGGTGGGATGGACATGACGACCCCTCTCCAAGGCCTCTGCCTGGGTAGGGCCTGTGGGCACTTTGGCAGAAGTACCTTCCCAGGTGACACTAGTAACTGGCTGCACAGAGGACTTTGTACCACTGATGATATTTGGGCTTGATCGTGCAGCCAACCTCCTACCCAGCATCCACTTCTTCAGCCCAGTCAGCACCACTCTGGCCAGAAGGAGACCATGTCTGAGGCCTTGTAAACTCCCTGTACACATCATGCCTTTCTTTCCCTTGTGCATCTGGGTTCAGCAATCCCTTCCTTGTCCTTCACATTCCTAGAAATGGCTGCAGGAGGACGTGTCCCATCCCCTTCCCAGGGATGGAGGTAGGCTGGCCAGTCTGTAATTCTCCCAGTTCTTGTTACTGCCCTTCACGAAGATGGGTTTGAGGTTTGCCTCTTCCAAGGATCCCAGAACTTCTGATTTTACTGTTCTCATGAGAGCACAATCCCGCATCATGAAAAGGGTGACGTAGCAGACAGCAGCACTTGCAATGTGCCTGTCCAAGGCAGCTGAGATGAATCACACTGGGCCAGTGGGGTTTGTTCCTGGAGTGAAACACAGAAATCACAGAATCACAGAATGTCAGGGATTGGAAGGGACCTCAAAAGATCATCTAGTCCAATCCTCTCGCTGGAGCAGGAACACCCAGATGAGCTTACACAGGAGTGTGTCCAGGCGGGTTTTGAATGTCTCCAGAGAAGGAGACTCCACAACCTCCCTGGGCAGCCTGTTCCAGTGTTCTGTTACCCTCATTGAGAAGAAGTTTCTTCTCAAATTTAAGTGGAACCTCTTGTTTTCCAGCTTGAACCCATTACCCCTTGTCTTACTGTTGGTTGTCACTGAGAAGAGCCTGGCTCCATCCTCGTGACACCCACCCTTTATATATTTATAAATATTAATGAGGTCACCCCTCAGTCTCCTCTTCTCCAAGCTAAAGAGACCCAGCTCCCTCAGCCTTTCCTCATAAGGGAGATGCTCCACTCCCTTAATCATCTTTGTGGCCCTGCGCTGGACTCTCTCCAGCAGTTCCCTGTCCTTCTTGAACTGAGGGGCCCAGAACTGGACACAATATTCCAGATGAGGTCTCACCAGGGCAGAGTAGAGGGGAAGGAGAACCTCTCTCGACCTACTAACCACCCCCCTTCTAATACACCCCAGGTACCATTGGCCTTCTTGGCCGCAAGGGCACAGTGCTGGCTCATGGTCATCCTGCTGTCCACCAGGACCCCCAGGTCCCTTTCCCCACACTGCTCTCTAATAGGTCATTCCCCATCCTATACTGGAACCTGGGGTTGTTCCTGGCCAGATGTAAGACTCTACATTTTCCCTTGTTATATTTCATTAAATTTTTCCCTGCCCAACTCTCCAGCCTGTCCAGGTCTCGCTGGATGGCAGCACAGCCTTCTGGCATGTCAGCCACTCCTCCCAGCTTGGTGTCATCAGCAAACTTGCTGATAGTACACTCAATTCCCTCATCCAAGTCATTGATTAATATATTGAATAACACTGGTTCCATAATACTGCTCACGTACATGATGTGCATGCTCACATCTCCTCTGTACAATGCAAACATGGACTGCTGATCTGCTCATTCAGGAACAAATTCTCCAAGCTGGTGTGACAGCCCAGGGCTGGAAATAGTGGCTGTGAGGGCCAGTCCATGACAATTGCCCTGGGGCAGCTTCCTCAGGGTGTCCAGTGCACACGGGCACAGCCCAGACCCTGCTCTGCTGGTCCTGCAGGTCTCTGGCAGGAGGCCTGGCTGTGAGAGGACACTGCTGAAAGCCCCAAACCTGCAGGCCTACAGTTTTTAGCTTTTTAAATCTGTCAGTCACTGTAATGGGAATGTTCTTGAGAGAAACTTTGTAGGAAGACATAAACCTTCAGGCCCTGCCCTGAGGAGATCACTTTGCCATCTGGAAAGGCTGTTCTGAGGCCAGCTCTGTCACAGCAGTGCCCATTGCCTGTCCCTGCCTGCGCTCACAGGACTCACACACAGCAGGACGGTGACCAGGCTGCCAGAGCACTCAGGCCTTGCAGCAACACAAGGGGTGAGAAGGAGAGTGTGGGAGTGGAACGAGAACAGCCCTGGAAGGCCAAGCACTGGTGCTCCCTGGCAGGGCTGACAGGCTGGACTCTTTTCCCCTCCACCCATGCACAGGAAATGTCCCTGCAGCTCATAATAGGCCTTGGAGGGAGAATCTCAGAGAAAAAATTCAATGCAGAGCCCTTTATTTTGTGTAAATATTCAGAGAACATGGGTCCATATTTATAGAGCCAGTGGTTTGAAAAGGAAAAGCAGAGAATGAATTAGAAAGGAGATGACAAAAACATAATGACTGATTAAAAAATAAACACCACCAACACATACACACACACAAGACTGGGCCTGTAATGAGTTACATTAGAACTGTTATCTGTTAAAGAGAAGATGACGCGTAGTTTATTCTTTTTGAAAAGCATCCCGCCATTAGTTTCCACAGAGCACCCTTGAGCTCCTGGTTCCTCATGCTGTAGATGAGGGGGTTCACTGCTGGAGGCACCAAAGAGTACAGAACAGACACCACCAGATCCAGTGATGGGGAGGAGATGGAGGGGGACTTCAGGTGGGCAAATATGGCAGTGCTGACAAACAGGGAGACCACGGCCAGGTGAGGGAGGCACGTGGAAAAGGCTTTGTGCCGTCCCTGCTCAGAGGGGATCCTCAGCACGGCCCTGAAGATCTGCACATAGGACAGCACGATGAACACAAAACACATAAAAACTAGAAAGCCACTAACAACAATAAGCCCAAGTTCCCTGATGTAGGCATCCGAGCAGGAGAGCTTGAGGATCTGGGGGATTTCAGAGAAGAACTGGTCCAGGGCATTGCCCTTGCACAGTGGCAGTGAAAATGTATTGGCCGTGTGCAGCAGAGCAGTGAGAAACCCAGTGGCCCAGGCAGCTGCTGCCATGTGGACACAAGCTCTGCTGCCCAGGAGGGTCCCGTAGTGCAGGGGTTTGCAGATGGCAACGTAGCGGTCATAGGACATGATGGTGAGGACGGAATATTCTGCTGTGATCAAAAAGGAAAAGAAAAAAACCTGCGCAGCACATCCCATATAGGAGATGTCCCTGCTGTCCTGCAGAGAACTGGCCATGGATTTGGGGACAGTGATGGAGATGGAGCCCAGGTCGAGGAGGGCGAGGTTAAGCAGGAAGAAGTACATGGGGTTGTGGAGGTGCTGGTCACAGGCTATGGTGGTGATGATGAGGCCGTTGCCCAGGAGGGCAGCCAGGTAGATGCCCAGGAAGAGCCAGAAGTGCAAGAGCTGCAGCTCCCGTGTGTCTGAAAATGCCAGGAGGAGGAACTGGGTGATGGAGCTGCTGTTGGACATTTGCTGCCTCTGCTGAAGGCCTGTCCAAAGAAGAAAAGACAGTGACAGCTTCAATGAGACATCACTGAACAAAAAAACCATGTCATTTCTCATAGAAAATCCCTTCCCTGAAAGAGCAATGATTCCGCTCATTCTCCACACTACCAGCTGAATGACATGGTTCATCACAGCTTAAAATGTAGCTTCAGCATCTAATTTGCACGAGGATGCTTCTGGGACAGGACTCCCAGTGTTGGTGTCTGAACAAAAACTGACCCACATCCCCACCCCAACCCTAGAGAGTAAGAGCACCAGGACAGGTGGAGAAACAGGGAAGAACACGGCAGTGCTCCTGAACAAATAAAGCAAGGACAGAAAGGCAGACGGGCATGCCAGGAAGCCTTCTCCCTACCCAGCTGTGCTCACTGCCACTCACATGATGTCACAGTAGGGCAAGTGCTTTTAGCACCTTTTTTGTGTACCACCTTCTAGGAACCCTTCACCTGCAGGTCCAGCTGCTGAGGTGGTGACTCATGCCCTGGACCCCATGGCTTTGGGGCAGAGGCGCTGCTGGGGAGGAGAGGAGAGCAGGGGGTTGCACTGGGAAATGTGTCTGCACTGCAGGGGATGGCAGGGGGTGTTCCTGAATCCCCTCCCCAGCATTTCTGGTCCCAGCTCCCTCTCCCTGCCCATGTCTCTGCTGCCTGGAGCTGTCCCTGCTGGGAGCTGTTTCTCTGTCCCTGGGTCTGCTCCCTGTCACTGCTCATAGAGTCAAACTCTCCTGCTGTGTGCTCAGCTCTGTCCTGCTCACACCTCCTGGCCCCGGGCACTGCCCAGGGGCAGCTCTGTGTGTGCAGGCACTCAGGAGCAGCTCAGACAAGTCCTAATGAGAACTGGGGCCTCAGTTGCCTTCTCCAGGGCAGAGAAATAAATCCCCATCTCCCACTGCCCACCCAGCAAATCAAGAGTGGAAAAAATCAAAGCACAGTATCTGGAAAAAGGCTGCCTCAATGTTCTTCGCAAGGACCCTCTGCAAGTGTCCCAGAGTGAGCTGGAGCTGTGCGCTGTCTCCTCTCAACAGCAGAAGGACCCTGCCCTGCCGGGGGTCACTCCTTCCCCCCACGGCTTCTCCCCTCAGTGTTGTTGGGATCTCCCCGGACAGGCTGAGCGCTGACCCTGGCAGGCGGCAGAGTCCCTGCCCCGGCACAGCCCTGGGGTGCAGGGACCCTGCTCTGCAGGACAGCCCTGGGCACCCCTGGGTGCTCCCCAGCTTCACACCCTGCAGCTGGGAGAAGGCAGCTGTCGTGCCCTGTCCATGCAGGGAATCCTTGCTGAGGAGCAGATCCTTCTCCTCCACACCAGCCATGGGATGTGCCAGCTCTGGGAGATAATTGCAGGATCCTCATCTGCACTGTCCTGCACCCAGAGACTTACAGTGTTAAGGACTGTGAAGATTTCTCCTCCAGTGATCTCTCAGCCGTCTCACTACCCCAGACTGTGTTTCCCCTCTCTGTGCCTGGCTCCGGTCCCCTCGGTGCTGCAGGCAGAGCCCTCAGCCCTGCTGCGCTTTGCAGAGGAGCTGCTCCTGGGCAGAGCTGTCTCTCTGCAGCGCTGCCGCTTGCCATGAGCTCCCTCTGTCCCAGGAGCCCAGCCCAGCTCAGCAGCACAGGAGCAGCCCATGATATCCCTTTCTCTGGCCCCTCTGGGCTCCCCTGTGGTGTTCCTGGATCTCCGGGGGAACGTCCCATGAAACGCTGTGAAGTAATCAATGATGTTTCTTCCCTCAACACTACAGAGACACTTCTTTCCTGCAAAAGCATTGTTCACATTAGAAAAGAATTTGGGTGTGAGAAACATTTTTTCTTGTCCCATCATTAGACAGGACACCGGGAAGATCATAGCAACGGATGTAATTTTTCCAGGCTGGGGGAAAGAATATCTTTAGTTGAAGGAATTTAGGCATTTTATTCTGGTTTTATACTCCTAGGTCTAGAGAGACATTCAGCAATCTTGGGCCATGTCATGTCTGTGCTCTGAAGCAAAGCCTTTGCACCCATGGGCTCTTGGACACTTGGTACCAGGTTTCCTTGGAGCAGGTCAGAGCTGGGCTGGTGCCACAGCTGGGGTGGTTCAGCCCAGATGTGAGGCAATGTCCTCAGCCAGGGACCTGACTGGCTGAGCTGGAGCTGTCAGTGTTGCAGACAGAGCTGTGACACGGATGGAATAAACTGCCAAGGCAGGGTGGCAGAAGTTAGTTCATCTGGTCTTCCAGGACAGCAGCCTCCAAGCACAGCAACAGTCCAGATCAAAACTTGGTCTAGCTCTGTAAGGCAATTCAAGGGCCCCATAATGAGCTGTTACTACTTCAGGAACAGTTCAAGGAGAAACAAAGACACCGTGTGGCCACGGATGAATTTAATCAGGGAAAGAATTGAGAATTTCTGTGTCGTCTTGTCCTCCCTCCTCACCAGCAAGTTCTCCCAGGGTGTTCCAACCCGAGCTGGGTTTGGCGCCCGTGACCCCACGTCCCAGCTGTCTGCTGTGCTTTCTGACCTCATGGACCCTCTTGTCCTGCCTCCCTTCTGCTGCTGAATCCTGTTGTAGGAAACAATCACCTTGCCAATAGAATAGGCCTGGGCAGGATCTCTCAGCAAAGCATATTTTATAAATGATTTTACAAGACCGGGTGTTCTACCCAAAAGTAGGTACACAGAACAGGGCAAAAAGCCTCCGCTTATATCCTCCCCAAATCCTGGCTGCAAATTCCCTCCCCTGCTCCCCATTGGTTGGGTACTGCAGAGTTTACAGACTACCCGACACCTGCCTCAGTTTACCTGTCTCATTCATCTAATTCTAACAACTCTCTAACCTTCTTGATTTAATTAAAATATGGATTCCTGGTTACCCTATCTTTGGTTACCCTATCACTTAGCTTAACTTTTTAAATACAGTAATCAGTTTGTATTCTGGGATTATTTTGAAGAGACTTTGTTTTACATTAAGGATTCATAGTCTGATGTCTCTCAGTCCTCCCCCAGCTGGGGTCAGGTGCCAGATCAGTTGTAAAAACAACATTCCTCCTTCAATGGCTCCTTACACCTCGACCTCCACATTGAAACAGAAGAGAGGGCAAGATGGGAACACGCAGCACACAGCTCCCAAAACCCCATCACAGAGACTTCTCAGAAAAGGGATTTCACCAATTTCCCCAAAACCCACAGAGAAGCAAACAGCCCATCAATGACACACGCAAGGCCAACAGGAATTTGTTTTAATTATGGCTTTGGCTTTTCGGCCTGCTGGTGCCCAGGGAGTGTTTCTGAGAAGCGATCCCAGCCGTGGGACACAGGTTGCAGCTCCTCCTTGAGGGGCCTGTGGGCAGGTGGGCCGGCCGGCAGAGCTGCCCCTGGCTCTGGAAGGGCTCTCTGAGCTCTTCCTGGCCAGAAGCAGCACTGGCTGCTGGTGCCCTTGGGGCAGCTTGGTCCCTGCTGGGGCAGCTGTGGTGCTTCCTGGACTCTTCCTCCTCCTCTCCAGCATCACAGGCTTCAGACGCTGTGTCCTCCCTCATCCCAGGCTGCAATCTGCCTCTGTCACCACTGGCTGTTTTTCTGATTTGTAACTCTGGGGCACTGAAGCCTTCCTGCCTCTCCTCCTCCTCCCCCTGTGTGCTGAGGGGTCACAGTCCGTGATTTCCACAAACTGGCTGCGGAGATCACAGCCCCGCCATGGGGATCTGCTCCGATCTCTCTGCCTTGGCCGGGTTTGCTCCTGAGCAGCTTTGGGTGTGGAAGGACACTGGGAGCTGCTGTTGGAGAGTCCTGGAGCCGCATCATCCCTTAGGGCTCGGTCACGCCATGGAGGACTTGTTCTCCAGCTCCTTGTCCTCCTCACTGAGCGATGCTGGTCCGTGATCTCCACAAACCGGCTGCGGAGATCACAGCCCCGCCATGGGGATCTGCTCCGATCTCTCTGCCTTGGCCGGGTTTGCTCCTGAGCAGCTCTGGGGGCAGGAACAGACTGGGAGCTGCTGCTGGAGGGCACTGGAGGTGCTGGTGCAGGCTGGGAGCTGCTGCTGGAGGGCACTGGAGGTGCTGGTGCAGACTGGGAGCTGCTGCTGGAGGGCACTGGAGGTGCTGGTGCAGACTGGGAGCTGCTGCTGGAGGGTCTTGGAGCTGCCTCATCCCTGTGAGTGCGGTCACAGCTCAGGGGACTGGTTCTCGCCCTCCTGCCATCTGAATGTTCGTAGTCCGTGGTGTCCACAACCCAGCTGCGGAGATGGTTGCCCCACTGCGGGGATCTGCTCCGGGCCCTCTCCCTGGCACCGTTCTCCTGGCAGTGGGCAGAAGGGCTGAATCCCTGCTCCTCTTTGCTGCTGAACTCTTGCGCAGTGTGGGGCACACGGTCACGGGGGTGACAGCGCAGCGGGCGCGCAGCTTTCCTTCTGGACACCAGCCTGACGCAGCCATGGAAGAAGCGACGCAAGCAGGAGCCCACGGAGGAGCTGCTGTTGATCCTGCCTGGCCAGATGGGGCACGGCCGGCCCGCAGCTGCCTCCCGGGCACCTGCCCGGCTTTGCTGGCTGCTGCTGGCTGGTGCGGAGGAGCTGCTGTCCTCTGCAGAGTCCTCCATGCCCCCCGCCATGTCCTGCAAAGAGAGCTGTGAGAAGCTCCTGCCCTTTCCTCCTGACAGGACCCACCAGTGGGGAACCCTCAGAAGCTTTGAGGGGACAACTAAGGGCCTCCCAAAGGCTCCAGGAGGCTGCAGAGGGGCCAAGGAGGACAAATGGGATGGATGCAGGTGGGATGCTGGGAGAGGGAGCCATGCTGCAACTGTGCAGAAAGCTGCTGTGTGGGAGGGAAAAGAGAGCGCTGCCAAGATCCCTGAAAGAAACCTGCTGTCCATCTGGTGCCCTGACCACCTCCCTGCAGCCACCTTAGTCCTACAGGGCAGACACTGCGGTCCCACAGAACCCACCTGCTTGCTGCCGGCTGCCCACTGACTGAGGAGGGAAAGGGCGTGTGATGGTGCCGGTGAGGAAGAAGTCATTTGTCCAACTTTCAAATCAGAGCACCTGGGGAAAAAAGAGGGATCTCTGCTGAGGGCTGTTCTTGCAGCCTCCTCTGGGTTCAGGCATTTTCTTGGAGCACTTTATATGACAGAGAGAATATGTAACTAAGACCACAAATGGGAAATTTGATTGGGCTGAACGATACAGGTGGTAATTGTCTGCTAAGACAGAAACACTCCAGAGGATCTGAAGAAAAATAGCAAAGCCAGGAAAAGGAAATGTATTCTGAACACAGCTTAAAACTTGTGATTACCTGATGTAAAACAGTAAATAGGCTTGCTGCCTGAGAACTGTGTTGATGTTGCAAGGAACCACAGATTCATCGTTCATCTGGTACCACAGTCCATCGCTGGCCTGCAGAGAAAAGTGTCGATATCTGGAGATGAACGGCACAGCTCCTCCACAAAAATACAAGCCAAAAGCTGCCGAACCAGGAGTGTTCTAAAACAAATCCGATCCAGCCCCTGAGGAAACCTTCTCCCCTCAGATCCTTGACTGCCAGAACACGGCAGGGGAAGTTGGTTTTCCCCAGGATACATTTTTCCCTTGTTCAGAAGGAAGTTGCTTTTCACCTTGATGTAGCAGAAGTAGTGTCCTGCACGGCAGCTGCCACCTCCATGCACCAGGACGGCGTATAAGGAGTAGAGGAGCGGTTCTCCGGTGGCCTGAGACATGTACGGGCGAAGATCCAGGTACTGGGGATACTCCACAACCTACGAAGAGACCAGGAGGGCTCAGCAATGATCACTTGAGGACACAGCCTTCCAAGACTAAAGGCCAGAGGTGTAGAAATGCATCATTTGGAATCACCAATGCTTGCTTTTCCCTAAAGCAAGATGTCACCTCTTGGGTGGCAGGAAACAGACCTGGGCCAAAGCAGCTCTGTGGGAGCAGAGGACACGCTTGTCTTCCCATGGGAACTGTCCCCAGAAGGGAACGTAGAAATCTCAACATGAGCTGCTTGTGACAGAACGTCTGGCTTTGGGAAACCCCCTCCAGGAAGAGAACGTTGCCCTCCAGTTGTGTACACACCTTGCTGATCTTGTCGCCGGTGAAAGCTTCAAACCTCTTCAGACACACCGTGAGAACCTTGGGTGCGTGATGGACCGTGAACCTCTTGGAGGCGGCAGTCATCTTGTCACACCTTGAAAGCACGTACAGAGCCAAGGGCTGAAACTCACCATTTTTTCCCCCAAAGGCCAGACAGCCTTTCCTGTCTCACACATCCCGATGCTATTTGAAAGCTATTCAGTACCATGAGGCCATGTTAAAAAACCTGCCTCTCATTACTGTGCCTTAACCCAATGTGAAAACATGACTTCTGCTCAATGACACCTTCACACAGCATCTAGTATTAATATGTCATCAGTAATCGTCTTACTTGCTACATTTAAAGCAGTTTTCACCATCCAGGTGCTCAGGTTTCACAAAGTCCTCCAGAGCTGCGGTGACAGATGCGGCTGCCTGGAGGAGTGAGAAGGGAGAGCCCTGAGCTCTGGGAAATGCCCTCGCCCAAACACTTAGGAGGAGTTTACACAAGACAACAGCTCGATGACGCTGAGGAGACCCACTGTGAACCCGCAAGCAGTGTCCAGAAGGAGGCAGAAAGAGGGTGTGATGCTGAACATCACCCTCATTTCCCGGGGATTCCCGGCGCTCTCCAGAGCCACCTCTTCGTGGCACCGCACAGTTCAGCTACAATGTTGTGCAGGTCACCAGTGATGGAAACAACACCCCCCATGAGCCTGGGAGCCAGACGGGTGTTGAGGGAGGGCAAGGGAAGAAGGAGGAGGGTACGTCACAGTGAAGAAAAGGTCACGGGTGCCCATCCAGCTGAAACCAGCACCGACAGGGAGACCACTGCCATGGCCTCTGCAGGAGAACACAGTCCATTCCACCTCCTGCCCACCACCAAGCTCTCTCGTGTTTGTCGGATACATTTTTAAGCCAACGGTGTGGATTCTGGAAAGCTCCAGTGGCCTTGGGACAACGTGAAGAACAATTACAAAGCCTCTTACTTTGATATCCAGAGGAACATCCAGGAAGGCCTCGTAGGAATCGGAAACCGCTTGGCAGCTCCAGCACGTGACTGGAAGGCAAATGGAAATGCTCAGCGAGAGGGGAAGTCGACAGACTGTGCCGGGCTACGCTCTTCACACCCACTGCGCCAATCACACGATCAGCTGCTATCGCGGGCAGACAGGAGGGCACAGAGGATTCCAAGGAGAGCAGTAGCTGTGGAAAAGTACCTCTGGATCTCAGAAAGCCCCCAAAGATCTGATGGACGATCGTAGTTGCTTGAGAGGAGATGTCCAAGCTGCAAACCAATGGGAAGGCAGACAGTTATCTCCTCCAAGAGTCTGGCTTTGTCTGAAAGCCCTGGGCATAGTTTTCCTTGAGGGGAGGACATCAAGGAGTCCAAAGGGCTTGGGAACGCTGGAAAGACAATTTGCTTGTGCTTACTCGCTGCTTCCGCTCAGACAAGCTCTCTGCATGGCATCCACCGTGCAGCGTAAGAACTCGTGGGCGTCCTCCTGCCTGCCATGCTCAAAATTTTCTCCTATTTCTAAGAAAAAAGAAGTTACTAGTTCTCTCCTACAAGAATGGCATAAAACATGTCACAGCAGCTGGACTGACTTACGTGTGAGACCATCAACAACAGCCCAAGGCTCGATGGCACTGGCTGAGGAATGCAGGACCTGTTTAACGTGCGCTTCCATTCTGCACATCATGCAGAAGCCTTCCTGGCCACCTGGAGAGGGAGGGAGATGGGGAGGGAGAGAGGGAAGCTCCTCAGGTTTCCAAAATATCCACAGCAATGGGAAACCTAAGAAGTTCTAAGAATTCCCCACTCCTCCCAAGGGGCCCAAGTCCCAACAAGCCCGGGACATTTTAGTGCACAGAAAACTTTCTTAAGAGGGATGCTGAACTGACAGAAGCTTTCTGTGCAATAAGCAAAAGAGATTAACTTGCAGGAATAGGGACCAAGAGCCCGGGCTAGAAAGAGGTGCCTTTCTGAAGATGAACACATCCAGGTACAACAAGCTACTTCCAGATTCTGGGAGCCCTTGGGCAGTGCCCAACAGATGTACAAGGAAAAGTTCCCCAAAGTACTGACAGGCCCGGCTGTGCTCCCCAGAGAGCAGGTGGTTGGCCAGAGGCGGGGTGTAGGTCAGGCACTGCAGGACGGAGTTGAGGAAGCACGTGTTGCCCAGGTTGTGCAGTCCCGCTCCAGCTCTCTGGCTGTGCTGCCAGCCCATGCAAATCTTCTGCGGGGGAAAGAGGATCCTCTGCGGCAGAGCCATTCCCTCAGCCACAACTGCCAAGAAAGCACATTGGAAGAGAGATGAGACCATGTTATTGCACAAAAGCATATTTAAAAGTCGAGTTCTGTACAGGAGCACCCAGGAAAACGAGCTCTATCCTCCAACACAGAAACACGGGGGGAAGCCTCATGCTGCCCTTGAAATGTCCTGGTAAAGAAACAGTTTTGGAAAATAGTCTGTTCCTCTGCTCACTTTGCTGAAAGTGCAACAAAGGCACACTCTGACCTCTGTGCCTTGGGCAACTTTCAATTCACTCGGGAGTCTTGAACTGGATCATCCCCCAGCGTGTCAGGGCTGGAGGGTGCCCAGCAGACTCCAGACAGGACGGGGAAAGCCCCCAGTGCAGCAGGTGAGGAACTCGCTTCAGACGGGCAGGAAAGGTCCCCATCCCACAGCACGGCTGCCTCCTGCCCGCCCAGCTGCCTCTTGCTGCCCGTGCCCTGGAGCAGGACCTGGGTTCTCTCTGCCCACAGAGGCTGTGCTGGGGCTGGCTCCCAGCTCGGAGCAGCCCTGGCATTCGGGCAGCATCATGACCACCACCCGTGGGACCCCCCCTGCCAGCGTGTGGGGAAACGTCATCCTGGTGTCGAGCAGGGAGCGCTCGCTGGCCCCCGCCCTGCCCAGACAATCAGGGCCCCTCACTCACCCATCTCCAGTTGCTGGGCCATGCACAGCTCCTGGGGCTCCACTGGAGATCTGCTCTCCTGGGGAGCCCTGTCCTCCTCCAGGGCCACCCTGGGGGTGCTGAGATGTTCCTCTTCCATCTTGTGGGTCCAAGCAAAGAGCTCTAGGTGGGGAAGGGGGAAGCTTTGGCCAAATGCCAGGGGTCTGCCGGGGGCAGCCGGGAAAGACTTGGGCTGCACTCGAGGAGTCTTCAGCACAAGTCTGCCGGGGGCAGAGGGGAGTCTGCCAGGGGCAGCTAGAGTTAGGATATGGCTGGACTCGATGATCTTTAGGGTCGCTTCCAACCAAAAAGATTCACTAATTCTCTGAAAGACGTGGGCTACGCGCGGGGGCTCTCGCCAGCTCCGTGCTCCTGCCCTGTCCCGTCGCCGTCCTGTCGGACAGTGCGGGCTGGGGCCACAGCTGCGCTGAGCACACGCAGGGCAGTGGGTGTCACAATGTGAGGTCACAAAGGGCCCCACTGTGACCCTGCACCTGGGCAGGGAGGGGCAGGGTGTCCCTTTGGGAAGCACAGGGTCAGCTCAGCGCTGGGCACCTGGGTGCTAAATTTGAATCCCAGTTTCTAAAAGTTCCACCACCCATTGCTCTGAGCATAGTCTCTAACAGTCTGTTGCACCGCTCCATTTTCCTGCAGGCTGGTGCATGACGGGGATGTGACAGAGCCACTCAATGCCCTACTCCTTGGCCCAAGTGTCTATGAGGATGTTCCAGAAATGAGTCCCATTGTTTGGGTCAGTTCTCTCTGGGCTCCTGTGTCACCACACGACTTGCTTCTCGAGGCCCAGGACAGTGTTGCGGGCAGTGCTGTGGGGCACGGCGCATGTTTCCAGCCATCCGGTGGTGGCTTCCACCATTGTAAGCACAGAGCTCTTGCCGTGGCAGGTTTATGGCAGCGTGATATAGTCAATTCGCCAGGCCTCTCCATATTTACACTTCAGTCATCACCCCCCATACCACACAGGCTCTGACCGCTTTGCTTGCTTGATCATAGCCAATCTTTCACAATGGTGAATAACCTGTGCAACAGCGTCCATGGTCGAGTCCACCCCTCGGTCACGAGCCCATCTATATGTTATATCCCTTCCTTGATGACCTGAGGCACAGTGGGCCCAATGGGCCATAAAGAATTCACCTTCATCTTGCCAGTGCAAATCTACCTCAGACACTTTAATCTCAGCAGCTCGATCCCCCAGTTGGTTGTTCGGGTCGGGTTCTTCAGTGACCGACTCTCGGGCACATGAGCTTCTACGTGGCGCACTCTCACAGGCAGGTTCTCCAGCCGGGCAGCGATATCTCGCCAGGATTCAGCAGCCCCGATGGGTTGGGCTCTGCGCTGCCAGCGGCTCCGCTTCCATTGCTGTAACCAGCGCCACGGGGCATTTCCCACCACCCATGAGGCAGAGCAGAGATGAAGCTTCTTAGACGCGGGGGCCTCCTCAGCCCCTGTCAGGATGGCGGGTGCTGGGTCTGGTGGGGCCTCTGCCCCACGGCGGGGGCTGTGGCCCAGGGGACAGCGGGGGCCACGACGGTCGCACGCGGTCGGCGGTGGCGGCGAGAAGCCGGATGGCCCATGGCTGCGTTCCAGCGGCACAGCCCGGGATACCGACTGTGTGAGCGGGTGGTGCCACGGAGACGCGGGGTCTGGAACATGGGGGCGGCCGGGGGGATGGGAGGGACGGGGAGGGCGGCAGAGAGGAAGGGGCCCCGGGGCTGGGCCGGGACTGCTCGAGCTCGGGCAGGCCTGACGGGCGCCATGTCAGAGCTCGGCCTGGCCACCCGTGGAGCCGCCTCCTGCTCACATCACTCTTCACCGCCATTGGTGGGGAGGGCTGTCAGTCTGCTGGCCTGAGCTGATGCTGCCTGGGATTGGCTGCCTGGGCTGTCACTTTGCCCTGGTTTGGGGCCCACCCTGCCCTGAGGCGCTGTTTTCTCTGATTGGCTGTCTGGGATGTCCCCTGGCTCAACCCATGAAATGAGTGGTCAGACCACTTGTCAATCATCCATATGCTGCACTCCTGCCAGCTGTGATTGGTGCAGCCAGCACGGCCCGCCCCTGAATCCTGCCCAGCTCAGTCAGCTTTTGCCACCTTTCCTGCAGGCCTCAAAGCTGGATTGGCTGGTTACACATCAATCACATGACTTGCCCCGCCTCCTCAAATGCCATTGGCTGTCCTGGGTCCACTGACTCCCCACCAACTTCCGGTTGGCTGTTGCCAGGCAACGAGCTCCACCCAAACATGAAACTGTGGGCCCTGATCAGAGGCCGTGGGTGATAAAAGACACGTTGGGACCCCGAACATGAGGATTTGGGCCCCAAGAAGGAGGCTCTGGGCACTCAAAAGCAGGGTCAGACCAGATTACTCAGGGCTTTATCCAAACACATCTTGGGCAATTTTTGGGGTAGAGTGAATGTGCACTCCTGGGAAACAGCTTCCAGTGCTTGACTGTCCTCAGGATTGGGAAGTTTCTCTCTTTCTATAGCACCTTCCCAAGCCCAAACATCCAGATTGTTTTACCCATCTACTTGCACACTGACACAGACCATAATATCCTTCCTTGGACACAAGAACATTGTGGGGGATGATGCTGAATGCCTTGCTGACTGCCAGCTAACAGACCACCACTGCTCTCCCCACGTCCTGCAACCCTGTCCTTTCCTCACAGAAAGCAAAGAGGATGGACAGACACAACCTGCCCTGGGTAAACCCTGTCACCTTCTCTTCCAGACACCCAGAAATGGGGTCCCAGTGGCCATGTTCTGGGGCACAGCCCTTAGTTCTGTGATAAACAGGACTTGAGGCTGGTTGAGTTTCAATCAGAATCAGTCATTTTATTAACAGATATCAAAAAAAAAGGCTAGGTAATAAAAGGCAAGCAAACAGCGCTGGGTGCGCGGGGAGTCACCGCTTCCACCCACACGCACACCGCTTACTTTTTCCCTTGGTCTTTTATACTTTCTTAAGTTCCCTTTTCCAAGAAGTATCCTCCTACTTTCAGTTCCCCAGATTAACGTGGCGTTGGGGTTTTTGCGCATGTCTCAGAGGTTTAGGTGGTCGCCTCTCCCCTCCTGGTGGTCCTCAGGAGGAAGGCTTCTCCTCTTCTTTAGTGTCCTTTTCTTTGCACTTTATTCGGTGCATGCGTAAAGCGCGTTTTCTTTAAGCAAGTCGTTAGCACTACCTAACGGCAATATCCTTTTCTTTACATTAGTCCTTAGTCCTACCTAACCACAATATCCAATGTCCTTGCTCCATGCCTTATTTGGTTAAATTCACCAGTGGCCACCCACTGTCTTTGTTTCTCCTTTACCTGTTCCTGCAGTAGTAACAGCTCATTAGGGGATCCTTGAATTGCCTTACAGGTCTAGACCGAGTTTTGATCTGAACTGTTGCTGTGCTTGGAGGCTGCTGTCCTTGAAGACCAGATGAACTAACTTCTGCCACCCTGCCTTGGCAGTTTATTCCGTCCATGTCACAGCTCTGTCTGCAACACTGGCAGCTCCAGCTCAGCCAGTCAGGTCCCTGGCTGAGGACATTGCCTCCCATCTGGGCTGAACCACCCCAGCTGTGGCACCAGCCCAGCTCTGACCTGCCCCAAGGAAACCTGGTACCAAGTGTCCAAGAGCCCATGGGTGCAAAGGCTTTGCTTCAGAGCACAGACATGACATGGCCAAAGGTTGCTAGATGTCTCTCTAGCCCTAGGAGTATAAAACCAGAATAAAATGCCTAAATTCCTTCAACTGAAGATATTCCTTGCCCAGCTTGGAGAAATTAGATCCTTTGCTGTAACATTCCTGGTGTCCTGTCTAATGATGGGACAAGAAAAGATGATTCTCATATCAGTTTATTTTTTAATGCAAAGAACACAATGCTGGAAAGAGGTGTCTCTGCAGAAGAGAGAAAATCATCATTACTGATTACTTCATTTCGTTTCCAAGAACGTGCCTCTAGAGCCCCAGGAACACCACAAGGGAGCCCAGAGGGGCCAGAGAAAGGGACATCATGGGCTGCTCCTGTGCTGCTGAGCTGGGCTGAGCTCCTGGGACAGAGGGAGCTCATGGCAAGCGGCAGCGCTGCAGAGAGACAGCTCTGCCCAGGAGCAGCTCCTCTGCAAAGCGCAGCAGGGCTGAGGGCTCTGCCTGCAGCACCGAGGGGACAGGAGCCAGGCACAGAGAGGGGAAACACAGTCTGGAGTGGGAGGACAGATGAGAGCTCACTTGGAGAAAAATCTTCTCAGATATTAAGCCTGTGGTTGCAGGGCATGCATCTGCAAAACTTGGTAGGATCTCAGAAAGCTCTCACCTCGCAGAGACTGCAAGAGATGTAAGTACAACTCTCAGAGATTGTCTGATCAGAGGAGGAGGATGTGCTGCAGAGCAGGGATTGCCTTCTGCACTGTCAGAATGACAAGACATGAATGCTGCGTTCTCCCAAGGATGGCTGTGGGGTGTAAATGCAAATGTGCAGGCAGGGGTGCCCAGGGCTGTCCTGCAGAGCAGGGTCCCTGCACCCCAGGGCTGTGCCGGGGCAGGGACTCTGCCGCCTGCCAGGGTCAGCGCTCAGCCTGCCCGGGGTCATCCCAGCAACACTGAGGGGAGAAGCTGTGGGGGGAAGGAGCAAACCCCGGCAGGGCAGGGTCCTTCTGCTGCTGCGTTCTCCATGGGTAAGGGCTGCTCACAGCTCCAGCTCACTTCAGACTACTTCCAATTGGACATTTCAAGGAGAAGATCTATACAGGTATTACTATAAAGAGAAGGAGCTTTCCTGAGTCTGTGCTTTACGTTTCCTATTCCAAGACTGGGGGGAGGGAGAGGGGTGTAGGAAAGGATAAATGCAAAAGGAGTTCTCAAGTTTTAACAAGTCTCTGAGACTCCTGAGCTGCAGCTCTGAGTGATCAGCACATCTGCCAGAAGCCTCAGAACATCCCTTCAGTCACTCCTCTGTCCATGGACAGCAGCAGCATCACATCTGCTGAACCCATCAGCCTTAGGCTGACCTGTCCTTTTTTCCAACCTGCAAACCTCTGCTCTCAGCAGTGCGTGCTGGCTTTTCAAGGTAACACGGCAGTGTGATCAGCCTCCATCTCAGCAAGGTGCCAGCCCAGGGCAGCTGGAGCAAGACAGAGGGACAGATCAGCTGCTCTCAATCTGCACTGACCCACAGGCATTCTCTTGCCTTGCAGGACTCGCTGTGTTCTCCCTGAGTGCAGCAGAAATTCTGAAGGTTTCTGACACCCAAGAACACTCTCCAGGGTAGTTGCAGGATTGGACTAGATGATCTTTCAAGGTCCTTTCCAATCCCAAACATTCTGTGATTCTGTGAAGCTTTAAAAAAACCAAACATTTCAAATTTCATTTTACCGTCCTGTTTCATTCTTGGTGATAGCGCAGATGCTGACAGGCCCTTCTTCACCAGCAGCAGTTTCAGATGACAACTTTGAACCCCAGGACTGGCCCCTGCCCCCCGTTCCCATGACCCCTGCTGCAGAGCAGGGCTGACTCCTGGGCAGCCAGCGGGCACAGGCCCTGCTCCTCACGGCACCTCCAGCCAGCACCACCCAGGGCTCAGCCACAGAGCTGAAGGAAGGTCTGGAAAAGGACAAGGGGTGTGGAGCAGGGGAGGGTGTGTGAGAAATGGCTTTGATTTTGCTCAGAGAAGTCTCCCCTAACGTGTTACTTTCATTACCGCCTCTGACAGTGTCCATGCCCAGAGCCAGGAAATGTCCAACAGCAGCTCCATCACCCAGTTCCTCCTCCTGGCGTTCACAGACACATGGGAGCTGCAGCTCTTGCACTTCTGGCTCTTCCTGGGCATCTACCTGGCTGCCCTCCTGGGCAACGGCCTCATCATCACCACCATAGCCTGTGACCAGCACCTGCACACCCCCATGTACTTCTTCCTGCTCAACCTCGCCCTCCTCGACCTGGGCTCCATCTCCACCACTGTCCCCAAGTCCATGGCCAACTCTCTGTGGGACACCAGGGCCATCTCCTACACAGGATGTGTTGCACAGCTATTCTTGTTTGTCTTTTCCATTTCAACAGAGTATTTTCTTCTCACGGTCATGGCCTATGACCGCTACATTGCCATCTGCAAACCCCTGCACTACGGGACCCTCCTGGGCAGCAGAGCTTGTGGCCACATGGCAGCAGCTGCCTGGGCCACTGGGTTTCTCGATTCTCTGCTGCACACGGCCAATACATTTTCACTGCCACTGTGCAAGGGCAATGCCCTGGACCAGTTCTTCTGTGAAATCCCCCAGATCCTCAAGCTCTCCTGCTCACGCTCCTACCTCAGGGAAGCTGGGCTTCTTGCACTTGGTATATTAGTAGTATTTGTGTGTTTTGTTTTCATTGTGCTGTGCTATGTGCAGATCTTCAGGGCCGTGCTGAGGATCCCCTCTGAGCAGGGACGGCAGAAAGCCTTTTCCACGTGCCTCCCTCACCTGGCCGTGGTCTCCCTGTTTGTCAGCACTGGTGCATTTGCCTACCTGAAGCCCCCCTCCATCTCTTCCCCTTCACTGGATCTGGTGATGTCTGTTCTGTACTCTTTGGTGCCTCCAGCAGTGAACCCCCTCATCTACAGCATGAGGAACCAGGAGCTCAAGGGTGCTGTGTGGAAACAGATGACTGGATTTCTTCTGAAGCTATAAAGTGTCTCTCTCTTCTTCTACATAAGAGTTATAGTCTAACTCATTGCAGGTTCATCCTGTCTGCAGTACTTTTTTCTCTAGTTGTATTTATTGTGATAATGTTGTAATTCCCTTTGCAATTCACTGCCTGCTTTTCCTTTCTCACTGAGTGGCTGTGTCAATGCGGAATGGTGCTCTCTGTGTATAAGAAAAATAAAGAGCCCTTCAGCAAATACTTTTCTGCTGACATCCTAACTCCAAGGCCTTTTTGGAGCTACGGGGATAGTTCCTGTGTGTATGGGTGGAGGGGAAAAGAGTCCAGCCTGGCAGCACTGCCAGGGACCACCAGCACTTGGCCTTCCAGAGCTGTTCTCGTTCCACTCCCACACTCTCCTTCTCATCCCTTGTGTTGGTGCGAGGCCTGAGTGCCCTGGCAGCCTGGTCACCATCCTGCTGTGTGTGAGTCCTGGGAGCACAGACAGGGACGGGCAATGGGCAATTGTGGGACAGAGCTGGCCTCAGAGCAGCCTTTCCAGATGGCAAGGTGATCTCCTCAGGGCAGGGCCTGAAGGTTTATGTCTGCCTACAAAGTTTCTCTCAAGAACATTCCCATTACAGTGGCTGACAGGTTGGAAAAGCTAAAAACTGTAGGCCTGCAGGGCTGGGCACACAGCAGTGTCCTCTCACAGCTAGGCCTCCTGCCAGAGACCTGCAGGACCAGCAGAGCAGGGTCTGGGCTCTGCCCCTGTGCACTGGACACCCTGAGGAGGGAGCCTCAGGTCAATTGTCATGGACTTGCCCCTCACAACCACCATTTCCAGCCCTGGGCTGTCACAACAGCTTGGAAAATTTGTTCACGAACGAGGAGGTCAGCAGTCCATGTTTGCCTTGTACAGAGGAGAGTACAGCATCCACATCATGTACGTGAGCAGAAATGCCATCAGGTATTCTTTGGGGTTCCATGAATGCCTCTGAGAGAGACAGTGTCTCAAGGTCACCTCATGTCCTTCCCTCGGCCTTGCACACCCACATCCCACGGTCCCAGGAAGAGCCCTGAGCCATGTGTGAGGGACAGGATCCCCCTCCCCATTGCCTGGAGGTCAGGGCTTCTCCTTTCTGCTTCAGAAAGCAAACCAAGGGGTTTCTCAGCATCAGAGCCACCTGCACAGGGCCTCAGCCTACCTGTCATCACAGCCTCCAATTATCTGCTCTAACGAGTCTCTGGGGAGGCTTTGTCAGGAACAGCCCTCAGTGGGGCCCATTAATGCTTCAAGGAACTTTGGGGTTTGCTTTTGCCTTCAGCTCCTTGAGAGCTTTGTTGAATCTCTTCTCAGTACCTGAGGTTTATGGTCTCAGCCTCAAATACACCATGGGCTCATTAAAATGCCCCAAGCCCTGACAAGCCATGTCTTTTCCATCATTTTCTTCAAGTATTGAAGAATTATAGAGCTAATTAGAGAGGTTTCAGGGGGGCAGGTAAAGAGGATATTTAGGATGAGTACTGCAAACAAGTGAGAGAAGAATGGGATCCCATGGATACTGGTGCAGAGTGTCTCCTGAGGAGGTTGGACAGGTGGGAAAAGCAGTCCACTGAGGCCAGACACGGGATGGCCACCCTTGCTCCTCACCTCTCCAGCCTCCCTGTTTTGCTTATTGGCCCCCTGGCAGTTACATCACTTTTCTTTACATCAGATTCTCCACTCAAGTTTGCACCTGATTGTTACAGCTTGTCTCCATGAATTACTGCATGCTTTCCTTTGAGATCTGGATTTAAATAGGCACAAAGAGGATTTTTAATTGGCAAAAGCAAAAAAGAAAATGAGAAAGAAAACACAACACAACATAATGAAGAATAAACTATACTCTATCGTTAGTTTAAGCAACTTCCAGTGAGGCCCATCAAGACAACTGAAGAGTTGCCTACAGGGTGTATGAGAGCAATGGCTGAAAGACAATTCAGCTTTACCTGCCTGAAGCTCAAACCATGGAGAGAGGTGAGAGGGATCTGAATGAGCAAAGAGTGAGAGGAGAAGAACCTCTGGAGAACAGTGGAAAGTGCAAATGTCCAGATAGGCTTCTGAAGAGACGACTGCAGACATGGTGGGTTGAATAAGGACAGGTAGAAACACCTGGATGTTCAGGGGGATTAAATACACAGTATCATAGACAGAGTTCTGGAAATACAAGCACAGGGTAACTACAATATTTCTTCTCCTGCAATTCATACATATTGTAAAAAAACATATTTTGGCAGGACAGAAATTCATGGACATTTTATTTAAAACATTGAATCATTTCAGCTGATGAGTAAGTTGTGGTTTTGTATTGTTTGTTTGTTTGTTTTTTTAAGAACTGAGAGCAGTTCTCATGTTTTCAGGCAGAGCTCCATGGTCTGACCATAAGCCCCCAGTGCAAACCTCCAGAGCCCACAGGGTACCTGAGGTATCTGCCTGGGACTGGCAGTTATCACACAAGACTGATAGAGCCCTGTTGCTTCCATCATGTACATCTGGTCTTCAACACTTGTACACTTAATTAGATAAGTTTCAAGGGTGTAGTGAAGGCGGAAGGTACAGAAAGAGCACTTAGAAGAAGTGATAGGAGAATTCTCCCATTGATACTGATGCAGAGTGTCCCCTGAGGAGGTGTGGACAGGAAGGAGCAGCAGTCTGCCTGAGGTCCATCACTGTATGGAGAACCTGCTCCTCACCTCCCCAACCCCACCACGTCTCTCTGTACACTTGACTGTGTTAGAGGAAAATATTCATCCATATGACACACATAAGGTTTAGATCCCTCCCAGACATCTCCTCATCTCCCCAGTTAGCGCAGAAAGAGACAAACACACAAACAAATGGGTCTGGGATGGACTATTCTTGAGCTCGAACATCACAGAATCATAGAATATCTCAAGTTAGAAGATCCCCATAAGGATCAATGAGTCCAGCTCCCTGCTGCTCGCATGATCACATAACACTAAACCACAAGACAAAGAGCATCGTCCAGACACTCCTTGACCTCTGACAAGCTGGGAACCGTGACCACTTCCCTGGGGAGCCTGTTCCAGTGACCGACCACCCTCCAGTGAAGAACTTCCTCCTAATGTCCAGTCTGAACATGCCCTGATGCAGCCTCATTCCATTTCCACCTGTCCTGTTCTCACTGGTCACCCAAGACAGGACATTGGCCCCTCACCTCTGCTGCCTCTCTGAGGAAGGTGCAGACTGTGATGAGGGCTGTCCTGCTTATAGTTAAAACAAGACTAATTCTCTGTTGGTGAATTTTCCTTTCAGCTTAAGCTCTTCTAAGTAACTGCATATTTCTGCAGTTGGATGCATGTTTTTCAAACACTGTCTACTCCAGAGCCGACAACGGCCAATATTGACAGTTTTACTGAGCTAACAGTAGGGCTGGTATGCAGAAAAGGCCTAGGACTAGATCTTATTGCTATAGCAGCCAACATCACTGGTGAATTTCTTATGTCCCATAAGTGAGGGGGTTGTACTTGCAGGGAGGGGTGGACAGAACGAGTGACGCCAATTGAAAACCGAGTTGTTCCATGCCATCCACGTCATGCACAGTTTAAAGCTGGGAGATCAGAAGGGTCTCAGGCTCTTGGTCCATGGCTGGCGTCTCAAGAGGAGCCTGCCCGTTCTCCTGCCTGCAACCCTGATCCTGGTTCCAGTCCTTGCATCCCTGAATCCAGATCCTGTGCACTGCCGAGTCCAGTCCAGGACTTCCTGATGTCTTCCCTGCAGCCTCTGCTGTGACACCAGCCCCTGTGGCAGCATTTTGGCTACTCTGGGAAATACAATATTGGTTTTGTATATTTTCCCTTATTTCTCTCATTATTAGTATTATGAGGAAAGTTTTCATTTTTGTTGTTTTATTTTTTAAAACTTTCCAACTTGTAAGTCTCTCTCCCTTTTCCTCCTTTTCCCTTTCCTTAGTGGGGAAGGGAGCGTGGTCAAGAGAGAACATCAGCCACACTTTATTGTTGCCACTGTGCTCGGCACTGGTGAGGCTGCAGCTTGAATCCTGTGTTCAGTTTTGGGCCCCTCCTCAGAAGAAGGACATTGAGGCACTAGAGAGAGTGCAGAGGAGGCGACAAAGCTGCTGAGGGGCCGGAGCACAAGTGTGATGAGGAGCGGCTGAGGGAAGTGGTGGGTTCAGCCTGGAGAACAGGAGGCTGAGGGGAGACCTCATCACTGTCTACAACTGCCTGAAAGGAGGATGGACCATGGAGGGTGTTGGTCTCTTCTCCCAAGGAGCAAGTGATAGGACAAAAGGAAATGGCCTCAAGTTGTGCCAGGGGAGGTTTAGACTGGAGGTCATTAGGGACATGGGTTAGTCCTAGAGTTGGGTAGAGGTGGAAGGCGCTGGAAAACAGAAGATGGGAGAAGGTGCAGCGTGTGTGTGGCAGCGGGGATGAACTGACACCCTTAGTTTGGTGTCAGGATCAGTGCTGGGCTTGCACATGGACTAAGCCCCAGCTCAGAGCACAAATTGCTGTTGTCGGCCCTGGGTGCCAAGCACTGTTCCTGCTCTCTCCTCCCTGGTGCCGCCCAAGCGCACGACTGCCCTGCCTGCTCCTGCCTTGGGGTTGGGGAACTCGGGGTCAAGAGGAAAGACAGACTCGTGTGGTTATGGGATCTCTGAAGTGTCCTGAGTTTGCTTTGCTAATCACTCTGTAATGGTTCCTGAGCTATTAATTCAATAATTGGCACAGGGAGGCAAATGAGGCATGAACCAACTTTCCAGTTAAGGTTTCCTTCTTAGAAAAAAACACACTTCCATTTTTACATCGGCAACAAACTGTAAGATGGACGCTGAAGCAGCATCTGCCTCTTGTGAAAACAGATAACAACGGATGGTTCCACTGACCCTTAGTTTCTTCCTGCACAGGAAAACTGTCCATTAATTTAATCTTTGGTGTACAGGCAGGGCCTTGCTGATGTTCCTGTGGAGGCAGCAAGCATGTGGATGTCAGGCTTTCTGCAGATTTGTGACTGAGTTTTCCTGTTTTCCCTAATAAGGAAAATCTTGCTGTGGACTCCTGAAGTCTCCCATAAGCTGATGGGTTGAGAGAAGGACGGGGAGCTGCAGTTAGCTCAGGGAGGACCAGTCAGCATCACAGGCAAAGCAGGCTGGAACTCGACTTGGTGAACATTAATGGAATTTATTGATAGATGAAACTGGCCCCTCGCCCCCGTCTTTGGGTGGATCACCGTGCACCCTGAACCGATACAGGCAGGTGTGGTCCGCGTGGCCCCAGTTGCTCAGCACTTGCAGCTGGATGTAATTCACGACCCCAGGGAGCTCGTTCTGAAACGACAAGAAGAAAGGAGTCGCCTTTTCCTCTCTGGTACGTGACCACTGACAGAAGTGCCGCAGCGACGGCCTCGTTCAACAGCTTCCTTCCAGCTGCCCCACGAGGGCTTTGTACCTGTCGTGGTCAAGATGTCCTTATCCTGCTCTACCTCGTTGGGCCATGAGAACTAGTAAAGGAAGAAGCAGCACCCAGATGCCTCAGCAAATACAATGGAAAGTTCTCACCTGCTTTGGGGCACAGGCTTCCACAGGCAGAAGACCCAGTGGTGGTGTCAGGAAAATAGCTCATTGCCTTCTCTAGAAAGCCAAGGAAACAGAATGGCCTCCCTGTCACTGCTCACTGCCAGCACCAACAGAATCCTCAGGAAGCCCAGTATTTCTGGTCTTTAACTGGCAGACCAGCAGTCGTGCATCCTACGGGATGTGGCCTCTTGTGTGCGCTTGGAGTCCAGACAGTCAAGCTGATTGTAGTTTCAACTGTGGTGCTTCTAAGTGCTGAAGTTTAAACCCAAAATGAAAGAGAAGAAGACTGGCAGTCCAGCCATGTGCCACCAGGAAGTTAAATCAGAAGAAAGGCCAGCGTGGCACACGTTCAAGGACAGGGCTGCCTGTAGCCCTTTGGCAGGGAAGCCTCTCCCCATCCAGCCGCATTTCTCCTCCTCTCCTAGAGTTCTCCCCCCTCTTTGTCCCCATACCTTCAGCTGGAAGGTCTGACTGGGATTCAGCGCTGCCAGGAAGGTGAACTGTCCCAGGAATGTTCCTTGCTCATCATGTTCTTCCTTGAAGCCCTATGGAAGGACAGGGGTGGAGAAAACAAGAGCGTCTGGTGCACCATGGCAAGACTGAACTTCAGTCGACGAAGCACAGGCTTATTTCAGCTACGTAGTCCAAGGACCATGAGCACAAGGAAAAGATGAGAAGCTGCAGGTGGGCAGCACGCCACACTTGCCTACTCATGAGTCCAAGCTGCCAGTCAGAAAAGGAGCAGACGCTCCCAGTGAAAGGGAGGTAACCCGAGGATCACAAATGCCACTGGGGTTGGAAACCAAGAACGTCTAGGACCATGCACTGTCCAGCTCCTTTTCCCTGTGGCTCCTGGAGTAGCATCTTGCCCCAGAAGCTTCCTTTCGAGTGGTCCATTGAATAAAAGAGGATTACAATGGGAAGGGAGCGACTCCAAGGAGCCTGTTTGTTCTGAGAGCCAGGAGGAACCTTCAGGCCACTCCACTCTCAGAACCGTCTTCACCCCCTGTGTAGAAATGCTGTGCAAGCCCCTGCCCCCCACTCCAGAGAAATCACTTACGTAGACAGCAAAGTCCTTTGGAGCTCCAGAGACACTTTCCCCATGGAATGCTGTCCCCAACACATGGTCCATGCTGACTGCTCTGGGAATGACTGGCTCAGATAGTTTGATGAAGACCTGTCCTTGACTTCCTGGGAAGGGCCAGCAGCTTCCAGGATGATTTTCTGGCTGAACAAAGAAGAAGAAACTACATTGACATGGAGAAGGTTGCCCTGGCTCTCTCCCAGAGCTCTGCAGGCACCTCTGCCATTCTCCTTCTGTGCCGTGCTGACAGTTTGCACAGCGACTGGGCAGACACAGACTGCAGGAGCAGCCTGGCCTGGTAGAAGCTCCCACCGAGAACCTGGGGCACTCTGGGACAGGAAATACTCAGCAGGGAGACACAGGAGGAGAGCAGGTCCATGCGAGAAGGAGGCAGGAGAAGAAGCTTCGAGGAGCAAAGACGGGGGGAAAGGCAACTCTGAGCAGTGTGTGTGGTTCATCCTCCTGACCTCTGTTTTACTGCTTCTTGGTGCTCCTACCTCAAGAATAAGCTCAGGGGACCTCATATAATCCATCACCGGCATGGAGTACAGGAAGACTTTGGCTTTGTCATTCCGGAGAGATGGAGAAGTCCTTGAATGAATGACAGCAGCCCCTGGAAATTAAAACATGAGCAGAATCATCAGGCAGTGTTGGGAGCAATATTGCACTGTTGACTTGAAAAAGCTTCTCAGTTGTCATCCATGTCCTACAGTGGGTTCCTCTCTTTCTTACTGGAATGACCCCTCTAGAACACACAGCAGGGAGTCATGGGCCGTGGAAAAAGACAAGAACGTGAACCAGGCTTTCTGTGCTTCCCATGGAGTCTGGCCCATTACAGACTCTGTCAGTGGGGGTACTTGTAGGGCACAAGGTGACCCTTGACTTCTTGCCCCTTCTCTCCTACCCCTGGGCATGTTCCAATGGCCATCTTGTCAATCTGGACAGGAAGCGCTTTGGAACTGGTTTGTTTGTACAGTGTCATGGTACCTGCTGATTTTAGGGCGTAATCAGGCATCGGGACCTGCATTTCTTCCAGCTTCTCCAGGGCTTCATTGATGATCTCCTGAACCGCCTGGGAAGGAACACAAAGGAGAGCGCCTGTTGGAAGGAAAAGGAAGGGGGCAAGCAGCTCCCCTGCAAGGCCAACCAAGGTGAACGGGGACAAGGCCCATATCAGATGGAAGGAACACTCAAATTGCCTGGAAGCCTCGCAGGTTTGCTCTGCTGTGCTTGACGGGATCAGAAAGGGGGGCTGCTCACTCCAGTGCTCTGAATGATGGAGCTGCGGGAAGGGGCTTTTCCCGTGGAGAGGCCCCAGGCCAGGCAGCACGGACAGGCAAGGAAGCGTGGCCATGACAGCACTTGTTCCAGCAGCACCAGCCTGTTAGCTGTGACAGGGAATGGAGTAGGATACGTGCCGGAGGGAGGATAAAACCCCTGAGGAGATCCTTCTGCCTTGTGCCCTTACCCGTCCGGTAAAGCCTGGGAGCCTTCCCTGCTTCACGCCTTCATGGAGAGCCCGCTCAGCCACATCCTTTGAGCTCCAGCGCAGATTATAAATCTGTTCCTGGAGCTTACGGAGCTGGTCTGGCAGGGGTTGAGTTTCAATCAGGTCTCCTAATTCCGCTGCAGTGCTCCAGAGCGATAAGGTGCCGAGTCGTCCCATATGGAAAACACCTGTCAGACACACACCAGAGCTTAGAACTTGGTCTAAGGCTGGGTTGTGCCTCGGGCTGCCCTCTCCCCTTTCTGTGTCTATCCCCAGTGCCATTGTTGTCTCTCCTCTTATTGTCTTTGACAGTGGCCATCATGGCATATGGGCTCCGCAAGAGATGGACGTTCCCTGCCCTGGACTGTGCTCCTCGTCCTGCAGAAGATTTTCATCCCCCTGGGGCAGGAGAGCTCAGCCACGGCCTCTCCCTCGGCTGAAGAGAACTGGCTTAGCCCTCCTGGGGAAGGCAAGTCACCCCTTCCTCACCCCCACACCCGTCCCGCTGGAGCAGGGACTGGCACAGCTCTGTCGGGGACTTTCTGCTCTCAGCTGAGCTCCTCTGGTCACAGCGGGGGAAGCGGACCAGGGCAGGATGGAGCCCCAAGCACATCCTAAAGCACCGTCCTCAGGTTGGAGCTCTGCAGAGACTTACCGAGAGAGAACAGGCCAAGAAGCAGCACCAGGAGTGTTGCCTTCAGTGCCTTCATCTTCCTGCAGAGCAACAAGGAGGAAAAGGCTGGTGAAGCTGGCGGTTCGCATGCAGATCAGCAGCAGACTGGAGAGCAGCAGCAGGGACTGCAGCCCTTGAGCCTGGCGCTCCTGGCGTGTGCGTTGGCTTGGTCCTGCAGCAGCTCGAGTCACTGCTGGGGTTGTCACCAGCTGCACCAGTGGGGATTTGTCATGGCAGTGATTGTTTCGTTAGTGACAAAGGGCTCAAGATTGACTCTGGACTAAGAGCAGGAGTTGCAACAAGAGCTGTGGCCACACTTCCCGTCTATTGGGCTGGACAGGTATTCTTTGGAAATGGAAGGCACATGATGAACGCTGTTTCTCCTGCCCACCGCCCGATGGGCACTTGTGCTCATCCTCTTCTCCACCCTCTCAAGAGAAGGTTCAGCCTGTGCCCCTACGGCAGGCTGTATCGGGGCCACTGCTTGGGACTCCCTCCATGTGATCCAAAATAGACCTGTCCCTCATTCTGCAGAGATCAAAGGCTTTCTGGGCCTTGCCCCTGTGGTCATGAAGAGACTGAAAGGCGGCTGCTGCCTTCCACCTGCTCCAGAGCGAGCTCTCAGGCTGCCCTCGTGTTCCTCTCCTGTCCACCCTCCACCCACCCCAGCTGATGAGGTGGAAAACACACCTGGGCAAAGGGGAGGAGGATTTTTCAAACATACCCGTTCAGACTTTGAACCTTTTCCGTCTGCCTCTTGGTACCTGCTGAGGTGCAGGTATCAAGCATCTGACTCGCTCACGAGTGAACCAAAAGCTCTGCGATCTCAGTTCCCTCAAGATCGAGAGTGACAAAGGCTCAGGGGACCCCTGCTTTTATACCCTGCTGTGCCGACCTCAGCGCTGATGCTGCTTTCTGACATCAATGGCAGTGGGTGATGTTACAATGGAAGAGGCTGCGCCACGTTGAGAGGCAAAGTCCAACCTGACAGCAGCGGGTTTTGCAGTCCTCTCTGCAAGGGCAGAAATCCTTCGCCATAGAAAGACTGGAAAGGTACAGGAACATGTTACTCTCAGAAAACAGACTCTGTCAACCACTCTTCCTCTTGCTTACTGAAGTTCAGATGGTGTGAGAAAAAAAAAAACCACCACAAAAAAGCAAGATTCTTGTTCTTATTTTATGGAGCCCATTATATCAGCCACTCAACATTAAGTCCAACTCCAGTCTGAACCTCAGAATAAGAAATGCCATCTTAAAATTTCCAGGAAATGGAAGGGCTTTGAAGTGGCGTGACCAGAAAACATTCATGAAAGCAGGGCCATGCAAGTCCACAGCCCTGATCACAGACCACCTGCCCCGTTACCTAAGGCAATGATGTTCTCAGCTGATTTGCAGCCACTGACATCTGGAAAACAGAACAAGCTCTTTTGTTCTTTTGCGCGGAGCACTTAGGTTGACACTGGAGCTGGTAAGAAAAATATCCACAGTCAGTCTGGTTTCATTGGAGGACACCAGGACAAGTTCAGTTCACATTCACAAGGAATCACAGCAGGTCCCACCAGTCCCTGCAGACCCCGACACGGCTCCTGTGCAGGGTCCCAAGGAGCAGTGAGCGCAGAACAAGAAACCTTCCTTCAAAAGAAGGCCCCCAGCCGGCTCTTTCCCCAAGCTGCACAAAGCAGCACCTAAGAACAACCTCTGCCACAACTACACCCGGCTCTGCCGTCTGCAGGAGGAGACCAGCTCCTAAATGATCCCCAGCCCTACAGACACAGATCTTCCCCAGGGCAGTGCTCAGCAAATACCAGAGCACAGCGACACCTGGTCATTCAGTTGAAGCTGCTGGGGAGAAGGACAGGGGACTAGAAAGAGACAAATCAGACAAGAGAGAAGAGAGAGGAGCCCAGAGAGAAAGAAACACACAGGGAAAAGGCTGGAGAGATGGAGAGATCAAGAGAAATAGGGACGAGGAGCCACAATGAGACAGGGAGGAAGAAAGAGGAGGGTGGAGGAGCAGGACAGAGGGACAAGGGGATGGGAAGGAGAAGAAGGAAAGTTGGGTAGAGAAAGACAGGGACAGGGAGGGGGATGTACAGCTGGAGAAAAGGAAGGAGACAGAGCAGAACAAAGCGACTGAGAAAGAAAGGGAAGGTCAGATGGGGATGAAATGTCTCAGAAAGGGAGAAAACCCACAGTGAGCTGGAGGAAGAGGAAAGGAGGGCTGAGAAGCAGCAAAGAGGAAGAGACAAAAAATAAAAGGCAGAGCCAGCTGGACAGGGGTCGATTGCCAGAAGCAATGGGACAGGCAGCGGGGCAAGAATAAAGACAGAAAAGATGGGGACAGGCAGCAGGACAGAGGGACAGTGAGAGGATAAAAGGGGCAGGGAACAGGATATACATGGAGAAACAATCAGCAGGAACAGAGAGAAAGATAGAAGAGAAAAAAAGAGATGAAGAGGGACATGGGACAGGGAGACAAACAGAGAAGGAAAGGGAGCAGGACAAGGATTGTCAGAGAAACACAAGGACAGGGAGCAGGACAGGGGAATGCAGACAGAGAAAAAGGGGTCAGGGAGGCAGCAGAAAGGGAAAGACAAAAAGAAGAGACAGGCAGCAGGGCACAGATAGAGGTAAAAAGGCCTGGGCTGGGCAGCAGGGCAGAGATGGAGACCAAAAAGCAGCTTTGGGCTGCAGGACAGAGATGGAGTGAGAAATGAAAGTGACAGGGAGCAGGAGAGAGTGACAGAGAGAGTGGAAAAACTACAGAGGGAGCAGGACAGCAAAACAGAGCGGGGGACAGACAGGGAGAAGGGCATAGAAACAGAGAGGGAATGAGAGGGGCAGGGAGCAGGACAGAGAGCTGGAGCAGGAAGGGAAAATGAGATGGGCAGCACCACAAAGGGAAGGAGAGACAAAGACAGGGGCAGGGAGCAGGACAAAGGGGTGGAAGAAGAAAAATGTAGTAATGGTTCAGGACTGAGATGAAAAAACAAATGAAAAATACACCGGGACTGGGATGGAGTGACAGAGAAAGGGCAAAGGAACAGGGGGCGGGACAGCACTGAAGGAAGAAACAACTGTGGTGGGCAGTGGGACAGAGAGATGGAGAGAGGAAAAACAGAGCAAGGGAGAGAGGAAAGAAGGGGCAGCAGCTGGACAGGGGGATACAGTGAGAAAAGATGGGACCGGGAACAGAACAGAAAGGAAAGAAAAAAAAGGACAAAAGGACAGCAGAGGGGAAAATGCACAATCAAGCAATCAGGTCAAGAAGCCGACACCGGGGGGGCAGCAGCTGGGGAGAAACCGGGGACACCAGAGACCCTGATGAAGACTCTCGAGTACCAAGGATGGACTTCAGCAAAGTTATGGCGGGGTTATGGAAATAATTTATGTTTGATGCATTAACTAAGCAGGAGAAACAAATGAATATGCAATAGGTGTATGTAAGAAATACCAAGAAGTGCGAATCACACACACGCTCGATCAGAGGAGCAATCTTCCGAGTGTCCGGCGCTGTAACAAAAGTGCTGCTTTTACCACTTTCCAAACCGTGTTAAAGAACCTTTTTGCCGACTTTTCGGTACCATTTCCCCCCGCCCAGGAGAACAAGGCCAGAGCAGCCCACGCACACCTGAGCCAGATGCAGCAACAACATCCCCAGGGCCCCAGTTGCAGGAAAAAGGGCCCCAGGGCTGGGCCGGGGGCTGCTCAGCCTTGGGGCAGCTCCACGGGCGCCACGGCAAAGCTCAGCCTGGCCGCCCGCAGAGCCGCCGCCTCCTCAGCCTGGGCTGCGCCGCCATTGGGCGGGAGGGCTGTCAGTCTCCTCCCCTGAGGTGATCCTGGATCTGATTGGCTGCCTTAGTGGTCACTCCCCACACAGTGCCCGCCCTGCCCTGAGGTAATGTTTCCTGTGATTGGCCGGCTGGGATTTCTCGTTTCCCCCACTACCAAGTGATGAGTCAGACCACTTGTCAATCATCTGGGTGCTGCACTCCCGCCAGCTGTGATTGGTGCAGCCAGCACGGCCCGCCCCTGAACGCTGCCCAGCTCGGTCAGCTCTCGCCACCTTTCCTGCAGGCCTCAAAGCTGGATTGGCTGGTTACCTATCAATCACATGACTTGCCCCGCCTCCTCAAATGCCATTGGCTGTCCTGGGTCCCCTGACTCCCCAGAGACTTCCGGTCGGTTGTTGCCAGGCAACGAGCTCCACCTAAACATGAAACTGTGGGCCCTGATCAGAGGCCATGGGTGATAAAAGACAGGTTGGGACCCCAAACATGAGGATTTGGGCCCCAAGAAGGAGGCTCTGGGCACTTAGAAGGACGGGCGGATGCTACAGATGCCGCTTTGGGCCCTGAACATGAGGGGACCCTCTTGGTTCCCACCCGACCTGGGTTTGGTGCCCGTGACCCCACAGAACAGACACCTGTGCTGTCCGGAGTGGCCACGGAACAGACGGAGCCCAAAGCCACGGACTCCATGAGCTCAACGGGGAGTTGTGACATTTTATGGATGTTTCACAGGGCGGCCCATGGGCTGAGGGCAACTGTGTGTGTGTGTGACATCAAAGGGTGGGCAGGGGAGCGGTGGTTGGTGAGGACGTATTGGATCATGTGGGACCTGAGCCTGACGCCCATGGGGTGGAACAAGGGCTGGAGAAAGGACCATCGTGTTGAACCCCAGCCAGTAACTGAGCCCCACGCAGCCGCTCGCTCCCTCCCCGCAGCGGGACAGGGGAGAGAACCGGAAGGGTAACAGTAGAGAACACTTGTGGGTTGAGATAAAAAGAGTTTAGTAATTGGAATTAAAAAAAAAAAAAAAAAAAGTTAAAAATGAAATTAAAGGAATTGAAATTAAAATATGCAGTATTAAAAATTATACCTATGATAATGAAAAAGAAAATACCAAATAGAAACCTAAAAAAGCCATAGAGTCATAGAATTTCCTGAGCTGGAAGGACCCACAGGATCGTCAGGTCCAACTCCTGTCCCTGCCCAGGACAACCCCACAGTTCACACCGTGTGTCTGAGGACATTGTCCAGTCTCTTCTTGAACACTGTCAGGTTGGGGCCGTGACACCTCCCTGGGGACCCTGTTCCAGTGTCCAGCACCCGCTGAGTGAAGAACCTTTTCCTCATGTCCAACTGACCCTCCCCTGGCACATCCTCCTGACATTCCCTCAGGTTCTGTCATTGGTCACTAAGGGAAGAGTCCAGTTCATGACCCTCCAGCTCCTCTTGTGAGGAAGATGTAGATCACCAAGAGATCTCAGTCTCCTCCAGGCTGAACAAACCCAGTGACTTCAGCTGCTCCTCATATGCATCTCATCTGTACAATGCAAACATGGACTTCTGACCTATTCATTCAGTGTCTTTCAATGGAGGGAGAAAGAAACTCTCTGAGCTGGGGTGAGAGGCCAGTGCTGGAGATGGAGGTTGTGAGGGATTAGTCCATGACGATTGGGGCAGATTGCATTGGGGGTCCAGTGCACATGGCACAGCCCAGACCCTGCTCTGCTGGTCCTGCAGGTCTCTGGCAGGAGGCCTGGCTGTGAGAGGACACTGCTGTGTGCCCAGCCCTGCACACACACACTGTTCAGCTGTGCCCTGGTGTTTTAATTTCCAGGCAAGTTTCTCAGAAGGTTCTTGAGAAAAAGTTTGAATGAAGACCTAAGCCTTTCACCTTTCTCGTGGAAAGGCTGTTCTGAGGCCAGCTCTGTCCCACAAGTGCCCATTGCCTGTCCCTGCCTGCGCTCACAGGACTCACACACAGCAGGACGGTGACCAGGCTGCCAGAGCACTCAGGCCTTGCACCAACACAAGGGATGAGAAGGAGAGTGTGGGAGTGGAACGAGAACAGCTCTGGAAGGCCAAGCGCTGGTGCTCCCTGGCAGTGCTGCCAGGCTGGACTCTTTTCCCCTCCACCCATGCACACAGGAACTATCCCCGTAGCTCCAAAAAGGCCTTGGAGTTAGGATGTCAGCAGAAAAGTATTTGCTGAAGGGCTCTTTATTTTGCTTATACACAGAGAGCACCATTCCGCATTGACACAGCCACTCAGTGAGAAAGGAAAAGCAGGCAGTGAATTGCAACGGGAATTACAACATTATCACAATAAATACAACTAGAAAAAAAAAGTACTGCAGACAGGATGAACCTGCAATGAGTTAGACTATAACTCTTATGTAGAAGAAGAGAGAGACACTTTATAGCTTCAGAAGAAATCCAGTTATCTGTTTCCACACAGCACCCTTGAGCTCCTGGTTCCTCATGCTGTAGATGAGGGGGTTCAGTGCTGGAGGCACCAAAGAGTACAGAACAGACACCACCAGATCCAGTGAAGGGGAGGAGATGGAGGGGGGCTTCAGGTAGGCAAATGCACCAGTGCTGACAAACAGGGAGACCACAGCCAGGTGAGGGAGGCACGTGGAAAAGGCTTTGTGCCGTCCCTGCTCAGAGGGGATCCTCAGCACGGCCCTGAAGATCTGCACATAGGACAGCACAATGAAAACGAAACACACAGAAATCAAACAGACACTAAAGACAATAAGCCCAAGTTCCCTGAGGTAGGTGTCTGAGCAGGAGAGCTTGAGGATCTGGGGGATTTCACAGAAGAAGTGGTCCAGGGCATTGCCCTTGCAGAGTGGCAGTGAAAATGTATTGGCCGTGTGCAGCAGAGCATTGAGAAACCCACTGACCCAGGCAGCTGCTGCCATGTGGAGACAAGCTCTGCTGCCCAGGAGGGTCCCGTAGTGCAGGGGTTTGCAGATGGCAATGTAGCGATCATAGGACATGATGGTGAGAAGAGAATATTCTGCACCAAACAAAAAAAATACAAAGAAGACCTGGGCAGCACATCCTGCATAGGAAATGACCCTGGTATCCCACAGAGAGTTGGCCATGGATTTGGGGACAGTGATGGAGATGGAGCCCAGGTCGAGGAGGGAGAGGTTGAGGAGGAAGAAGTACATGGGGGTGTGGAGGTGCTGGTCACAGGCTATGGTGGTGATGATGAGGACGTTGCCCAGGAGGGCAGCCAGGTAGATGCCCAGGAAGAGCCAGAAGTGTAAGAGCTGCAGCTCCCGTGTGTCTGTGAACGCCAGGAGGAGGAACTGGGTGATGGAGCTGCTGTTGGACATTTGCTTTTTGTTGGCATGCAAGCCCTGTTAAAAAAAGAAAAAGCAACTTAAAATTAGGACAGACTCCTCTTAGCAAAGCCACACCATTTTTCATAGATATCACCCCAACTGAAATGCATTTCCTTCCACTGTTGTGTGCTGGCTGAGTGTGCTGTGAGCAGCAGGACCTCTGCCCGTGTGCTGCAAGCAGCCAGCTTTGCTCTGCTGCAATGGGGAGAGGGGAGCTGGTTTGTGACAGCTCCCATGTTCACACAGAATGGCAGATGTAATCCACCTTCAGTGAAAAAGTTTAACATCTGTTCTCACGACTATCAAGGGCTTGGGCTGGAGAGCAAACAGTTACCATGTCTTTTTAAATATTTTATCTGTGTTTTTTTATTTTCCACCACCACATCAGGTGAGTGGGTATTTTCGAGGTAGAAATCCTTCTTTCTGTGATTTAAAATGTGAAGAATCTTGAGACAGACAGGCAAAAAGGCTCAGCTTTGTCTGGCTCAGTGCAGAGTCAGCAGAAGTGTCCGTCAGGATTTTACTCATCTGTCCTGTGCTTCAGCTTTTGCTGCCTTGAAAATGACTTCAGACACAATTTAATCTAATTAATCCAAACAACTGGACTCATACTGGAGCAGAAGAACCCTTTTAGAAAGGGCGGACCTGCAAACTCTTCTCTGTCCCAGCCCAGAGGTGGAGATGTGATGGAGACAGCAGGACATGACCCCTCACCGAGAGAAGCAAAGGACTCTGGCAGGAGAGTGCGGACCCCAAGGAAAGGCTCAGCACTCCTGGGATCCTACAGCAGAGCTGGGCCTTTCTGGGGGCAGCTGGCGAGCCCAGCAGGACAGGCAGAGCAGAGTCAGGGCTCCTGAAGATGGGATGTGCTAAAGGGACAGTCCGATCATTGCCCAGCAGACAACACCCAGCAGCCACCTGCAGAGAAGGAGCAGAAGAGCTCCTGAACAGCCCCTGCTCTGCTGCCTGGAGCTGTCCCTGCCTGCAGCTGTGTCTCTGTGCCCAGGTCTCCTTCCGTCAGTGTCACAGACCCCATCCCAGACGCTGTGTGCTCAGCTCTGCCCCGCAGACCCCTCCCAGCAGCCAGCACTGCCCAGGGGCAGCTCTGTGTGGGCCGGCTCTGACACCAGACCAGCCCTGATGAGGCTGGAAAAGTCATCCTGATGCTGTCTGGAAGCTAGGGTGTGTTGATTTCTGATACTCACAGGTTTATGCACTGCTAAGAGTAACAGATTTGGAATTTCAGTGCCTCCACCTGAACTGAGACATGAGTTTCTCTGTCCCATTGGCCACATAGACAACTCAGAGTGTGAGACTGATAAAGAGGATCCTTCTCTTTCACAGAGCCCCTGTCTTGCTGTGCTTCTTTAAGAGTCTCCTGGGAATGTCCTAAAGTGATCTGGAGCTGTGAGCAGCCTTGACCCACTCAGCACTCACTTCATAGCAGGACCCTTCCCAGCCACACGCTGTTCCTTCCCCCCACAGCTTCTCCCCTCAGTGTTGTTGGGATCTCCCCGGGCAGGCTGAGCGCTGACCCTGGCAGGCGGCAGAGTCCCTGCCCCGGCACAGCCCTGGGGTGCAGGGACCCTGCTCTGCAGGACAGCCCTGGGCAGCCCTGGGTGCTCACCCGGCTTCACAGCTGTTTGAAATTGCCTGACAAGATCTGTGTCCTTACAGAACCCACCAGCTGTGGCTGTGCCAGTTTTTGGAGTTGCCTCCATGAGTTCCAGCTGCATTGCCCTGCACCCAGAGACTTACCATGGCAAGGGCTGCAAAGATTTCTCCTCCAATGAGCTCTCAGTCATCCTCCCAGTCCTGACCACCTTTAATCTCTCTCTGCCTTGCCCGTCTCCCTGAGATCCCCAGGCAGAGCCCTCAGCCCTGCTGCGCTTTGCAGAGGAGCTGCTCCTGGGCAGAGCTGTCTCTCTGCAGCGCTGCCGCTTGCCATGAGCTCCCTCTGTCCCAGGAGCCCAGCCCAGCTCAGCAGCACAGGAGCAGCCCAAAGTGCTTTAATGACCCCTCTGGTGGATTTGATGCGGAGTCCATGAAACTCAGACCCTGGAGGAAATTGAAGAATCCTCTCAAGAAGTCCGAGTCAGATTCAAACTCCAAAGTTTCTTGTAATGTTAATGGGTCCCACTGAGGAACACTACTGAGGAACGATCCCCAGGGTCTGGTTAGAGAAGGAAACTGGAGGCGGAGACGACAGGTCAGGAAAAGCATGGGGAACGTCTCTCTGATGATTAGTAAACCTAGTTGTGTTTCATCAATCAAGGGGCCAAGCCCTGACCCCCAACCCCGGGAAGGCAAATCCTGTCCCTCCCACGTTGCCCAGGGCCCTTCCTGGGACAGTGTGATGTGGGGCTGTGCAAGGCCAAGGGCAGGACTATGGTCCAACACCTCCCAGGTTCCTGGCTGGGGACAAGGAGGCCATGAGGCCCCTGTGCTGTAAGGACAAGGTGTCTCCTCACAGGCATCAGAGGTGGAGACAACAGCCATAGCTGAGGGGAGAAGGAGCTCATGTCCGTTGGGGGATTTCAGCCTCTTTACGTCCGTGATCATCTCCACGACAGCCTGTGCTATGCTGTGGCATCACCTGCACCTCTTTGCCTGCAGGCTGGAGACATCCCCTCTGCTGCCCCACCTTGCTCTTGTCTGACCATCTTCCTTCCTCTGCTCGTATCTCTCCATCCTCCCCAGCTGTTCCTTGAAGCACAAAGCCTTGGGCTGATGCAGACTCCCTCTGGGTGACCGGTTCCACCACAGCACTGCCCTTCCAGTCACATTCCTTTCTCCTCATGTCCAGCTGGAACCTACCCAGTTGCACTTTGTGGCATTATTTCTTTCTCAAGCTCTTTCCCACTATGAAGAAAACCTCCACCATCTCTGAAACCACCCTTCAAGCACTCTCAGGCTCCTCCTACACTGCTGCAGCCTCCCCAGCGCTGCTGGACCAAAGCAGCCCAGGTCCCTCAGCATCCCACACCATGTGCACAAGGTCCTGAACCTTGCCTTGGCAGAGCCCTACACTCTCCAGTTCCTCCCTAGCTCTCCAAACTGGGAAGCCGCACACTGGCACACACCCGTGTGCGTGGGGTCACACCAGTGCTGAACCGAATGGGATGAGAACTCCAGGTGTCTGGGTCCCCACGCTCCTCCTCATGCAGCCCTGTGTGCAGCTGCCTTGTTCATGGTGAGCGTGCAGCACGGGCTTGTGTGGCGGCCCTTGTAGTGCCCAGGCCCTTCTCCTCAGGGTCCCTGCTCAGCGTGTCAGGTCCTGGTCTGTCCTGATGGATGGGGTTATTCTCCTGCCCCAATAAAGCTTTTTCAGAGCTTTGTGATGGTGGAATCCCAGATTTTCTCAAGGTCTGGACCCTCCTTGGAGTGAAACTCCATTTGTGGTTAGCTCTTAATGTTTACCTGCAGATGGCTTATCCTGATGAGGGTGTCTCTCCAAAGATTACATCATGAGGAGTTTCAGGGCACTACAAATAGCCCCTCCTGGAGAAACTGTGGAGTCTTGAGGGTCTGGTGCTCATCATGCCAGAGGTCTGGAGTCCAAGGGGAAGTTGCCCTTTATGTGAGGGAGCAGCAGGAATGTGTGGAGTTCTGCCTGGGGACAGAGAATATCAGCTGAAAAGCTGAGGAGTCAGCATGAGAGGGCAGAGCAACATGGGCAATGTTGTGGTGGGTGGACATCAGCTACAGACTCACTGATGAGGAAGAGGAATTAGATGCGGCCTCCTTAAAACAGATGAAAGTAGCCTCATGTTTGCAGGGCTGTGTCGTCATGGCAAACCTAAGATATCCCAATATCTGCAAGGTACCAGCCATGCAGGAGGGGTTTGGAGCTCAATGGCAACATCTTCCTGACACGGGTGACTGAGGAGTCAGTGAGGTGAGCTGCCCTGTGGGACTTCACACCTGCAAACCAGAAAGAGTTGGTCAGGGATGTAGCAGTCAGAGATGAGAAAGGAGAGCTGAGGTTCCTGGAAGATGATAACAAGGCAAAGAGCAGGATTTCAGGTGGGCAGGCTTTGGCCTGCTGAGGGTACTACTTGGGTCCTATGGGGTATGACCTTGGTGTCTGTAGCATTTTTTCTTTTACATTTCCTCCCTCCTCTCTCCCACCAGCTGTTGTGCAGTGTTTCTTACCCATTCTCAAATACAATATCACAGAGGTGCTGCCAGCATCACTGAGTGGCTCAGATTTGGCAAGTGTGGCTCCATCTTGGTGCCAGCTGAAATCGGCTCTGTCTGACATCGGTCAAACTCCTGTTGTCTTCTCAGAGAGGTGACAACTGTAGCACAGCCACACTCAGCCCAGTTCCAAGACTTGGCCATGTAAACCCAATACAGGGTGACAACGTGTTGGATTTTACAAACTCCTTGACCATGAAGAAGAAATGGAAAAGATGTTCTATCAGCAACCAGAGGAAGTCTCCAGTCAATGAGCAGGTTCCTATGGGGAACTGTAATTGCCCTGGCATTCACTGGCCAGGCAAAGCGGCAGGTGCCAACAGTCCAGAGGATCTTGGGCCAAGTTCTTAACATGTCTGCCTGGTGGGTCAACAAGGGTGATGCTCACCAGGATCTGGAACTGGCAAACAAGGCAGAGCTGGTCGAGGATGTGAACATCAGTGTCCACCTTGGCTGGTGTGAGCAGGAAACAGTGGGGTCCCAGGCACCAGAGGGGAGGGAGGAAGGCCAGCAGCAGAGCACAGGCTGGTGGGCTCCAGAGGAGAAGACTTTGACATGACTGGGGGCGCTGATAGAGGTGGTGCCAGGGAAGCAGCTCTGAAGGCTGAAGGATCTCAGGAAATCTGACAGGCCTTACAGGACAGCCTGCTCTAAGAACGGGAATGATCTCTCTGAGTACCCATGAGAAGTGGCATTTATCTTGTGAGGCTGTTCGTCTGAACTGACGGACCTCCAGGGGAAAAAGGCAACAGACAGAATGTGGGAGCGTGTCGAGCTCTAAAGGAGGAATTTAGAAACATTTTCCATTGATGTGGCGATGATGCCACAGCTGCCGTGGACTTGAAACCTGCAGGGGAGGCTGAGGGCAGCCAGATGAGCTGACACTGCTTCCTTACAGTAAAATAACCGTCCAGGGTAACATGGACCTGCTGCTGATCTTTGTAAGAGTAGAAGCAGACAGGACTGAGATACTTCACAGTTTCTTTGCCTCCATCTTCACCAGCAAGGTCTCCTGGGGCTTTGTTCCTGAAGGCAGGAGTCTGGAGAACACCCAGGAGTGGATGGCGCTCAAGTCAGGGGTTACTTGAGCAAACTCAGACACCATGACAGAAAAGGAAATGGGTCATTTCACCAGCTCCCTGAACACAAGTATCGCTGTGCTGTGGCACCTGAGATTCCCAGGAACACCCACCTCTTGGTCCAGAGGAGTGTGACTCCTCTTGAGCTGTCCTGGCCTGTCTCCTCACTCACGCGGTGATTCAGGCACCCACTTTCCTGACATCTTCAATCTTTATCAGGAGACGCTCCAGATCAATATGAACAGGAGACTGCTGAGACCACCTGTTCTGGAAAGGGAGGGAAGGACGAGCAGGGAAGGAAACAGAAGAAATACTGGTTTATGGCTGTTTATTATGGAAATGCTCTCTGTTTGGCTGTTCCTGAAATCTCTCTAAGCACCCACACCAGACTTGAAGCCTTTTGGAAAATGATGCAGAGAGGATTGCCATGAAAGGGCATTTTAGATATTAGTGAGCCCTCTGGTGCCATGATCCTGAACTGCAGCTACTGAGAGAATGAACAAAGCTCTAATGAAGTGAAAGGCAGAAGAAAACTCCAAGTTTCTGAGGGTGTTTGGGACCCCACGAAGGGCCATCACTGACACAGCTGTGAAGGAAACAACCAGTCGAGGTCCCTGTCCCTGGAGGCTGGTGAAGCAAAGATTGGAGACACTGGTTACAGGTGGTGAGGGCAATGTGGAGGTGGCTCTGGTGCCATGTCAGCCCTTGATGCTTGTTTATACCTAGAATGGCTGAGCCCTGACCCCTGGGACCTTGCAAATTTTTCTCAAATGTTTTTCAAGGCTTTGCCTGTGGACAGTGTTTTGTGTTTTGGGGGTGGGTTTTATGTCAGGTGCTGTTGCTTTAACTGCAAGGCTCTGGTTTTCTGTGGAGTTGGAAATGCCTGTGAGTTCCTTGCAACTCATCCAGCTTCTTTCATACACCTGGCAATGGTCACCAGTCACCTCAATGTCCCAGTGCCAAACTTGCTTGAACCCTCTATTTGTAGCTGTACCCCATCACTCCAGGATGTTCATGCATCCACCAGGTTCATGGATGGTTCCTGAGGACCATCCAAGTGTGGGGAGCGTAAGAGAGGAGCAGAGCAAGGTCAGCTCATGGGCCATGGCTGAGCACAGCCACCCCCAGCAGCAGCCATTCCCCATCTCCCAGGCACAGCCATGCCCACAAGATGGAAATGTCACTACCATATATGATTACCCCAAGAGAGGCCTTTCCTCCTTCCATTTTCCCAGGAAAATCTTCCTCTTATTCTTCCTCCACCTGCAGACATCAAGTATTTTACATTTCTGGGCTCAGACATGGCTGTAAGGGTTCACTAAAGCCATCGGCCATCTCATTGTTTCTCCCTGACATGCCCTGACCCTCTCCCACACCTACACATGGCCAGTCACGGCTGCTCAGGGTCTCCTGCTGCTCAGAAGAGGCCTTGAGCTTCTTGGTTCTTCCTGGTGCTTATTATAAACTTCCTTGCTCTCTCCAGAGCCCATGCTGAGCTTTCTTGTCCATAATAGCCCCTTTATGACCATGTGTTAGTAAGTGGTTGTCTTTTTATGATCATTTGTGCAGAAAGGGTAATCCCAGGAAATCACCAATTACATAAAAACGGATGCGGAGTGAAATGCCATGAAGACCTGATGAGTTACCCCCGTGTCTGTGTCTCTCCTGGAAGGAGTCTGTCCCGAGAAGGGGATCCAGCTTCTGCCAGTCTCTGGACAGGCACATGAGCAGTGTCCATGGCACCTGGGGAGGAACAGGGTGACTTTTGCCAGACCACCTGTCATCTGATCCACCTAGATACGTACTTGTGGATGGGGTATCAAGCCTTATAGTGTAAATACCTATTTGATGGGCACTGCCAGTGGGGCTACCACACATGCAGACTGAAATGTTGCAGATATTTATATTTGGGCAGGTTAACCTTTTCCTTTTTTTTTTTTTTTTTTTTACTGACACTCTTAGAGAAATTACATGATCACTTGAAGGACTGTTGATGCGTTTTAACATGATTATCCACAGAAGGCCCACCAGCTTTGCATCTCAAGAAATGGGATGCCAGAGGTCAAGGGAAGGATGGTTTGGGCTCTGTCCTGGGATGTGGAAAACTCGAACATGCTCACATCTCCCCAACACCCTGCCTTCCTCAATGAGGGGTATGAGAAATTCTGCTGAGGTCTGAACTCACAGTTATTGACAAGTATGTGTCTAACTGCAGCCAATGGTGTCCTGCCAGCCCAGCAGTTGGGCTTCCATCCCTGGAGGAATTTCAAAGACATATAGATGTGGTGCTAAGGGATATGGTTTAGTGTTGGACTTGGCAATGTTAGAAGATGCAGTTGGACTTGATGATCTTATGTGTCTTTTCCAAACTAAATGATTTTATGATTCTATAACTCTATGATTCTACGATTGCACCTGAAACCACTTCAATTCCCATCACGTCCAGCTTCCCTCGAGGGTGGCTGTTGTGTGGCACAACTGTCCTGGCTCTCCAGGCAGGTTGGGCACTGGTTTGGTGCCTGCATTGGGAGTTTCCCCTTCCTGGAGTACAAGAGCTTCGATGAGAGAAGGTTATAGAGATTTGGGTGGCAGAGGTCTGAAGTCGTCCTTTCAAAATCCGAGCAGGCTGAGCTTTGGAGCCAACAGAGAACAGAGAAGCTCTCAAGGATGTTTTTGAATAACGGCACTATCACTAATAACAGTCACAGATAACTCCTTATTCTCAGTGATATTCATGAGCTGAAGCTCTTTAATTCCATTCCCATTCTTGCTTCTCAAAACAGCTTGTACACCTCAGTAGTTCACCTTTTGCATGAAGTTCTTAGTAATTTTCTCTCACTCCTGCCTTTCCTAATTTTTCTCCTTTTTTTCTGTTGTGAGGTGGAGGTGGCATAGGGGAGTTGTTTCTTTTTTTGGCAAAGTAAGCCAAAGAACAGATCCCAGATCAGTGCAAAGGCACAAAGGAAGCCAGAATGTTTATGTGGTGTCCACTGACACTCACCATCACCTGCATTTCCAGTCTCTGAAGTCCTGAAAGTGCAACAGAAACTGGAGTTCTGCCCTGCATGACACATGTCAAATGAAACTACCCCAGTCAAATGGCTGGTTTTGATTCTCTTTACAGCCCGAAGCACCACAGGGGTCAGGAGACAAGCCAGGATACCCTATGAGGACTCACATGCTCTGCACTTAAAGTTCAGGTGTTCCCAGGAATCTCAGCAGACAAGAGGTGCCGATTCCTGGGTGCAAGGAGCTGGTCAAGAGCCTCGTCTCCATTTCTGTAACTATGGCTTTGCTCCCTGGCTGATGTGCAGACTCTGTACATGGATGATGACACCTGTTGAGCAACCTGCTCTGAAAGGATCAACAAGGTGAGCATGAGGACAGCAAAAAAGAAGACGCTGGGTTGGGGCAAATGAAAAGGGATGCACAAGATGTGGTCAGGACTGTTTGGGGGCACTTGTAAAGCAGCCCTGGACCTCATGTGAATTATTCCTGTAGTCAGAGAGATCCTGAGAGCTCTCCCTAAATTGAACACATGAAGGGGAAGGAAGGACAGCCTCATTCAGGCTGGATGAGACCTCGAGAGGTTTCTTGACCAACCTCCTGCTCAAAGCAGGATCAGACCAGATTACTCAGGGCTTTATCCAAACACATCTTGGACACTTTCTGGGGTAGAGTGGATGTGCACTCCTGGGAAACAGCTTCCAGTGCTTGACTGTCCTCAGGATTGGGAAGTTTCTCCCTTTCTATAGCACCTTTCCAAGCCCAACTATCCAGATTGTTTTTACCCATCTACTTGCACACTGACACAGACCATAATATCCTACCTTGGACACAAGAATATTGTGGGGCATGATGCTGAATGCCTTGCTGACTGCCAGGTAACAGACCACCACTGCTCTCCCCATGTCCTGCAACCCTGTCCTTTCCTCACAGAAAGCAGAGAGGATGGACAGACACAACCTGCCCTGGGTAAATCCCATCACCTTCTCTTCCAGACACCCAGAAATGGGGTCCCAGTGGCCATGTTCTGGGGCACAGCCCTTAGTTCCCCTGCTCGCCCATTGGCCATTTTTGAAGAAGTGCACACACTATGTGAGAGCTGCCAGTGGTGAGGGAGTCCTCCCAGTCTCCATGAGCTTTCCAAGGTGGTGGAGAGTGGCCTCACTGTGACATGGTCCTGCTGTCTCAGCTCCTGGGATGCTGCCCCTCCTGTCCCACAGACTGGAAAGGATTGTGTTAGTTCCAGTGATCCCTGACTCGATCCCCATCCAGATCTCCTCCAGATTCCTGCCTCCAGTCACAGAGGCCTGCGAGAACTTGCTGAGGATGAAGGAAAAGACACAGAGAATATATGTTCTTTCCCATATTAATTTCATCAATGGCCACACTGTGTCTTTGTTTCTCCTTTAACTGTTCCTGAAGTAGTAACAGCTCATTAGGGGGCCCTTGAATTGCATTACAGGTCTAGACCGAGTTTTGATCTGGACTGTTGCTGTGCTTGGAGGCTGCTGTCCTTACCGACCAGATGAACTAACTTCTGCCACCCTGCCTTGGCAGTTTATTCCATCTGTGTCACAGCTCTGTCTGCAACACTGACAGCTCCAGCTCAGCCAGTCAGGTCCCTGGCTGAGGACATTGCCTCCCATCTGGGCTGAACCACGCCAGCTGTGGCACCAGCCCAGCTCTGACCTGCCCCAAGGAAACCTGGTACCAAGTGTCCAAGAGCCCATGTGTATGGGAATGTAGCGGAAGATTTGGCGAGGAGGTTAGTTAAATGTAAATACGCTCAAGTGACTTGCACCTGTCTGTAGGAAAAGCACATACATCACGCTAATTGCTTTACTGACCTTGTGTGCTTGATGAGTAGAATGTCTGTGTTAGATAACATAGGCCTGTGAGAAACTCTAGGCACCTTATCACTATGTCTGAGATTCCTGCTTTGTTGTGAGAAAGAGCAGGAGGCTGCGCCTGCCTGAAGCCTTGAAATACAGGGAAGCTCAGCAGGCCCAGTGATCTTCCAACAGGGCTGAACTTAACAGGGCCTGCGTCCCCGCTTGCGTCAGCTCTGCCTGGGACAAGAAAAGATGTTTCTCATACCGATTTATTTTTTAATACAAAGAACACAATGCTGGAAAGAAGAGTCTCTGCAGATGAGAGAGGATCAAGGTCACTGATTACTCGAGGTTGTTTCAAAGGATGTGCCCCTGGAGCCCCAGGGACTCCTGGAGGGAGCCCAGAGGGGCCAGAGAAAGGGACATCATGGGCTGCTCCTGTGCTGCTGAGCTGGGCTGGGCTCCTGGGACAGAGGGAGCTCATGGCAAGTGGCAGCGCTGCAGAGAGACAGCTCTGCCCAGGAGCAGCTCCTCTGCAAAGCGCAGCAGGGCTGAGGGCTCTGCCTGCAGCACCGAGGGGACAGGAGCCAGGCACAGAGAGGGGAAACACAGACTGGAGTGGGAGGACAGATGAGAACTCACTTGGAGAAAAATCTTCTCAGATATTAAGCCTGTGGCTGCAGGGCATGCATCTGCAAATCTTGGTAGGATCTCAGAAAGCTGTCACATTGCAGAGCCTGCAAGAGATGTAAGTACAACTCTCAGAGATTCTCTGATCAGAGGAGGAGGATGTGCTGCAGAGCAGGGATTGCCTTCTGCACTGTCAGAGTGACAAGACATGAATGCTGCGTTCTCCCAAGGATGGCTGTGGGGTGTAAATGCAAATGTGCAGGCAGGGGTGCCCAGGGCTGTCCTGCAGAGCAGGGTCCCTGCACCCCAGGGCTGTGCCGGGACAGGGACTCTGCCACCTGCCAGGGTCAGCGCTCAGCCTGCCTGGGGAGATCCCAACAATGCTGAGGGGAGAAGCCGTGGGTGGAAGGAGTGACCCCTGGCACGGCAGGGTCCTTCTGCTGCTGGGTTCTCTGTGGGTCAGGTCTACTCACAGCTCCAGCTCACTGCAGACTGCTTCCAACTGGAGGTTTCAAGGAGAAGATCTATACAGGTATTACTATAAAGATAAGGAGCTTTCCTGAGTCTCTGCTTTTCATTTCCTCTTCCAAGACTGGGGGGAGGGAGAGGGGTGTAGGAAAGGATAAATGCAAAAGGAGCTCTCCAGTTTTAACAAGTCACTGAGACTCCTGAACTGCAACTCTGAGTGATCAGTACGTCTACCAGAAGCCTCGGAACATCCCTTCAGCCACTTCTCTGCCCATGGACAGCAGCAGCATCACATCTGCTGAACCCATCAGCTTTAGTCTGACCTGTCCTTTTTTCCAACCTGCAAACCTCTGCTCTCAGCAGTGCCTGGGGGCTTTTCAGGGTAACATGGCACTGTGATCAGCCTCCATCTCAGCAAAGTGCCAGCCCAGGGCAGCTGGGAGCAGGACAGAGGGACAGAGCAGCTGCCCTCACTCTGCACTGACCCACAGGCATTCTCCTGCCTTGCAGGACTCGCTCTGTTCTCTCTGAGTTCAGGATAAATGCTGAGGGTTTCTGACACCCAAGAACACTCTCCAGGGGAATTGCAGGAGTGAACTACATGATCTTTCGTCGTCCCTTCCAGTCCTCTAATATTCTGTGATTCTGTGAAGCTATAAAACACCCAAACATTTCAAATTTCATTTTACCGTCCTGTTTCATTCTCGGTGATAGAGCACATGCTGAAAGGCCCTTCTTCACCAGCAGCAGTTTCAGATGACAAATTTGAACCCCAGGTCTGTCCCCTGCCCCCCGTTCCATGACCCCTGCTGCAGAGCAGGGCTGACTCCTGGGCAGCCAGCGGGCACAGGCCCTGCTCCTCACGGCACCTCCAGCCAGCACCACCCAGGGCTCAGCCACGGAGCTGAAGGAAGGTCTGGAAAAGGACAAGGGGTGTGGAGCAGGGGAGGGTATGTGAGAAATGGCTTTGATTTTGCACAGAGAAGTCTCCCCTAACGTGTTACTTTTCTTCCCTCCTGTGACAGTGCCCCATGCCCAGAGGCAGCAAATGTCCAACAGCAGCTCCATCACCCAGTTCCTCCTCCTGGCGTTCACAGACACACGGGAGCTGCAGCTCTTGCACTTCTGGCTCTTCCTGGGCATCTACCTGGCTGCCCTCCTGGGCAACGGCCTCATCATCACCACCATAGCCTGTGACCAGCACCTGCACACCCCCATGTACTTCTTCCTGCTCAACCTCGCCCTCCTTGACCTGGGCTCCATCTCCACCACTGTCCCCAAGTTCTTGGCCAATTCCCTCTGGGACACCAGCTCCATTTCATATACAGGATGTGCTGCCCAGCTCTTTTTTTTTCTTTTCTGTGCTACAGCAGAATATTGTCTTCTCACGGTCATGGCCTATGACCGCTACGTTGCCATTTGCAAACCCCTGCACTACGGGACCCTCCTGGGCAGCAGAGCTTGTGTCCACATGGCAGCAGCTGCCTGGGCCTCTGGGTTTCTCATTTCTTTGCTGCACACGGTCAGTACATTTTCACTGCCACTGTGCAAGGGCAATGCCCTGGACCAGTTCTTCTGTGAAATCCCCCAGATCCTCAAGCTCTCCTGCTCTCACTCCAACCTCAGGGAAGTTGGGCTTCTTGTCTTTAGTGCCTGTTTAATTTCTGTGTGTTTCATTTTCATCATGCTGTCCTATGTGCAGATCTTCAGGGCCGTGCTGAGGATCCCCTCTGAGCAGGGACAGCACAAAGCCTTTTCCACGTGCCTTCCTCACCTGGCCGTGGTCTCCCTGTTTGTCAGCACTGGTGCATTTGCCTACCTGAAGCCCCCCTCCATCTCCTCCCCTGCACTGGATCTGGTGGTGTCTGTTCTGTACTCTTTGGTGCCTCCAGCAGTGAACCCCCTCATCTACAGCATGAGGAACCAGGAGCTCAAGGATGCCCTGAGGAAACAGATGACTGGATTTCTTCTGAAGCTGTAAAGTGTCTCTGTCTTCTTCTACATAAGAGTTATAGTCTAACTCATTGCAGGTTCATCCTGTCCGCAGTACTTTTTTTCTCTAGTTGTATTTATTGTGATAATGTTGTAATTCCCTTTGCAATTCACTGCCTGCTTTTCCTTTCTCACTGAGTGGCTGTGTCAATGCGGAATGGTGCTCTCTGTGTATAAGCAAAATAAAGAGCCCTTCAGCAAATACTTTTCTGCTGTCATCCTAACTCCAAGGCCTTTTTGGAGCTACGGGGATAGTTCCTTTGTGCATGGGTGGAGGGGAAAAGAGTCCAGCCTGGCAGCACTGCCAGGGAGCACCAGCGCTTGGCCTTCCAGAGCTGTTCTCGTTCCACTCCCACACTCTCCTTCTCATCCCTTGTGTTGGTGCAAGGCCTGAGTGCTCTGGCAGCCTGGTCACCGTCCTGCTGTGTGTGAGTCCTGTGAGCGCAGGCAGGGACAGGCAATGGGCACTTGTGGGACAGAGCTGGCCTCAGAACAGCCTTTCCAGATGGCAAGGTGATCTCCTCAGGGCAGGGCCTGAAGGTTTATGTCTTCTTATAAAGTTTCTCTCAAGGACATTTCCATTACAGTGGCTGACAAATTGAAAAAGCTAAAAACTGTAGGCCTGCAGGCTTGGGGCATTCAGCAGTGTCCTCTCACAGCCAGGCCTCCTGCCAGAGACTGTTGCTCCTCACCTCTCCAAATTTCTGTTTCGATCATTGGCCCCCTGGCAGTTGCATCACTTTTCTTTACATCAGATTCTCCACTCAAGTTTGCACCTGATTGTTACAGCTTCTCTGCACGAATTACTTCATGCTTTCCTTAGAGATCTGGATGTAAATAGGCACAAAGAGGCTTTTTAATTGGCAGAAAGCGAAAAAGATAATGAGAAAGAAAACACAACAGAACATAATGAACAATAAACTATACTCTGTCGTTAGTTTAAGCCACTTCCAGTGAGGTCCATCACCACAATTGAAGAGTTGCCTACAGGGAGTATGAGAGCGACGGCTGAAAGACAATTCAGCTTTACCTGCCTGAAGCTCAAAGCAGGGAGAGAGGTGAGAGGGATCTGAATGAGCAAAGAGTGAGAGGAGAAGAACCTCTGGAGAACAGTGGAAAGTGCAAATGTCCAGACAGGCTTCTGAAGAGATGACTGCAGACATGGTGGGTTGAATAAGGACAGGTAGAAACACCTGGATGTTCAGGGGGATTAAATACACAGTATCATAGGCAGAGTTCTGGAAATACAAGCACAGGGTAACTACAATATGTCTTCTCCTGCAATTCATACATATTGTAAAAATCCATATTTTGGCAGGACAGAAATTCATGGACATTTTATTTAAAACATTGAATCATTTTAGCTGATGAGTGAGTTGTGGTTTTGTATTGTTTGTTTGTTTGTTTTTTGAAGAACTGAGAGCAGTTCTCATGTTTTCAGGCAGAGCTCCATGGTCAGACCATAAGCCCCCAGTGCAAACCTCCAGAGGCCCCAGTGTACATGAGGTATCTGCCTGGGACTGGCAGTTATCAGACAGCACTGACAGAGCCCTGTTGCTTCCATCATGTACAAATGGTCTTCAAGACTTTTATGCTTAATCAGATAAGTTTCAAGGGTGTAGTGAAGGAGGAAGGTACAGAAAGAGCACTTAGAAGAAGTGACAGGAGAATTCTCCCATTGATACTGATGCAGAGTGTCCCCTGAGGAGGTGTGGACAGGAAGGAGCAGCAGTCTGCCTGAGGTCCATCACTGTATGGAGAACCTGCTCCTCACCTCCCCAACCCCGCCATGTCTCTCTGTACACTTGACTGTGTTAGTGGAAAATATTCATCCATGTGACACATGTAAGGTTTAGATCCCTCCCAGACATCTCCTCATCTCCCCAGTTAGCGCAGAAAGAGACAAACACACACACAAACGGGTCTGGGATGAAATATTCCTGAGCTTGAAGACCACAGAATCATAGAATATCTCGAGTTAGAAGATCCCCGTAAGGATCAATGAGTCCAGCTTCCCGCTGCTCGCACAACAATGTGACACTAAACCACAAGACAAAGAGCATCGTCCAGACACTCCTTGACCTCTGACAGGCTGGGAGCCGTGACCATTTCCCTGGGGAGCCTGTTCCAGTGACCGACCACCCTCCAGTGAATAAATTTCTCCTAATGTCCAGTCTGAACTCCCCTGACGCAGCCTCATTCCATTTCCACCTGTCCTGTTCTCACTGGTCACCCGAGACAGGACATTGGCCCCTCACCTCTGCTGCCTCTCTGAGGAAGGTGCAGACTGTGATGAGGGCTGTCCTGCTTTTCATTAAAACAAGACTAATTGTCTTTTAGTGAATTTTCCTTTCAGCTTAAGCTCTTCTAAGTAACTGCATATTTCTGCAGTTGGCTGCATGTTTTTCAAACACGGTCTGCTCCAGAGCCGACAACGGCCAATATTGACAGTTTTACTGAGCTAACAGTAGGGCTGGTATGCAGAAAAGGCCTAGGACTAGATCTTATTGCTATAGCAGCCAACATCGCTGGTGAATCTCTTATGTCCCATAAGTGAGGGGGTTGTACTTGCAGGGAGGGGTGGACAGAACGAGTGACGCCAATTGAAAACTGAGTTGTTCCATGCCATCCACGTCATGCACAGTTTAATGCTGGGAGATCACAAGGGTCTCAGGCTCTTGGTCCATGGCCGGCATCTCAAGAGGAGACTGCCCGTTGTCCTGCCTGCAACCCTGATCCTGGTTCCAGTCCTTGCATCCCTGAATCCAGTTCCTGTGCACTGTCGAGTCCAGTCCAGGACTTCCTGATGTCTTCCCTGCAGCCTCTGCTGTGACACCAGCCCCTGTGGCAGCATTTTGGCTACTCTGGGAAATACAATATTGGTTTTGTATATTTTGCCTAATTTGTCTCATTATTAGTATTACGAGGAAAGTTTTAATTTTTGTCTTGTTTTGTTTTATAAATCTATCCAAATTGTAAGTCTTTCTCCCTTTTCCTCCTTTTCCCTTTCCTTAGTGGGGAAGGGAGTGTGGTCAAGAGAGAACATCAGCCACACTTTATTGTTGTCACTGTGCTCGGTGCTGGTGAGGCCGCAGCTTGAATCCTGTGTTCGGTTTTGGGCCCCTCATCAGAAGAAGGACATTGAGGCACTAGAGAGAGTGCAGAGGAGGTGACAAAGCTGCTGAGGGGCCGGAGCACAAGTGTGATGAGGAGCGGCTGAGGGAAGTGGTGGGTTCAGCCTGGAGAACAGGAGGCTGAGGGGAGACCTGATCGCTGTCCACAACTGCCTGAAAGGAGGTTGGACCATGGAGGGTGTTGGTCTCTTCCTCCAAGGAGCAAGTGATAGGACAAGAGGAAATGGCCTCAAGTTGTGCCAGGGGAGGTTTAGAATGGAGGTCATTAGGGACATGGGTTAGTGCTAGAGTTGGGTTATGTTTGGACTCCATGAACCTGAGGCTCTCTTCCAACCAAAGCGATCCTATGATTCTATGGAGAGATGATCTGAAGGCAGGTTGGCAGCAGACCCTGAGGCTGTGCCGGGGGTGGGCACATCTGGCTCCTCCCAGCAGGATTTTGGAAAGTCCCTTCCCAGCTGTGAGCGCCAGGCCAAGGGCACGGGGCAGAAACAGCCCCCACCCCTGAGGGCCCTGGCCCCCAACTGGCCTCTGTCCCCAAACTACTCAAACTGCTGAACAGGCTCTGCCTCTACCTGAATGATCTTCAGTTTTAAGAAAATGCCAAACAAACGTGTACTTCTCGATGAGGATGGAGCAGGTTCAGGTCCAGGACCAGGGCTGCTGCAGGAGCAGGTGTCTCCAGCACAGACAGGCTGGGGGGACCTGTCGACCTCAGCACCCCTGGGCCCCACCATGCCCAGTTCAGCAGCCCTGGGCCCGAGGGCTCAGCCCAGGGACAGCCCCACAACCAGGGTCAGAGCGGTTCCTGCTGCTGCCCCGAGGGTCACCAGCCCCAGTCAGCCCTGGGCCAGAGTGCAGGTGTCTGAGCTGGGCTGAGGTGGAAGGGGCTGGAAAACAGCTCATCGTGAAGAGGCGATGGGAGAAGGTGCCGTGTGTGTGGCAGCGGGGATGAACTGACACCCTCAGTTTGGTATCTGGATCAGTGCTGGGCTTGCACATGGACTAAGCCCCAGCTCAGAGCACAAATTGCTGTTGCCAGCCCTGGGTGCCAAGCGCTGTTGCTGCTCTCTCCTCCCTGGTGTGACTCGAGGAAACGACTGCCCTGCCTGCTCCTGCCTTGGGGTTGGGGAAATCGGGGTCAAAAGGAAAGACAGACTCGTGTGGTTATGGGATCTCTGAAGTGTCCTGGGATTGCTTTGCTAATCACTCTGTAACGTTTCCTGAGCTATTAATTCGATTATAGGCACAGGGAGGCAAATGAGGCATGAACCAACTTTCCAGTTAAGGTTTCCTTCTTAGAAAAAAAAACACTTCCATTTTCACATTGGCAACACACTGAAAGATGGACGCTGAAGCAGCATCTGCCTCTTGTGAAAACAGGTAACAACGGATGGTTCCACTCAGGCGATCCTTAGTTTCTTCCTGCACAGGAAAACTGTCCATTAATTTAATCTTTGGTGTACAGGCAGGGCCTTGCTGATGTTCCTGTGGAGGCAGCAAGCATGTGGATGTCAGGCTTTCTGCAGATTTGTGACTGAGTTTTCCTGTTTTCCCTAATAAGGAAAATCTTGCTGTGGACTCCTGAAGTCTCCCATAAGCTGATTGGTTCAGAGAAGGATGGGGAGCTGCAGTTAGCTCAGGGAGGACCAGTCAGCATCACAGGCAAAGCAGACTGGTACTCGACTTGGTGAACATTAATGGAATTTATTGATAGATGAAACTGGCCCCTCTCCCCCGTCTTTGGGCGGATCACCGTGCACTCTGAACCGATACAGGCAGGTGTGGTCCGGGTGGCCCCAGTTGCTCAGCACTTGCAGCTGGATGTAATTCACGACCCCAGGGAGCTCGTTCTGAAATGACAAGAAGAAAGGAGTCGCCTTTTCCTCTCTGGTACGTGACCACTGACAGAAGTGCCGCAGCAACGGCCTCGTTCAACAGCTTCCTTCCAGCTGCCCCGCAAGGGCTTTGGACATCTCGTGGGCAAGATGTTCTTGTCCTGCTCTAGCTCATTGGGCCATGAGAACTAGTAAAGGAAGAAGCAGCACCCAGATGCCTCAGCAAATACTCGCCTGCTTTGGGGCACAGGCTTCCACAGTCAGAAGACCCAGTGGTGGTGTCAGGAAAATGCCTCATTGTCTTCTCTAGGAAGCCAAGGAAACAGAATGGCCTCCCTGTCACTGCTCACTGCCAGCACCAACAGAATCCTCAGGAAGCCCAGCATTTCTGATCTTTAACTGGCAGACCAGCAGTCGTGCATCCTACGGGATGTGGCCTCTTGTGTGCACTTGGGGTCCAGACAGTCAAGCCGATTGTAGTTTCAACTGTGGCACTTCTAAGTGCTGAAGCTTAAACCGAAAATGAAAGAGAAGAAGACTGGCAGTCCAGCCATGTGCCACCAGGAAGTTAAATCAGAAGAAAGGCCAGCGTGGCACACGTTCAAGGACAGGGCTGCCTGTAGCCCTTTGGCAGGGAAGCCTCTCCCCATCCAGCCGCATTTCTCCTCCTCTCCTACAGTTCTCCTCCCTCTTTGTCCCCATACCTTCAGCTGGAAGGTCTGACTGGGATTCAGCGCTGCCAGGAAGGTGAACTGTCCCAGGAATGTTCCCTGCTCGTCGTGTTCTTCCTTGAAGCCCTACAGAAGGACAGGGGTGGAGAAAACAAGAGCGTCTGGCGCACCATGGCAGGACTGAGCTTCAGTCGGTGAAGTGCAGTGTTATTTCAGCTACGTAGTCCAAGGACCATGAGCACAACAAAAAGATGAGAAGCTGCAGGTGGGCAGCACGCCACACTTGCCTACTCATGAGTCCAAGCTGCCAGTCAGAAAAGGAGCAGACGCTCCCAGTGAGAGGGAGGTAGCCTGAGGATCACAAATGCCACTGGCATTGGAAGCCAAGAAGGTCTAGGACCATGCACTATCCAGCTCCTTTTCCCTGTGGCTCCTGGAGTAGCATCTTGCCCCAGAAGCTTCCTTTCGAGTGGTCCATTGAATAAAAGAGGACAACGATGGGAAGGGAGAGACTCCAACGAGCCTGTTTCTTCTGAGAGCCAGGAGGAACCTTCAGGCCACTCCACTCTCAGAACCATCTTCACCCCCTGCTTAGAAATGCTGTGCAACCCCCTGCCCCCCACTCCAGAGAAATCACTTACGTAGACAGCAAAGTCCTTTGGAGCTCCGGAGATACTTTCTCCATGGAACGCTGTCCCCGACACATGGTCCATGCTGACTGCTCTGGGAATCACTGGCTCAGACAGCTTGATGAAGACCTGTCCTTGACTTCCTGGGAAGGGCCAGCAGCTTCCAGGATGACTTTCTGGCTGAACAAAGAAGAAGAAACTACATTGACATGGAGAAGGTTGCCCTGGCCCTCTCCCAGAGCTCTGCAGGCACCTCTGCCCTTCTCCTTCTGTGCCGTGCTGACAGTTTGCACAGCGACTGGGCAGACACAGACTACAGGAGCAGCCTGGCCTGGTAGAAGCTCCCACCGAGAACCTGGGGCTCTCTGGGACAGGAAATACTCAGCAGGGAGACACAGGAGGAGAGCAGGTCCATGCAAGAAGGAGGCAGGAGAAGAAGCTTCGAGGTGCAAAGACAGGGGGAAAGGCAACTCTAGAGCAGCGTGTGTGGTTCATTCTCTGACCTCTGTTTTACTGCTTCTTGGTGCTCCTACCTCAAGAATAAGCTCAGGGGACCTCATATAATCCATCACCGGCATGGAGTACAGGAAGACTTTGGCTTTGTCATTCCGGAGAGATGGAGAAGTCCTTGAATGAATGACAGCAGCCCCTGGAAATTCAAACATGAGCAGAATCATCAGGCAGTGTTGGGAGCAATATTGCACTGTTGACTTGAAAAAGCTTCTCAGTTGTCATCCATGTCCTACAGTGGGTTCCTCTCTTTCTAACTGGAATGACCCCTCTAGAACACACAGCAGGGAGTCATGGGCCGTGGAAAAAGACAAGAACGTGAATCAGGCTTTCTGTGCTTCCCATGGGGTCTGGCCCATTACAGACTCTGTCAGTGGGGGCACTTGTAGGGCACAAGGTGACCCTTGACTTCTCGCCCCTTCTCTCCTACCCCTGGGCACGTTCCAATGGCCATCTTGTCAATCTGGACAGGAACCGCTTTGGAACTGGTTTGTTTGTACAGTGTCACGGTACCTGCTGATTTTAGGGCGTAATCAGGCATCGGGACCTGCATTTCTTCCAGCTTCTCCAGGGCTTCATTGATGATCTCCTGAACCGCCTGGGAAGGAACACAAAGGAGAGCGCCTGTTGGAAGGAAAAGGAAGGGGGCAAGCAGCTCCCCTGCAAGACCAGGCAAGGTGAACGGGAACAAGGCCCATATGAGATGGAAGGAACACCCAAATTGCCTGGAAGCCTCCCAGGTTTGCTCTGCTGTGCTTGACGGGATCAGAAAGGGGGGGCTGCTCACTCCAGTGCTCTGAATGCTGGAGCTGCGGGAAGGGGCTTTTCCCATGGAGAGGCCCCAGGCCAGGCAGCACAGACAGACAAGGAAGCGTGGCCATGACAGCACTTGTTCCAGCAGCACCAGCCTGTTGGCTGTGACAGGGAATGGAGTAGGATACGTGCCGGAGGGAGGATAAAACCCCTGAGGAGATCCTTCTGCCTTGTGCCCTTACCCGTCCGGTAAAGCCTGGGAGCCTTCCCTGCTTCATGCCTTCATGGAGAGCCCGCTCAGCCACATCCTTTGCGCTCCAGCGCAGACTATAAAGCTGTTCCTGGAGCTTTCCGAGCTGGTCTGGCAGGGATTGGGTTTCACTCAGGTGTCCTAATTCCGCTGCAGTGCTCCAGAGCAATAAGGTGCCGAGTCGTCCCACATGGAAAACACCTGTCAGACGCACACCAGAGCTTAGAACTTGGTCTAAGGCTGGGTTGTGCCTCGGGCTGCCCTCTCCCCTTTCTGTGTCTATCCCCAGTGCCATTGTTGTCTCTCCTCTTATTGTCTTTGACAGTGGCCATCATGGCATATGGGCTCCGCAAGAGATGGACGTTCCCTGCCTTGGACTGTGCTCCTTGTCCTGCAGAAGATTTTCATCCCCCTGGGGCAGGAGAGCTCAGCCACGGCCTCTCCCTCGGCTGAAGAGAACTGGCTTAGCCCTCCTGGGGAAGGCAAGTCACCCCTTCCTCACCCCCACACCCATCCCGCTGGAGCAGGGACTGGCACATCTCTGTCGGGGACTTTCTGCTCTCAGCTGAGCTCCTCTGCTCACAGCGGGGGAAGCGGACCAGGGCAGGATGTAGCCCCAAGTACATCCTAAAGCACCATCCTCAGGTCGGAGCTCTGCAGAGACTCACCGAGAGAGAACAGGCCGAGAAGCAGCACCAGGAGTGTTGCCTTCAGTGCCTTCATCTTCCTGCAGAGCAACAAGGAGGAAAAGGCTGGTGAAGCTGGCGGTTCCCGTGCAGATCAGCAGCAGACTGGAGAGCAGCAGCAGGGACTGCAGCCCTTGAGCCTGGCGTTCCTGGCATGTGCGTTGGCTTGGTCCTGCAGCAACTCGAGTCACTGCTGGGGTTGTCACCAGCTGCACCAGTGGGGGATTTGTCATGGCAGTGATTGTTTCGTTAGTGACAAAGGGCTCAAGATTGACTCTGGACTAAGAGCAGGAGTTGCAACAAGAGCTGTGGCCACACTTCCCGTCTGTTGGGCTGGACAGGTATTCTTTGGAAATGGAAGGCACATGATGAACGCTGTTTCTCCTGCCCACCACCCAATGGGCACTTGTGCTGATCCTGTTCTCCACCCTCTCAAGAGAAGGTTCAGCCTGTGCCCCTACGGCAGGCTGTATCGGGGCCACTGCTTGGGACTCCCTCCATGTGATCCAAAAGAGACCTGTCCCTCATTCTGCAGAGATCAAAGGCTTTCTGGGCCTTGCCCCTGTGGTCATGAAGAGGCTGAAAGGTGGGTGCTGCCTTCCACCTGCTCCAGAGCGAGCTCTCAGGCTGCCCTCGTGTTCCTCTCCTGTCCACCCTCCACCCACCCCAGCTGATGAGGTGGAAAACACACCTGGGCAAAGGGGAGGAGGATTTTTCAAACATACCTGTTCAGACTTTGAACCTTTTCCGTCTGCCTCTTGGTACCTGCTGAGGTGCAGGCAACAAGCATCTGACTCGCTCACGAGTGAACCAAAAGCTCTGCGATCTCAGTTCCCTCAAGATCGAGAGTGACAAAGGCGCAGGGAGACCCCTGCTTTTATACCCTGCTGTGCCGACCTCAGCGCTGATGCTGCTTTCTGACATCAGCGGCAGTGGGTGATGTCACAATGGAAGAGGCTGCACCGCGTTGGGAAGCAAAGTCCAAACTGACAGCAGCGGGTTTTGCAGTCCTCTCTGCAAGGGCAGAAATCCTGCACCATAGAAAGATTGGAAAGGTACAGGAACATGTTACTCTCAGAAAACAGACTCTGTCAACCACTCTTCCTCTTGCTTACTGAAGTTCAGATGGTGTGAGAAAAAAAAAAAAACACAACACAAAAATGCAAGATTCCTGTTCTTATTTTATGGAGCCCATTATATCAGCCACTCAACATTAAGTCCAACTCCAGTCTGAACCTCAGAATAAGAAATGTCATCTTAAAATTTCCAGGAAATGGAAGGGCTTTGAAGTGGCAAGACCAGAAAACATTCATGAAAGCAGCGCCATGCAAGTCCACAGCCCTGATCACAGACCACCTGCCCCGTTACCTAAGGCAATGATGTTCTCAGCTGATTTGCAGCCACTGACATCTGGAAAACAGCACAAGGTCTCTTGTTGTTTAGAGCCGAGCACACAGGTTGACACTGGAGCTGGTAAGAAAAACATCCACAGTCAGTCTGGTTTCATTGGAGGACACCAGGACAAGTTCAGTTCACATTCACAAGGAATCACAGCAGGTCCCACCCATCCCTGCAGACCCCGACACGGCTCCTGTGCAGGGTCCCGAGGAGCAGTGAGCGCAGAACAAGAAATCTTCCTTCAAAAGAAGGTCCCCAGCCGGCTCTTTCCCCAAGCTGCACAGAGCAGCAGCTGAGAACAACCTCTGCCACAACTACACCCGGCTCTGCCGTCTGCAGGAGGAGACCAGCTCCTAAATGATCCCCAGCCCTACAGACACAGATCTTCCCCAGGGCAGTGCTCAGCAAATACCAGAGCACAGCGACACCTGGTCATTCAGTTGAAGCTGCTGGGGAGAAGGAGAGAGGACTAGAAAGAGACAAATCAGACAAGAGAGAAGATAGAGGAGCCCAGAGAGAAAGAAACACACAGGGAAAAGGCTGGAGAGACGGCGAGATCAAGAGAAATAGGGACGAGGAGCCACAATGAGACAGGGAGGAAGAAAGAGGAGGGTGGAGGAGCAGGACAGAGGGACAAGGGGATGGGAAGGAGAAGAAGGAAAGTTGGGTAGAGAAAGGCAGGGACAGGGAGGGGGATGTACAGATGGAGAAAAGGAAGGAGAGAGAGCAGAACAAAGCGACTGAGAAAGAAAGCAAAGGTCAGATGGGGATGAAGTGACTCACAAAGGGAGAAAACCCACAGTGAGCTGGAGGAAGAGGAAAGGAGGGCTGAGAAGCAGGAAAGAGGAAGAGACAAAAAATAAAAGGCAGAGCCAGCTGGACAGGGGTCGATTGCCAGAAGCAATGGCACAGGCAGCGGGGCAAGAATAAAGACAGAAAAGATGGGGACAGGCAGCAGGACAGAGGGACAGTGAGAGGATAAAAGGGGCAGGGAACAGGATATACATGGAGAAACAATCAGCAGGAACAGAGAGAAAGATAGAAGAGAAAAAAAGAGATGAAGAGGGACATGGGACAGGGAGACAAACAGAGAAGGAAAGGGAGCAGGACAAGGATTGTCAGAGAAACACAAAGACAGGGAGCAGGACAGGGCAACACAGACAGAGAAAAAAGGGTCAGGGAGGCAGCACAAAAGGAAAGACAAAAAGAAGAGACAGGCAGCAGGGCACGGATAGAGGTAAAAAGGCCTGGGCTGGGCAGCAGGGCAGAGATGGAGACCAAAAAGCAGCTTTGGGCTGCAGGACAGAGATGGAGTGAGAAATGAAAGTGACAGGGAGCAGGAGAGAGTGACAGAGAGAGTGGAAAAACTACAGAGGGAGCAGGACAGCAAAACAGAGCGGGGGACAGACAGGGAGAAGGGCAGAGAAACAGAGAGGGAATGAGAGGGGCAGGGAGCAGGACAGAGAGCTGGAGCAGGAAGGGAAAATGAGATGGGCAGCAGAACAAAGGGAAGGAGAGACAAAGACAGGGGCAGGGAGCAGGACAAAGGGGTGGAAGAAGAAAAAAGTAGTAATGGTTCAGGACTGAGATGAAAAAACAAATGAAAAATACACCGGGACTGGGATGGAGTGACAGTGAAAGCGCAAAGGAACAGGGGGCGGGACAGCACTGAAGGAATAAACAACTGTGGTGGGCAGTGGGACAGAGAGATGGAGAGAGGAAAAACAGAGCAAGAGAGAGAGGAAAGAAGGGGCAGCAGCTGGACAGGGGGATACAGTGAGAAAAGATGGGACCGGGAACAGAACAGAAAGGAAAGAAAAAAAAGGACAAAAAGACAGCAAGAGGGGAAAATGCACAATCAAGCAATCAGGTCAAGAAGCCGACACCGGGGGGGCAGCAGCTGGGGAGAAACCGGGGACACCAGAGACCCTGATGAAGACTCTCGAGTACCAAGGATGCACTTCAGCAAAGTTATGGTGGGGTTATGGAAATAATTTATGTTTGATGCATTAACTAAGCGGGAGAAACAAATGAATATGCAATAGGTGTATGTAAGAAACAGCAAGAACTGCGAATCACACACACGCTCGATCAGAGGAGCAATCTTGCGAGTGTCCGGCGCTGTAACAAAAGTGCTGCTTTTACCACTTTCCAAACCGTGTTAAAGAACCTTTTTGCTGACTTTTCGGTACCATTTCCCCCCACCCAGGAGAACAAGGCCAGAGCAGCCCACGCACACCTGAGCCAGATGCAGCAACAACATCCCCAGGGCCCCAGTTGCAGGAAAAAGGGCCCCAGGGCTGGGCCGGGGGCTGCTCAGCCTTGGGGCAGCTCCACGGGCGCCACGGCAAAGCTCAGCCTGGCCGCCCGCAGAGCCGCCGCCTCCTCAGCCTGGGCTGCGCCGCCATTGGGCGGGAGGGCTGTCAGTCTCCTCCCCTGAGGTGATCCTGGATCTGATTGGCTGCCTTAGGGGTCACTCCCCCCACAGTGCCCGCCCTGCCCTGAGGTAATGTTTCCTGTGATTGGCCGGCTGGGATTTCTCGTTTGCCCCCCTACCAAGTGATGGGTCAGAACACTTGTCAATCATCCGGGTGCTCCAGTCCCGCCAGCCGTGATTGGTGCAGCCAGCACGGCCCGCCCCTGAACGCTGCCCAGCTCGGTCAGCTCTCGCCACCTTTCCTGCAGGCCTCAAAGCTGGATTGGCTGGTTACCTATCAATCACATGACTTGCCCCGCCTCCTCAAATGCCATTGGCTGTCCTGGGTCCCCTGACTCCCCATAGACTTCCGGTTGGCTGTTGCCAGGCAACGAGCTCCACCTCAACATGAAACTGTGGGCCCTGATCAGCGGCCGTGGGTGATAAAAGACACGTTGGGACCCCGAACATGAGGATTTGGGCCCCAAGAAGGAGGCTCTGGGCACTCAAAAGGACGGGCAGATGCTGCAGGTGGCGCTTTGGGCCCTGAACACGAGGGGACCCTCTTGGTTCCCACTCGAGCTGGGTTTGGTGCCCATGACCCCACGCAACAGACACCTGTGCTGTCCGGAGTGGCCACGGAACAGACGGAGCCCAAAGCCACGGACTCCATGAGCTCAACGGGGAGCTGTGACATTTTATGGACGTTCCACAGGGCGGCCCATGGGCTGAGGGCAACTGTGTGTGTGTGACATCAAAGGGTGGGCAGGGGAGCGGTGGTTGGTGAGGACGTATTGGATCGTGTGGGACCTGAGCCTGACGCCCATGGGGTGGAACAAGGGCTGGAGAAAGGACCGTCGTGTTGAACCCCAGCCGGTAACTGAGCCCCACGCAGCCGCTCGCTCATTTCCTGCAGCGGGACGGGGGAGAGAACCGGAAGGGAAACAGTAGAGAACACTCGTGCATTGAGTTAAATCAGTTTAAAATTGGAATTAACAAAAAAAATAGATGAAAAATTTAAAAATGAAATTAAAAAATTGAAATGAAAATATGTAGTAGTAAAAATTATACCTATGATAATGAAGAAGAAAATACCAAATAGAAAGCTAAAAAAGCCATAGAATCATTTCTTGAGGTGGAAGGACCCACAGGATCATCGGTTCCAACTCCTTTCCCTGCACAGGACACCCCACAGTTCACACCGTGTGTCTGAGGACGTTGTCCAGTCTCTTCTTGAACACTGTCAGGTTGGGGCCGTGACACCTCCCTGTGGACCCTGTTCCAGTGTCCAGCACCCTCTGAGTGAAGAACCTTTTCCTCATGTCCAACTGATCCTCCCCTGGCACATCTTCCTGCCATTCCCTCAGGTTCTGTCATTGGTCACTAAGGAGAAGAGTTCTGTTCCTGCCCCTCCAGCTCCCCTTGTGAGGAAGATGTAGACCGCCAAGAGATCTCAGTCTCCTCCAGGCTGAACAAACCCAGTGACTTCAGCTGCTCCTCATATGCCTCCCCCTGCAAACCCTTCCCCAACTTCGTAGCCTCTTCTGGACACTCTCCAGTAGCTTTATCTCCTGTTTATCCTGTGTCCCCAGCCCTGCACACAGTGAATGCTCCAGGTGAGGCCGCCCCAGCGCAGAGTTGAGCGGGACAATCCCCTCCATGCCCGGCTGGCCGTGCTCTGCTGGATGCACCAGGACACAGGTCTCTCTTGGCTCGAGGGACACTGGTGGCTCATGTTCGACTTGCTGTCGATCAGAACCCCCAGATCCCTCTCCGCAAAGTTGCTCTCCAGCATCTCATTCCCCAGTCTGTCTGGTACCCCCAGAATATCTGACAGCATTTGTGCTTACTTGGGCTCATCTCGCCTCATGTACATGACATTCATTCTCACATCTCATTTGTACAATGCAAACATGGACTTCTGACCTACTCATTGAGTGTCTTTCCATGGAGGGAGAAAGAAGCTCTCTGAGCTGGGGTGAGAAGCCAGTGCTGGAGATGGATTTTATGAGGGATTGGTCCATGACGATTGGGGCAGATTGCATTGTGGGTCCAGTGCACAGGGGCACAGCCCAGAGCCTGCTCTGCTGGTCCTGCAGGTCTCTGGCAGGAGGCCTGGCTGTGAGAGGACACTGCTGTGTGCCCAGCCCTGCACACACACACTGTTCAGCTGTGCCCTGGTGTTTTGATCTTCAGGCCACATTCTCAGAAGGTTTCTGAGAAAAAGCTCTGTCACACAAGTGCCCATTGCCTGTCCCTGCCTGCGCTCACAGGACTCACACGCAGCAGGACGGTGACCAGGCTGCCAGAGCACTCAGGCCTTGCACCAACACAAGGGATGAGAAGGAGCGTGTGGGAGTGGAAGGAGAAGAGCTCTGGAAGGCCAAGCGCTGGTGCTCCCTGGCAGTGCTGCCAGGCTGGACTCTTTTCCCCTCCACCCATGCACGGGAACTGTCCCTGCAGCTGAAAATAGGCCTTGGAGGAAGAATCCCAGAGAAAAAATCACTGTAGAGCCCTTTATTTTGTTTAAATCCACAGAGAGCATGGCTGCATATCTACGCAGCCAGTGGTTTGAAAAGGAAAAGCAGACAGTGAATTAGAAAGGGGATGACAAAAATATCATGACTGATTAAAAAATAAACACCACCAACACACACACACACAGGTCTGGACCTGTAATGAGTTACATTAAAACTGTTATCTGTTAAAGAGAAGATGATGGGCAGTTTATTCTTTTTGAAAAGCATCCCGCCATTAGTTCCGACAGAGCACCCTTGAGCTCCTGGTTCCTCATGCTGTAGATGAGGGGGTTCACTGCTGGAGGCACCAAAGAGTACAGAACAGACACCACCAGATCCAGTGAAGGGGAGGAGATGGAGGGGGGCTTCAGGTGGGCAAATATGGCAGTGCTGACAAACAGGGAGACCACAGCCAGGTGAGGGAGGTAGGTAGAAAAGGCTTTGTGCCGTCCCTACTCAGAGGGGATCCTCAGCACAGCCCTGAAGATCTGCACATAGGACAGCACAATGAAAATGAAACACACAGAAATTAAACAGGCACTAAAGACAATAAGCCCAGCTTCCCTGAGGTAGGTGTCTGAGCAGGAGAGCTTGAGGATCCTGGGGATTTCACAGAAGAACTGGTCCAGGGCATTGCCCTTGCACAGTGGCAGTGAAAATGTATTGCCCGTGTGCAGCAGAGCACTGAGAAACCCAGTGGCCCAGGCAGCTGCTGCCATGTGGACACAAGCTCTGCTGCCCAGGAGGGTCCCGTAGTGCAGGGGTTTGCAGATGGCAATGTAGCGGTCGTAGGACATGACGGTGAGAAGAGAATATTCTGCACCAAACAAGAAAAATACAAAGAAGATCTGGGCAGCACATCCCGCATAAGAAATGACCCTAATATCCCACAGAGAGTTGGCCATGGATTTGGGGACAGTGGTGGAGATGGAGCCCCGGTCGAGGAGGGCGAGGTTGAGCAGGAAGAAGTACATGGGGGTGTGGAGGTGCTGGTCACAGGCTATGGTGGTGATGATGAGGCCGTTGCCCAGGAGGGCAGCCAGGTAGATGCCCAGGAAGAGCCAGAAGTGCAAGAGCTGCAGCTCCCGTGTGTCTGTGAACGCCAGGAGGAGGAACTTGGTGATGGAGCTGCTGTTGGACATTTGCTGCCTCTGGGCATGGGGCACTGTCACAGGAGGGAAGAAAAGTAACACGTTAGGGGAGACTTCTCTGTGCAAAATCAAAGCCATTTCTCACACACCCTCCCCTGCTCCACACCCCTTGTCCTTTTCCAGACCTTCCTTCAGCTCCGTGGCTGAGCCCTGGGTGGTGCTGGCTGGAGGTGCCGTGAGGAGCAGGGCCTGTGCCCGCTGGCTGCCCAGGAGTCAGCCCTGCTCTGCAGCAGGGGGTCATGGCAACGGGGGGCAGGGGCAGTCCTGGGGTTCAAAGTTGTCATCTGAAACTGCTGCTGGTGAGATGAGCCTGTCAGCCTCTGCACTATCCTGAGAATGAAACAGGATGGTAAAATGAAATTTGAAATGTTTGGTTTTTTTTACAGCTTCACAGAATCACAGAATGTTAGGGATTGGAAGGGACCTCGAAAGATCTCCAATCAACTCCCCTGGAGAGTGTTCCTGGGTGTCAGAAACCTTCAGCATTTCTGCTGCACTCAGGGAGAACAGAGCGAGTCCTGCAAGGCAGGAGAATGCCTGTGGGTCAGTGCAGAGTGAGAGCAGCTGCTCTGTCCCTCTGTCTTGCTCCAGCTGCCCTGGGCTGGCACCTTGCTGAGATGGAGGCTGATCACACTGCCATGTTACCCTGAAAAGCCACCAGGCACTGCTGAGAGCAGAGGTTTGCAGGTTGGAAGAAAGGACAGGTCAGACTAAAGCTGATGGGTTCAGCAGATGTGATGCTGCTGCTGTCCATGGGCAGAGAAGTGGCTGAAGGGAGGTTCCGAGGCTTCTGGCAGATGTGCTGATCACTCAGAGTTGCAGTGCAGGAATCTCAGTGACTTTTTAAAACTTGAGAACTCCTTTTGCATTTATCCTTTCCTACACTCCCCTCCTTCCCTCCAGTCTTGGAATAGGAAATGGAAAGCACAGACTCAGGAAAGCTCCTTATCTTTATAGTAATACATGTATAGATCTTCTCCTTGAAACCTCCAGTTGGAAGCAGTCTGCAGTGAGCTGGAGCTGTGAGTAGACCTGACCCACAGAGAACCCAGCAGCAGAAGGACCCTGCCCTGCTGGGGATCTCTCCTTCCCCCCACAGCTTCTCCCCTCAGCGTTGTTGGGATCTCCCCGGGCAGGCTGAGCGCTGACCCTGGCAGGCGGCAGAGTCCCTGCCCCGGCACAGCCCTGGGGTGCAGGGACCCTGCTCTGCAGGACAGCCCTGGCCACCCCTGCCTGCACATTTGCATTTACACCCCACAGCCATCCTTGGGAGAACGCAGCATTCATGTCTTGTCATTCTGACAGTGCAGAAGGCAATCCCTGCTCTGCAGCACATCCTCCTCCTCTGATCAGAGAATTTCTGAGAGTCGTACTTACATCTCTTGCAGGCTCTGCAATGTGAGAGCTTTCTGAGATCCTACCAAGATTCGCAGATGCATGCCCTGCAGCCACAGGCTTAATATCTGTGAAGATTTTTCTCCAAGTGAGCTCTCATGTGTCCTCCCACTCCAGACTGTGTTTCCCCTCTCTGTGCCTGGCTCCTGTCCCCTCGGTGCTGCAGGCAGAGCCCTCAGCCCTGCTGCGCTTTGCAGAGGAGCTGCTCCTGGGCAGAGCTGTCTCTCTGCAGCGCTGCCGCTTGCCATGAGCTCCCTCTGTCCCAGGAGCCCAGCCCAGCTCAGCAGCACAGGAGCAGCCCATGATGTCCCTTTCTCTGGCCCCTCTGGGCTCCCTCCAGGAGTCCCTAGGGCTCCAGGGGAACAGCCTTTGAAACAATCTCAAGTAATCAGTGATGTAGATTTTCTCTCTTCTGCACAGACACTTCCTTCCAGCATTGTGTTCTTTGTATTTAAAAATAAATTGGTATGAGAATCATCTTTTCTTCTCCCATCATTAGACAGGACACAAGGAATGTTACAGGAAATGATCTAATTTCTCCAAGCTTGGGGAGGAATATCTTCAGTTGAGGGAATTTAGCCATTTGATTCTGATTTTATACTCCTAGGACTAGAGAGACATTCAGCAATCTTGGGCCATGTCATGTCAGTGCTCTGAAGCAAAGCCTTTGCACCCATGGGCTCTTGGACACTTGGTACCAGGTTTCCTTGGGGCAGGTCAGAGCTGGGCTAGTGCCACAGCCGGAGCGGTTCAGCCCAGATGTGAGGCAATGTCCTCAGCCAGGGACCTGACTGGCCGAGCTGGAGATGTCAGTGGTGCAGACAGAGCTGTGACACGGATGGAATAAACTGCCAAGGCAGGATGGCAGAAATTAGTTCGTCTGGTCTTCAAGGACAGCAGCCTCCAAGCACAGCAACAGTCCAGATCAAAACTCGGTCTAGACGTGTAAGGCAATACAAGGAACAGTTAACTAAAAAATAAAGACACGGGGTGGCCACTGATGAAATTAATAAGGGAAAGAGTTGAGAATTTCTTTGTCCTCTTGTCCTCCATCTTCACCAGCAAGGTCTCTCTGGACTCTGTGACTGGAGGCAGAACAACCAGCAGTGGATGGAGATCAAGTCAGGGGTCACTGGCACTAACTTAATCCTTTCCAGTCTATGGGACAGGAGGGGCAGCATCCCAGGAGCTGAGACAGCAGGACCATGTCACATTGAGGCCACTCTCCACCTTCTTGGAAAGCTCATGGAGACTGGGGGGACTCCCTGACCACTGGCAGCTCTCACACATTGTGTGTACTTTTGAAAAATGGCCAATGGGTGAGAAGGAGAACTAAGGGCTGTGCCCCAGAACATGTCCACTGGGACCCCATTTCTGGGTGTCTGGAAGAGAAGGTGACGGGGTTTACCCAGGGCAGGTTGTGTCTGTCCATCCTCTTTGCTTCCTTTCTGGAAAGGACAGGGTTGCAGGACGTGGAGAGAGCAGTGGTGGTCTGTTACCTGGCAGTCAGCAAGGCATTCAGCATCATCCCCCACAATATTCTTGTGTCCAAGGAAGGATAATAGGATCTGCATTGGTGTGTAAGTAGATGGGTAAAAACAATCTGGATAGTTGGGCTTGGAAAGGTGCTATAGAAAGGGAGAAACTTCCCACTCATGAGGACAGTCAAGCACTGGAAGCTGTTTCCCAGGAGTGCACATCCACTTTACCCCAGCAAGTGTCCAAGATGTGTTTGGATAAAGCCCTGAGTACTCTGGTCTGACCCTGCTTTGAGCAGGAGGTTGGTCAAGACACCTCCCAAGGTCTCATCCAGCCTGAACGAGGCTGTCCTTTCATCCCCTTCATGTGTTCAATTTAGGGAGAGCTCTCAGGATCTCTCTGACTAGAGGAATAATTCACATGAGGTCCAGGGCTGCTTTAAAAGTGCCCCCAAACAGTCCTGACCACATCTTGTGCATCCCTTTTCATTTGCCCTAACCTAGCATCTTCTTTTTTGCTATGTCCTCATGCCCACCTTGTTGTCCAAGTCTTTGCTTCACCAGCCTCCAGGGACAGGGACCTCGACTGGTTGTTTCCTTCACAGCTGTGTCAGTGATGGCCCTTCGTGGGGTCCCAAACACCCTCAGAAACTTGGGGTTTGCTTCTGCCTTTCACTTCATTAGAGCTTTGTTCATTCTTTCAGTAGCTGCATTTCAGGATCACGGCACCAGAGGGCATCCTCTGTGCATCATTTTCCAAAGGGCTTCAAGTCTGGTGTGGGTGATTAGAGAGATTTCAGGAACAGCCAAACAGAGAGCATTTCCTTAATAAATAGCCATAAACCAGTACTTTTTCTGCTTCCTTCCCTGCTCACCCTTCCCTCCCTTTCCAGAACAGGTGGTCTCAGCAGTCTCCTGTTCATATTGATCTGGAGCGTCTCCTGATAAAGATTGAAGATGTCAGAAAAGTGGGTGCTTAAATCACCTCGTGAGTGAGGAGACAGGGCAGGACAGCTCAAGAGGAGTCACACTCCTCTGGACCAAGAGGTGGGTGTTCCTGGGGATCTCAGGTGCCACAGCACAGCGATACTTGTGTTCAGGGAGCTGGTGAAATGACCCATTTCCTTTTCTGTCATGGTGTCTGAGTTTGCTCAAGTAACCCCTGACTTGAGCCCCATCCACTCCTGGGTGTTCTCCAGACTCCTGCCTTCAGGAACAAAGCCCCAGGAGACCTTGCTGGTGAAGATGGAGGCAAAGAAGCTGTGAAGTACCTCAGTCCTGTCTGCTTCTACTCTTACAAAGTTCAGCAGCAGGTCCTGGTTGATTATTTTACTGTAGGGAAGCAGTGTCAGCTCATCTGGCTGCCCTCAGCCTCCCCTGAAGGTTTCAAGTCCAGGGCAGCTGTGGCATCATCGCCACATCAATGGAAAACGTTTCTAAATTCCTCCTTTACAGCTCAACACGCTCCCACCTCCTCTGTGTTGCCTTTCTGCCCTGGAGGTCCGTCAGTTCAGACGAGCAGCCTCACAAGAAAAATGCTACTTCTTGTAGGTACTCAGAGAGATCATTCGCGTTCTTAGAGCAGGCTGTCCTGTAAGGCCTGTCAGATTTCCTGAGCTCCTTCAGCCTTCAGAGCTGCTTCCCTGGCACCACCTCTATCAGCGCCCCCAGTCATGTCAAAGTCTTCTCCTCTGGAGCCCACCAGCCTGTGCTCTGCTGCTGGCCTTCCTCCCTCCCCTCTGGTGCCTGGGACCCCACTGTTTCTGGTCACACCAGCCAAGGTGGACACTGATGTTCACATCCTCGACCAGCTCTGCCTTGTTTGCCAGTTCCAGATCCTGGTGAGCATCACCCTTGTTGACCCACCAGGCAGACATGTTAAGAACTTGGCCCAAGATCCTCTGGACTGTTGGCACCTGCTGCTTTGCCTGGCCAGTGAATAGCAGGGCAATTACAGTTCCCCATAGGAACCTGCTCATTGACTGGAGACTTCCTCTGGTTGCTGATAGAACATCTTTTCCATTTCTTCTTCATGGTCAAGGAGTTTGTAAAATCCAACACGTTGTCACCCTGTATTGGGTTTACATGGCCAAGTCTTGGAACTGGGCTGAGTGTGGCTGTGCTACAGCTGTCACCTCTCTGAGAAAACAACAGGAGTTTGACCGACGTCAGACAGAGCTGATTTCAGCTGGCTCCAAGATGGACCCACTCCTTGCCAAATCTGAGACACTCAGTGATGCTGACAGCACCTCTGTGATATTGTATTTGAGAAAGGGTAAAAAACTCTGCACAACAGCAGGTGGGAGAGAGGAGGGAGGAAATGTGAGAGAAAACACGCTACAGACACCAAAGTCATACCCCATAGGACCCAAGTAGTACCCTCCGCAGGCCAAAGCCTGCTCTCCTGAAATCCTGCTCTTTGCCTTGTTATCATCTTCCAGGAGCCTCAAGTCTCCTTTCTCATCCCTGACTGCTACATCCCTGACCAACTCTTTCTGGTTTGTAGGTGTGAAGTCCCACAGGGCAGCTCACCTCACTGACTCCTCAGTCACCCGTGTCAGGAAGATGTTGTCAATGAGCTCCAAATCCCTCCTGCATGGCTGGTACCTTGCAGATATTGAGATATCTTAGGTCTGCTGTGAAGAAATAGCCCTGCAAACATGAGACTTCTTTCATCTGTCTGAAGGAGGCCACATCTAATTCCTCTTCCTCATCAGTGAGTCTGTAGCTGATGTCCACCCACCACTACATTGCCCATGTTGTTCTGCCCTCTCATGCTGACTCCTCAGCTCTTCAGCTGATATTCTCTGTCCCCAGTCAGAACTCCACACATTCCTGCTGCTCCCTCACATAAAGGGCAACTTCCCCTCGGACTCCAGACCTCTGGCATGATGAGCACCAGACCCCCAAGACCCCCCAGTTTCTCCAGGAGGGGCTATTTGTAGTGCCCTGAAACTCCTCATGCTGTTATCTTTGGAGAGACACCCTCATCAGGACAAGCCATCTGCAGGTAAACATCAAGAGCTGACCACAAATGGATCTTCAGTCCAGGGAGGGTCCAGACCTTGAGAAACTTTGGAATTCCACCATCCAAAAGCTCTGCAGGAGCTTTATGGGGGCAGGAGAATAACCCCATCCATCAGGACAGAGCAGGACCTGACACGCTGAGCAGTGATCCTGAGGAGAAGGGCCTGGGCACTACAAGGGCCGCCACACAAGCCCGTGCTGCACGCTCACCATGAACAAGGCAGCTGCACACGGGGCTGCATGAGGAGGAGAGTGGGGACCCAGACACCTGGAGTTCTCATCCCATTCGGTTCAGCACTGGTGTGACCCCACACACACGGGTGTGTGCCAGTGTGCGGCTTCCGAGTTTGGAGAGCTAGGGAGGAACTGGAGAGTGTAGGGCTCTGCCAAGGCAGGGTTCAGGACCTTGTACGCATGGTGTGGGATGCTGAGGGACCTGGGCTGCTTTGGCCCAGCAGTGCTGGGGAGGCTGCAGCAGTGTAGGAGTAGCCTGAGAGTGCTTGAAGGGTGGTTTCAGAGATGGTGGACGTTTTCTTCATAGTGGGAAAGAGCATGAGAAAGAAATAATGCCACAAAGTTTAGCTTTGGTGGTTCCAGCTGGACATGCAGAGAAAGGAATGTGACTGGAAGGGCAGTGCTGTGGTGGAGCAGGTCACCCAGAGGGAGTCTGCATCAGCCCAAGGCTTTGGGCTTCAAGGAACAGCTGGGGAGGATGGAGAGAGATCAGCAAAGGAAGGAAGATGCTCAGTCAAGAGCAAGGTGGGGCAGCAGGGGGAATGTCTCCAGCCTGCAGGGAAAGAGGTGCAGGTCATGCCACAGCATACAACAGGCTGTCGTGGAGATGATCACGCATGTAAAGAGGCTGAAAGCCCCCACCAGACATGAGCTCCTTCTCCCCTTAGCTATGGCTGTTGTCTCCACCTCTGATGCCTCTGAGGAGACACCTTGTCCTTACAGCACAGGGGCTTCATGGCCTCCTTGTCCCCAGCCAGGAACCTGGGAGGTGTTGGACCATAGTCCTGCCCTTGGCCTTGCACAGCCCCACATCACACTGTCCCAGGAACAGCCCCTTGCAACATGGGAGGGACAGGATTTGCCTTCCCAGGGTTGGGGGTCAGGGCTTGGCCCTTTGGTTAATGAAACACATCCAGGTTTCCTGATCATCAGAGAGACCTTCACCTTGCTTTTCCTGAACTGTCATCTCCGCCTCCAGTTTCCTTCTCTAACCAGACGCTGGGGTCAGTTCCTCAGTAGTGTTCCTCAGTGGGACCCATTAACATTACAAGAGACGTTGGAGTTTGAGTCTGACTTGGACTTCTTGAGAAGTTTCTTCAACTTCCTCTCTGTGTCTGAGGTTCATGGACTCAGCGCCAAAGCCACCAGAGGGGTCATTAAAGCGCCTTGGGCTGCTCCTGTGCTGCTGAGCTGGGCTGGGCTCCTGGGACAGAGGGAGCTCATGGCAAGCGGCAGCGCTGCAGAGAGACAGCTCTGCCCAGGAGCAGCTCCTCTGCAAAGTGCAGCAGGGCTGAGGGCTCTGCCTGGGGATCTCAGGGAGACGGGCAAGGCAGAGAGAGGTTAATGGTGGTCAGGACTGGGAGGATGACTGAGAGCTCACTGGAGGAGAAATCTTTGCAGCCCTTGCCATGGTAAGTCTCTGGGTGCAGGGCAATGCAGCTGGAACTCATGGAGGCATCTCCTAAAACTGGCACAGCCACAGCTGGTGGGATCTGTAAGGACGGGGATCTTGTCAGGCCATTTCAAACAGCTGTGAAGCTGGGTGAGCACCCAGGGCTGCCCAGGACTGTCCTGCAGAGCAGGGTCCCTGCACCCCAGGGCTGTGCCGGGGCAGGGACTCTGCCGCCTGCCAGGGTCAGCGCTCAGCCTGCCCGGGGAGATCCCAGCAACACTGAGGGGAGAAGCTGTGGGGGGAAGGAACAGCGTGTGGCTGGGAAGGGTCCTGCTATGAAGTGAGCGCTGAGTGGGTCAAGGCTGCTCACAGCTCCAGATCACTTTAGGACATTCCCAGGAGACTCTTAAAGAAGCACAGCAAGACAGGGGCTCTGTGAAAGAGAAGGATCCTATTTATCAGTCTCACACTCTCAGTTATATATGTGGCCAATGGGACAGAGAAACTCATGTCTCAGTTCAGGTGGAGGCACTGAAATTCCAAATCTGTTACTCTTAGCAGTGCATAAACCTGTGAGTATCAGAAATCAACACACCCTAGCTTCCAGACAGCATCAGGAACAGCATCAGGATGACTTCCAGCCTCATCAGGGCTGGTCTGATGTTCCCATCAGAGCTGGCCCACACAGAGCTGCCCCTGGGCAGTGCCCGGCTGCTGGGAGGGGTCTGCGGGGCAGAGCTGAGCACACAGGGGCTGGGATGGGGTCTGTGACAGTGACAGGAGGAGACCTGGGGACAGAGACACAGCTGCAGGCAGGGACAGCTCCAGGCAGCAGAGCAGGGGCTGTTCAGGAGCTCTTTTGCTCCTTCTCTGCAGGTGGCTGCTGGGTGTTGTCTGCTGGGCAATGATCGGACTGTCCCTTTAGCACATCCCATCTTCAGGAGCCCTGACTCTGCTCTGCCTGTCCTGCTGGGCTCGCCAGCTGCCCCCAGAAAGGCCCAGCTCTGCTGTAGGATCCCAGGAGTGCTGAGCCTTTCCTTGGGGTCCGCACTCTCCTGCCAGAGTCCTTTGCTTCTCTCGGTGAGGGGTCATGTCCTGCTGTCTCCATCACATCTCCACCTCTGGGCTGGGACAGAGAAGAGTTTGCAGGTCTGCCCTTTCTAAAAGGGTTCTTCTGCTCCAGTATGAGTCCAGTTGTTTGGATTAATTAGATTAAATTGTGTCTGAAGTCATTTTCAAGGCAGCAAAAGCTGAAGCACAGGACAGATGAGTAAAATCCTGATGGACACTTCTGCTGACTCTGCACTGAGCCAGACAAAGCTGAGCCTTTTTGCCTGTCTGTCTCAAGATTCTTCACATTTTAAATCACAGAAAGAAGGATTTCTACCTCGAAAATACCCACTCACCTGATGTGGTGGTGGAAAATAAAAAAACACAGATAAAATATTTAAAAAGACATGGTAATTATTTTCTCTCCAGCCCAAGCCCTTGATAGTCGTGAGAACAGATGTTAAACTTTTTCACTGAAGGTGGATTACATCTGCCATTCTGTGTGAACATGGGAGCTGTCACAAACCAGCTCCCCTCTCCCCATTGCAGCAGAGCAAACCTGGCTGCTTGCAGCACACGGGCAGAGGTCCTGCTCCTCACAGCACACTCAGCCAGCAAACAACAGTGGAAGAAAATGCATTTCATTTGGGGTGATATCTATGAAAAATGGTGTGGCTTTGCTAAGAGGAGTCTGTCCTAATTTTAAGTTGCTTTTTCTTTTTTTTGAACAGTGCCTACATGCCAACAAACAGCAAATGTCCAACAGCAGCTCCATCACGCAGTTTCTCCTCCTGGCATTCTCAGACACACGGGAGCTGCAGCTCTTGCACTTCTGGCTCTTCCTGAGCATCTACCTGGCTGCCCTCCTGGGCAACGGCCTCATCATCACCACCATAGCCTGTGACCAGCACCTGCACACCCCCATGTACTTCTTCCTGCTCAACCTCTCCCTCCTCGACCTGGGCTCCATCTCCACCATTCTCCCCAAGTTCTTGGCCAATTCCCTCTGGGACACCAGCTCCATTTCATATACAGGATGTGCTGCCCAGCTCTTTTTTTTTCTTTTCTGTGCTACAGCAGAATATTGTCTTCTCACGGTCATGGCCTATGACCGCTACGTTGCCATCTGCAAACCCCTGCACTACGGGACCCTCCTGGGCAGCAGAGCTTGTCTCCACATGGCAGCAGCTGCCTGGGCCACTGGGTTTCTCAATTCTTTGCTGCACACGGTCAGTACATTATCACTGCCGCTCTGCAAGGGCAATGCCCTGGACTAGTTCTTCTGTGAAATCCCCCAGATCCTCAAGCTCTCCTTCTCTCACTCCAACCTCAGGGAAGTTGGGCTTATTTTCTTTAGTGCCTGTTTAATTTCTGTCTGTTTCATTTTCATCGTGCTGTCCTATGTGCAGATCTTCAGGGCCGTGCTGAGGATCCCCTCTGAGCAGGGACGGCACAAAGCCTTTTCCACGTGCCTCCCTCACCTGGCCGTGGTCTCCCTGTTTGTCAGCACTGCCATATTTGCCCACCTGAAGCCCCCCTCCATCTCTTCCCCGTCCCTGGATCTGCTGGTGTCTGTTCTGTACTCTTTGGTGCCTCCAGCAGTGAACCCCCTCATCTACAGCATGAGGAACCAGGAGCTCAAGGGTGCTCTTTGGAAACTAATGGCGGGATGCTTTTCAAAAAGAATAAACTACCCGTCATCTTCTCTTTAACACATAACAGTTTTAATGTAAGTCATTACAGGCCCAGACTTCTGTGTGTGTGTGTGGTGGTGGTGTTTATTTTTTAATCAGTCATTATGTTTTTGTCATCCCCTTTCTAATTCACTGTCTGCTTTTCCTTTTCAAACCACTGGCTGTGTAAATATGGGCCCATGTTCTCTGATTATTTAAAGAAAATAAACGGCTCTGCAGTGAATTTTTTCTCCAAGGCCTATTTTGAACTGCAGGGACACTTCCTGTGCTTGGGTGGAGGGGAAAAGAGTCCAGCCTGGCAGCACTGCCAGGGAGCACCAGCGCTTGGCCTTCCAGAGCTGTTCTCGTTCCACTCCCACACTCTCCTTCTCATCCCTTGTGTTGGTGCAAGGCCTGAGTGCTCTGGCAGCCTGGTCACCGTCCTGCTGTGTGTGAGTCCTGTGAGCGCAGGCAGGGACAGGCAATGGGCACTGCTGTGACAGAGCTGGCCTCAGAGCAGCCTTTCCATATGGCAAAGTGATCTCCTCAGGGCAGGGCCTGAAGGTTTATGTCTTCCTACGAAGTTTCTCTCAAGAACATTCCCATTACAGTGGCTGAGAGATTGAAAAAGCTAAAAACTGTAGGCCTGCAGGGCTGGGCACACAGCAGTGTCCTCTCACAGCCAGGCCTCCTGCCAGAGACCTGCAGGACCAGCAGAGCAGGGTCTGGGCTGTGCCATGTGCACTGGACCCCCAGTGCAATCTGCCCCAATCGTCATGGACCAATCCCTCACAAAATCCATCTCCAGCACTCGCCTCTCACCCCCGCTCAGAGAGGTTCTTTCTCCCTCCATGGAAAGACACTGAATGAATAGGTCAGAAGTCGATATTTGCATTGTACAGATGAGAAGCATATGAGGAGCAGCTGAAGTCACTGGGTTTGTTCAGCCTGGAGGAGACTGAGATCTCTTGGCGGTCTACATCTTCCTCACAAGAGGAGCAGGAGGGGCATGAACTGGACTCTTCCCTTAGTGACCAATGACAGAACCTGAGGGAATGTGAGGAAGATGTGCCAGGGGAGGGTCAGTTGGACATGAGGAAAAGGTTCTTCACCCAGAGGGTGCTGGACACTGGAACAGGCTCCCCAGGGAGGTGTCACAGCCCCAACCTGACAGTGTTCAAGAAGAGACTGGACAACGTCCTCAGACACACGGTGTGAACTGTGGGGTGTCCTGGGCAGGGACAGGAGTTGGAACCGATGATCCTTGTGTGTCTCTTCCAACTGAGGACATTCTATGATTTCATGATCCTTTCTCTTTGGTATTTTTTTTTCATTATCATAGGTATAATTTTAATCATTGCATATTTATTTTCATTTATTAAGTGCCATTTTTAAATTTTGCATCTATTTTTCTTTTTTAATTCCAATTTTATACTGTTTTTAACTCAACGCACGAGGGTTCTCTCTGTTACCCTTCCGGTTCACTCCCCTGTCCCACTGCGGGGAGGGAGCGAGCGGCTGCGTGGGGCTCAGTTACCGGCTGGGGTTCAACACGACGGTCCTTTCTCCAGCCCTTGTTCCACCCCATGGGCGTCAGGCTCAGGTCCCACACGATCCAATATGTCCTCACCAACCACCGCTCCCCTGCCCACCCTTTGATGTCACACACACACAGTTGCCCTCAGCCCATGGGCCGCCCTGTGAAACGTCCATAAAATGTCACAGCTCCCCGTTGAGCTCATGGGGTCCGTGGCTTGGGGCTCCGTCTGTTCCGTGGCCACTCCGGACAGCACAGGTGTCTGTTCCGTGGGGTCACGGGCACCAAACCCAGCTCGGGTGGGAACCAAGAGGGTCCCCTCGTGTTCAGGGCCCAAAGCGCCACCTGCAGCATCTGCCCATCCTTTTGAGTGCCCAGAGCCTCCTTCTTGGGGCCCAAATCCTCATGTTCGGGGTCCCAACGTGTCTTTTATCACCCACGGCCGCTGATCAGGGCCCACAGTTTCATGTTGAGGTGGAGCTCGTTGCCTGGCAACAGCCAACCGGAAGTCTATGGGGAGTCAGGGGACCCAGGACAGCCAATGGCATTTGAGGAGGCGGGGCAAGTCATGTGATTGATAGGTAACCAGCCAATCCAGCTTTGAGGCCTGCAGGAAAGGTGGCGAGAGCTGACCGAGCTGGGCAGCGTTCAGGGGCGGGCCGTGCTGGCTGCACCAATCACAGCTGGCGGGAGTGCAGCACCCGGATGATTCACAAGTGGTCTGACCCATCACTTGGTAGGGGGGGAAACGAGAAATCCCAGCCGGCCAATCACAGGAAACATTACCTCAGGGCAGGGCGGGCACTGTGGGGGGAGTGACCACTAAGGCAGCCAATCAGATCCAGGATCACCTCAGGGGAGGAGACTGACAGCCCTCCCGCCCAATGGCGGCACAGCCCAGGCTGAGGAGGCGGCGGCTCTGCGGGCGGCCAGGCTGAGCTTTGCCGTGGCGCCCGTGGAGCTGCCCCAAGGCTGAGCAGCCCCCGGCCCAGCCCTGGGGCCCTTTTTCCTGCAACTGGGGCCCTGGGGATGTTGTTGCTGCATCTGGCTCAGGTGTGCGTGGGCTGCTCTGGCCTTGTTCTCCTGGGTGGGGGGAAATGGTACCGAAAAGTCGGCAAAAAGGTTCTTTAACATGGTTTGGAAAGTGGTAAAAGCAGCACTTTTGTTACAGCGCTGGACACTCGCAAGATTGCTCCTCTGATCGAGCGTGTGTGTGATTCTCACTTCTTGGTATTTCTTACATACACCTATTGCATATTCATTTGTTTCTCCTGCTTAGTTAATGCATCAAACATAAATTATTTCCATAACCCCGCCATAACTTTGCTGAAGTCCATCCTTGGTACTCGAGAGTCTTCATCAGGGTCTCTGGTGTCCCCGGTTTCTCCCCAGCTGCTGCCCCCCTGGTGTCAGCTTCTTGACCTGATTGCTTGATTGTGCATTTTCCCCTCTTGCTGTCTTTTTGTCCTTTTTTTTCTTTCCTTTCTGTTCTGTTCCCGGTCCCATCTTTTCTCACCGTATCCCCCTGTCCAGCTGCTGCCCCTTCTTTCCTCTCTCTCTTGCTCTGTTTTTCCTCTCTCCATCTCTCTGTCCCACTGCCCACCACAGTTGTTTATTCCTTCAGTGCTGTCCCGCCCCCTGTTCCTTTGCCCTTTCTCTGTCACTCCATCCCAGTCCCGGTGTATTTTTCATTTGTTTTTTCATCTCAGTCCTGAACCATTACTACTTTTTCTTCTTCCACCCCTTTGTCCTGCTCCCTGCCCCTGTCTTTGTCTCTCCTTCCCTTTGTTCTGCTGCCCATCTCATTTTCCCTTCCTGCTCCAGCTCTCTGTCCTGCTCCCTGCCCCTCTCATTCCCTCTCTGTTTCTCTGCCCTTCTCCCTGTCTGTCCCCCGCTCTGTTTTGCTGTCCTTCTCCCTCTGTAGTTTTTCCACTCTCTCTGTCACTCTCTGCTGCTCCCTGTCACTTTCATTTCTCACTCCATCTCTGTCCTGCAGCCCAAAGCTGCTTTTTGGTCTCCATCTCTGCCCTGCTGCCCAGCCCAGGCCTTTTTACCTCTATCTGTGCCCTGCTGCCTGTCTCTGCTTTTTGTCTTTCCCTTTGTGTTGCCTCCCTGACCCTTTTTTCTCTGTCTGTGTTGCCCTGTCCTGCTCCCTGTCTTTCTGTTTCTCTGACAATCCTTGTCCTGCTCCCTTTCCTTCTTTCTTTCTCTCCCTGTCCCATGTCCCTCTTCATCTCTTTTTTTCTCTTCTGTCTTTCTCCCTGTTCCTGCTGATTGTTTCTCCATGTATATCCTGTTCCCTGCCCCTTTTATCCTCTCACTGTCCCTCTGTCCTGCTGCCTGTCCCCATCTTTTCTGTCTTTATTCTTGCCCCGCTGCCTGTGCCATTGCTTCTGGCAATCGACCCCTGTCCAGCTGGCTCTGCCTTTTATTTTTTGTCTCTTCCTCTTTCCTGCTTCTCAGCCCTCCTTTCCTCTTCCTCCAGCTCACTGTGGGTTTTCTCCCTTTGTGAGTCACTTCATCCCCATCTGACCTTTGCTTTCTTTCTCAGTCGCTTTGTTCTGCTCTCTCTCCTTCCTTTTCTCCATCTGTACATCCCCCTCCCTGTCCCTGTCTTTCTCTACCCAACTTTCCTTCTTCTCCTTCCCATCCCCTTGTCCCTCTGTCCTGCTCCTCCACCCTCCTCTTTCTTCCTCCCTGTCTCATTGTGGCTCCTCGTCCCTATTTGTCTTGATCTCTCCATCTCTCCAGCCTTTTCCCTGTGTGTTTCTTTCTCTCTGGGCTCCTTTATCTTCTCTCCTGTCTGATTTGTCTCTTTCTAGTCCTCTGTCCTTCTCTCCAGCAGCTTCAGCTGAATGACCAGGTGTCACTGTGCTCTGGTATTTGCTGAGCGCTGCCCTGGGGAAGATCTGTGTCTGTAGGGCTGGGGATCATTTAGGAGCTGGTCTCCTCCTGCAGACGGCAGAGCCGGGTGTAGTTGTGGCAGAGGTTGTTCTCAGCTGCTGCTCTGTGCAGCTTGGGGAAAGAGCCGGCTGGGGACCTTCTTTTGAGGGAAGGTTTCTTGTTCTGCGCTCACTGCTCCTCAGGACCCTGCACAGGAGCCGTGTCGGGGTCTGCAGGGACGGGTGGGACCTGCTGTGATTCCTTGTGAATGTGAACTGAACTTGTCCTGATGTCCTGGAATTAAACCAGACTGACTGTGGATGTTTTTCTTACCAGATCCAGTGTCAACCTACGTGCTCGGCGCTAAACAACAAGAGACCTTGTGCTGTTTTCCAGATGTCAGTGGCTGCAAATCAGCTGAGAACATCATTGCCTTAGGTAACGGGGCAGGTGGTCTGTGATCAGGGCTGTGGACTTGCATGGCGCTGCTTTCATGAATGTTTTCTGGTCGCGCCTCTTCAAAGCCCTTCCATTTCCTGGAAATTTTAAGATGGCATTTCTTATTCTGAGGTTCAGACTGGAGTTGGACTTAATGTTGAGTGGCTGATATAATGGGCTCCATAAAATAAGAACAAGAATCTTTCTTTTTTGTGTTTTGGTTTTTTTTTCTCACACCATCTGAACTTCAGTAAGCAAGAGGAAGAGTGGTTGACAGAGTCTGTTTTCTGAGAGTAACATGTTCCTGTACCTTTCCAGTCTTTCTATGGTGAAGGATTTCTGCCCTTGCAGAGAGGACTGCAAAACCCACTCCTGTCAGGTTGGACTTTGTCTCCCAACGCGGTGCAGCCTCTTCCATTGTGACATCACCCACTGCCGTTGATGTCACAAAGCAGCATCAGCGCTGAGGTCGGCACAGCAGGGTATAAAAGCAGGGGTCTCCCTGAGCCTTTGTCACTCTCGATCTTGAGGGAACAGAGATCGCAGAGCTTTTGGTTCACTCGTGAGCGAGTCAGATGCTTGTTGCCTGCACCTCAGCAGGTACCAAGAGGCAGACGGAAAAGGCTGAAGATCTGAACGGGTATGTTAAAAAATCTTCCTCCCCTTTGCCCAGGTGTTTTTTCAACCTCATCAGCTGGGGTGGATGGAGGGTGGACAGGAGAGGAACACGAGGGCAGCCTGAGAGCTCGCTCTGGAGCTGGTGGAAGGCAGCAGCCGCCTTTCAGCCTCTTCATGACCACAGGGGCAAGGCCCAGAAAGCCTTTGATCTCTGCAGAATAAGGACAGGTCTATTTTGGATCGCATGGAGGGAGTCCCAAGCAGTGGCCCCGATACAGCCTGCCGTAGGGGCACAGGCTGAACCTTCTCTTGAGAAGGTGGAAAAGAGGATCAGCACAAGTGCCCATCGGGTGGTGGGCAGGAGAAACAGCATTCGTCATGTGCCTTCCATTTCCAAAGAATACCTGTCCAGCCCAACAGACGGGAAGTGTGGCCACAGCTCTTGCTGCAACTCCTGCTCTTAGTCCAGAGTCAATCTTGAGCCCTTTGTCCCTAACAAAACAATTGCTGCCGTCACAAATCCCCCACTAGTGCAGCTGGTGACAACCCCAGCAGTGACTCGAGCTGGTGCAGGACCAAGCCAACGCACACGCCAGGAACGCCAGGCTCAAGGGCTGCAGTCCCTGCTGCTGCTCTCCAGTCTGCTGCTGATCTGCACGGGAACCGCCAGCTTCACCAGCCTTTTCCTCCTTGTTGCTCTGCAGGAAGATGAAGGCACTGAAGGCAACACTCCTGGTGCTGCTTCTCGGCCTGTTCTCTCTCGGTGAGTCTCTGCAGAGCTCCGACCTGAGGACGGTGCTTTAGGATGTACTTGGGGCTCCATCCTGCCCTGGTCCGCTTCCCCTGCTGTGACCAGAGGAGCTCAGCTGAGAGCAGAAAGTCCCCGACAGAGCTGTGCCAGTCCCTGCTCCAGCGGGATGGGTGTGGGGGTGAGGAAGGGGTGACTTGCCTTCCCCAGGAGGGCTAAGCCAGTTCTCTTCACCCAAGGGAGAGGCCATGGCTGAGCTCTCCTGCCCCAGGGGGATGAAAATCTTCTGCAGGACAAGGAGCACAGTCCAGGGCAGGGAACGCCCATCTCTTGCGGAGCCCGTACGCCATGATGGCCACTGTTAAAGACAATAAGAGGAGAGACAAGAATGGCGCTGGGGAGAGACACAGAAAGGGGAGAGGGCAGCCCGAGGCACAACCCAGCCTTAGACCAAGTTCTAAGCTCTGGTGTGTGTCTGACAGGTGTTTTCCATGTGGGACGACTCGGTGCCTTATCGCTCTGGAGCACTGCAGCAGAATTAGGAGACCTGATCGAAACCAAATCCCTGCCAGACCAGCTCAGAAAGCTCCAGGAACAGCTTTATAGTCTGCGCTGGAGCGCAAAGGATGTGGCTGAGCGGGCTCTCCATGAAGGCGTGAAGCAGGGAAGGCTCCCAGGCTTTACCGGACGGGTAAGGGCACAAGGCAGAAGGATCTCCTCAGGGGTTTTATCCTCCCTCCGGCACGTATCCTACTCCATTCCCTGTCACAGCCAACAGGCTGGTGCTGCTGGAACAAGTGCTGTCATGGCCACGCTTCCTTGTCTGTCTGTGCTGCCTGGCCTGGGGCCTCTCCACGGGAAAAGCCCCTTCCCACAGCTCCAGCATTCAGAGCACTGGAGTGAGCAGCCCCCCCTTTCTGATCCCGTCAAGCACAGCAGAGAAAACCTGGGAGGCTTCCAGGCAATTTGAGTGTTCCTTCCATCTGATATGGGCCTTGTCTCCATGCACCTTGGCTGGCCTTGCAGGGGAGCTGCTTGCCCCGTTCCTTTTCCTTCCAACAGGCGCTCTCCTTTGTGTTCCTTCCCAGGCGGTTCAGGAGATCATCAATGAAGCCCTGGAGAAGTTGGAGGAAATGCAGGTCCCAATGCCTGATTACGCCCTGAAATCAGCAGGTACCGTGACACTGTACAAACAAACCAGTTCCAAAGCGCGTCCTGTCCAGATTGACAAGATGGGCATTGGAACGTGCCCAGGGGTAGGAGAGAAGGGGCAAGAAGTCAAGGGTCACCTTGTGCCCTAACAAGTGCCCCTACTGACAGAGCCTGTAATGGGCCAGACCCCATGGGAAGCACAGAAAGCCTGGTTCACGTTCTTGTCTTTTTGCACAGCCCCAGGACTCCCTGCTGTGTGTTCTCGAGGGGTCATTCCAGTAAGAAAGAGGGGAACCCACTGTAGGACATGGATGACAACTGAGAAGCTTTTTCAAGTCAACAGTGCAATATTGCTCCCAACACTGCCTGATGATTCTGCTCATGTTTGAATTTCCAGGGGCTGCTGTCATTCATTCAAGGACTTCTCCATCCCTCCGGAATGACAAAGCCAAAGTCTTCCTGTACTCCATGCCGGTGATGGATTACATGAGGTCCCCTGAGCTTGTTCTTGAGGTAGGAGCACCAAGAAGCAGTAAAACAGAGGTCAGAGAATGAACCACGCACGCTGCTCTGGAGTTGCCTTTCCCCCTGTCTTTGCTCCTCGAAGCTTCTTCTCCTGCCTCCTTCTCGCATGGACCTGCTCTCCTCCTGTGTCTCCCTGCTGAGTATTTCCTGTCCCAGAGTGCCCCAGGTTCTCGGTGGGAACTTCTACCAGGCCAGGCTGCTCCTGCAGTCTGTGTCTGCCCAGTCACTGTGCAAACTGTCAGCACGGCACAGAAGGAGAATGGCAGAGGTGCCTGCAGAGCTCTGGGAGAGGGCCAGGGCAACCTTCTCCATGTCAATGTAGTTTCTTCTTCTTTGTTCAGCCAGAAAATCATCCTGGAAGCTGCTGGCCCTTCCCAGGAAGTCAAGGACAGGTCTTCATCAAGCTGTCTGAGCCAGTGATTCCCAGAGCAGTCAGCATGGACCATGTCTCAGGGACAGCGTTCCATGGAGAAAGTATCTCTGGAGCTCCAAAGGACTTTGCTGTCTACGTAAGTGATTTCTCTGGAGTGGGGGGCAGGGTCTTGCACAGCATTTCTACGCAGGGGGTGAAGATGGGTCTAAGAGTGGAGTGGCCTGAAGGTTCCTCCTGGCTCTCATAAGAAACAGGCTCGTTGGAGTCGCTCCCTTCCCATCGTTGTCCTCTTTTATTCAATGGACCACTCGAAAGGAAGCTTCTGGGGCAAGATGCTACTCCAGGAGCCATAGGGAAAAGGAGCTGGACAGTGCATGGTCCTAGACCTTCTTGGCTTCCAATGCCAGTGGCATTTGTGATCCTCAGGCTACCTCCCTCTCACTGGGAGCGTCTGCTCCTTTTCTGACCGGCAGCTTGGACTCACTGAGTAGGCAAGTGTGGCGTGCTGCCCACCTGCAGCTTCTCATCTCTTCCTTGTGCTCATGGTCCTTGGACTACGTAGCTGAAATAAGCCTGTGCTTCATCGACTGAAGTTCAGTCTTGCCATGGTGCACCAGACGCTCTTGTTTTCTCCACCCCTGTCCTTCTGTAGGGCTTCAAGGAAGAACACGACGAGCAGGGAACATTCCTGGGACAGTTCACCTTCCTGGCAGCGCTGAATCCCAGTCAGACCTTCCAGCTGAAGGTATGGGGACAAAGAGGGGGAGAACTGTAGGAGAGGAGGAGAAATGCGGCTGGATGGGGAGAGGCTTCCCTGCCAAAGGGCTACAGGCAGCCCTGTCCTTGAACGTGTGCCACGCTGGCCTTTCTTCTGATTTAACTTCCTGGTGGCAGATGGCTGGACTGCCAGTCTTCTTCTCTTTCATTTTGGGTTTAAACTTCAGCACTTAGAAGCGCCACAGTTGAAACTACAATCGGCTTGACTGTCTGGACCCCAAGTGCACACAAGAGGCCACATCCCGTAGGATGCACGACTGCTGCTCTGCCAGTTAAAGACCAGAAATACTGGGCTTCCTGAGGATTCTGTTGGTGCTGGCAGTGAGCAGTGACAGGGAGGCCATTCTGTTTCCTTGGCTTTCTAGAGAAGACAATGAGGCATTTTCCTGACACCACCACTGGGTCTTCTGACTGTGGAAGCCTGTGCCCCAAAGCAGGCGAGAACTTTCCAGCGTATTTGCTGAGGCATCTGGGTGCTGCTTCTTCCTTTACTAGTTCTCATGGCCCAACGAGGTAGAGCAGGATAAAAACATCTTGCCCACGACAGGTCCAAAGCCCTCGCGGGGCAGCTGGAAGGAAGCTGTTGAACGAGGCCGTCGCTGCGGCACTTCTGTCAGTGGTCACGTACCAGAGAGGAAAAGGCGACTCATTTCTTCTTGTCGTTTCAGAACGAGCTCCCTGGGGTCGTGAATTGCATCCAGCTGCAAGTGCTGAGCAACTGGGGCCACGCGGACCACACCTGCCTGTATCGGTTCAGGGTGCATGGTGATCCGCCCAAATATGGGGGAGTTTCCAGTTTCATCTATCAATAAATTCCATTAATGTTCACCAAGTCGAGTTCCAGTCTGCTTTGCCTGTGATGCTGACTGGTCCTCCCCGAGCTAACTGGAGCTCCCCGTCCTTCTCTCAACCCATCAGCTTATGGGAGACTTCAGGAGTCCACAGCAAGATTTTCCTTATTAGGGAAAACAGGAAAACTCAGTCACAAATCTGCAGAACGCCTGACATCCACATGCTTGCTGCCTCCACAGGAACATCAGCAAGGCCCTGCCTGTACACCAAAGATTAAACTAATGGACAATTTTCCTGTGCAGGAAGCAAATAAGAATCAGTGGAACCATCCGTTGTTACCTGTTTTCACAAGAGGCCGATGCTGCTTCGGCGTCCATCTTTCAGTGTGTTGCCAATGAGAAAATGGAAGTGTTTTTTTGTAAAGAGGAAACCTTAACTGGAAAGGTGGTTCATGCCTCATTTGCCTCTCTGTGCCTATAATCGAATTAATAGCTCAGGAACCGTTACAGAGTGATTAGCAAAGCAATCTCAGGACCCTTCAGAGATCCCATAACCACACGAGTCTGCCTTTCCTTTTGACCCCGAGTTCCCCAAGCCGCAAGGCAGGAGCAGGCAGGGCAGTCGTTTCCTCGAGTCACACCAGGGAGGAGAGAGCAGCAACAGCGGTTGGCACCCAGGGCTGGCAACAGCAATTTGTGCTCTGAGCTGGGGCTTAGTCCATGTGCAAGCCCAGCACTGATCCAGATACCAAACTGAGGGTGTCAGTTCATCCCCGCTGCCACACACACGCTGCACCTTCTTCCATCTTCTGTTTTGCAGCCCCTTCCACCTCCACCCAACTCTAGCACTAACCCATGTCCCTAATGACCTCCAGTCTAAATCTCCCCTGGCACAACTTGAGGCCATTTCCTCTTGTCCTATTACTTCCTCCTTGGGAGAAGTGACCAACACCCTCCATGCTCCAACCTCCTTTCAGGCAGTTGTGGACAGCGATCAGGTCTCCCCTCAGCCTCCTGTTCTCCAGGCTGAACCCACCACTTCCCTCAGCTGCTCCTCATCACACTTGTGCTCCGGCCCCTCAGCAGCTTTGTCGCCTCCTCTGCACTCTCTCTAGTGCCTCAATGTCCATCTTCTGATGAGGGGCCCAAAACTGAACATAGGGTTCAAGCTGCGGCCTCACCAGCACCGAGCAGAGTGGCAACAATAAAGTGTGGCTGATGTTCTCTCTTGACCACACTCCCTTCCCCACTAAGGAAAGGGAAAAGGAGGAAAAGGGAGAAAGACTTACAATTTGGATAGACTTATAAAACAAAACAAGACAAAAATTAAAACTTTCCTCATAATACTAATAATGAGACAAATAAGGCACAATATACAAACCCAATATTGTATTTCCCAGAGTAGCCAAAATGCTGCCACAGGGGCTGGTGTCACAGCAGAGGCTGCAGGGAAGACATCAGGAAGTCCTGGACTGGACTCCGCAGTGGACAGGAACTGGATTCAGGGATGCAAGGACTGGAACCAGGATCAGGGTTGCAGGCAGGACAACGGGCAGGCTCCTCTTGAGATGCCGGCCATGGACCAAGAGCCTGAGACCCTTGTGATCTCCCAGCATTAAACTGTGCATGACGTGGATGGCATGGAACAACTCAGTTTTCAATTGGCGTCGCTTGTTCTGTCCAACCCGCCCTGCAAGTACAACCCCCTCACTTATGGGACGTAAGAGATTCACCAGCGATGTTGGCTGCTATGGCAAGAAAATATAGTCCTAGGCCTCTTCTGCATAGCAGCCCTACTGTTAGCTCAGTAAAACTGTCAATATTGGCCGTTGTCAGCTCTGGAGCAGACAGTGTGTGAAAAACATGCATCCAACTGCAGAAATATGCAGTTACTTAGAAGAGCTTAAGCTGAAAGGAAAATTCACTAAAAGACAATTAGTCTTGTTTTAACGAAAAGCAGGACAGCCCTCATCACAGTCTGCACCTTCCTCAGAGAGGCAGCAGAGGTGAGGGGCCAATGTCCTGTCTCGGGTGACCAGTGAGAACAGGACAGGTGGAAATGGAATGAGGCTGCATCAGGGGAAGTTCAGCCTGGACATTAGGAGAAAGTTCTTCACTGGAGGGTGGTCAGTCACTGGAACAGGCTCCCCAGGCAAGTGGTCATGGCTCCCAGTGTGTCAAGGAGTGTCTGGACGATGCTCTTTGTCTTGTGGTTTAGTGTTATGTGGTCGTGCGAGCAGCAGGGAGCTGGACTCATTGATCCTTATGGGGATCTTCTAACTCGAGATATTCTATGATTCTGTGATGTTCGAGCTCAAGAATAGTCCATCCCAGACCCATTTGTGTGTGTGTCTGTTTGTCTCTTTCTGCGCTACCTGGGGAGATGAGGAGATCTCTGGGAGGGATCTAAACCTTACATGTGTCATATGGATGAATATTTTCCACTAGCACAGTCAAGAGTACAGAGAGACATGGCGGGGTTGGGGAGGTGAGGAGCAGGTTCTCCATACAGTGATGGACCTCAGGCAGACTGCTGCTCCTTCCTGTCCACACCTCCTCAGGGGACACTCTGCATCAGTATCAATGGGAGAATTCTCCTGTCACTTCTTCTAAGTGCTCTTTCTGTACCTTCCTCCTTCACTACACCCTTGAAACTTATCTGATTAAGCGTAAAAGTCTTAAAGACCATTTGTACATGATGGAAGCGACAGGGCTCTATCAGTCTTGTGTGATAACTGCCAGTCCCAGGCAGATACCTCAGGTACCCTGTGGGCTCTGGAGGTTTGCACTGGGGGCTTATGGTCAGACCATGGAGCTCTGCCTGAAAACATGAGAACTGCTCTCAGTTCTTCAAAAAACAAACAAACAATACAAACCCAAAACTCACTCATCAGCTGAAATGATTCAATGTTATAAATAAAATGTCCATGAATTTCTGTCCTGCCAAAATATGGATTTTTACAATATGTATGAATTGCAGGAGAAGAAATATTGTAGTTACCCTGTGCTTGTATTTCCAGAACTCTGCTTATGATACTGTGTATTTAATCCCCCTGAACATCCAGGTGTTTCTACCTGTCCTTATTCAACCTACCATGTCTGCAGTCGTCTCTTCAGAAGCCTGTCTGGACATTTGCACTTTCCATTGCTCTCCAGAGGTTCTTCCTCCTCCTACTCTTTGCTCATTCAGAGCCTGTCACCTTTCTCTGCTTTGAGCTTCAGGCAGGTAAAGCTGAATTGTTTTTCAGCTGTCACTCTCATACTCCCTGTAGGCAACTCTTCAGTTGTGGTGATGGACCTCACTGGAAGTTGCTTGAACTAACGACAGAGTATATTTTATTGTTCATTACATTCTGTTGTGTTTTCTTTCTCATTGTCTTTTTTTGCTTTTGCCAAATAAAAAAGCCTCTTTGTGCCTATTTGAATCCAGATCTCTAAGGAAAGCACGAGGTAATTCATGGAGAGAAGCTGTAACAATCAGGTGCCAACTTGAGTGGAGAATCTGATGTAAAGAAAAGTGATGTAACTGCCAGGGGGCCAATGAGCAAAACAGGGAGGTTGGAGAGGTGAGGAGCAAGGATGTCCATCCCGTGTCTGGCCTCAAGGGACTGCTTTTCCCACCTGTCCAACTTCCTCAGGAGACACTGCACCAGTATCCATGAGAGAATTCTTCTCTCACTTCTCCCTAGTGCTCATTCAAAATGTCCTCTTTACCCACCCCCCTGAAACCTCTCTAATGAGCTCTATAATTCTTCAATACTTGAAGAAAATGATGGAAGAGACATGGCTTGTCAGAGCTTGAAACATTTTAATGAGCCCATGGAGTATATGAGGCTGAGTCCATGAACATCAGTTACTGAGACGAGACTCAACAAAGCTCTCAGGGAGCCAAAGGCAAAAGCAAACCCCAAAGTTCCTTGAAGCATTAATGGGCCCCACTGAGGCCTGTTCCTGACAAAGCCTCCCCAGAGACTCGTTAGAGCAGATAATTGGAGGCTGTGATGGCAGGTAGGCCAAGGCCCTGTGCAGGTGGTTCTGAATGCTGAGAAACCCCTTGGTTTGCTTTCTGAAGCAGAAAGGAGAAGCCCTGATCTCCAGGCAATGGGGAGGGCGATCCTGTCCCTCACACACGGCTCAGGGCTCTTCCTGGGACCATGGGATGTGGGTGTGCAAGGCCGAGGGAAGGACAACACTGGTACAACAACCTCCAGCTTCCCCATGGGGCTGCAAGGAGGCAACAAGGCCCCAGTGCCATGGGGATAACATGTCTTCTCCTAGGCCTCGGTGGCAGAGACAACTGCCATGGCCAAGGGGACAGACACCTGGGTTCTGTTGGTTCCTTCCAGCCTTGCCAGCACCCTTTGCCATCTCCACCACAGGCTGTTCTGCACAGTCCTACCCCTGCCCCTCTTTTCCCGCAGGCTGTAGACACCCATCTCCCTTCCCCACCTGCTCTCACCCCAGCATTTCTGTTCCTTCACTGATGTGTCTGCACCCTCACTGGCTGTTCTTTGGAACACAAACCATGGGCTGATCCAGCTCCCTCTGGGTGACCTCTTGCACCACGGCACTGCCCTTCCAGTGACATTTCTTCCTCCTGCTATCCAGTCTCTACCTTCCAAGTTGCACTTTGTGACTTTTTTCTCTCTCCTGCTCTTTCCCATTACCAAGGAAAGCTCAATCATTCCAGAACTTACCCTTCAAGCAGGGAGTCCTGCCCGTTAGGCTTCTTGTGGTCTTTCAGCTGCCCAGAGAGAAGGAACCTCACCATGAGCTCCTAAATCCCAAGATTGATGCTGGCGTTTCAGCTTCACTGATAGACACAACCATGTTCCTGCTGCTGTCCCATCATGTACTCAGGTGGGATGGACATGACAACCTTTCTCCAAGGCCTCTTCCTGGGTAGAGCCTGTGGGCACTTTGGAAGAGGTACCTTCCCAGGTGACACTAGTAACTGGCTGCACAGAGGACTTTGTACCACTGATGATATTTGGGCTTCATGGTTCACCCAGCTTCCCTCTCAGCATCCACTTCTTCAGCCCAGTCAGCACCACTCTGGCCAGAAGGAGACCATGTCTGACGTCTTGCAAACTCCCTGTACACAACATGCCTTTCTTTCCCCTGTGAATCAGGGTTCAGCAATCCCTTCCTTGTCCTTCACATTCCTAGAAATGGCTGCAGGAGGATGTGTCCCATCCCCTTCCCAGGGATAGAGGTAGGCTGGCCAGCCTGTAATTCTCCCAGTTCTTGTTACTGCCCTTCACGAAGATGGGTTTGAGGTTTGCCTCTTCCAAGGATCCCAGAACTTCTGATTTTACTGTTCTCATGAGAGCACAGTCCCGCATCATGGTCAAGGGTGACGTAGCAGACAGCAGCACTTGCAATTTGCCTGTCCAAGGCAGCTGAGATGAGTTACACTGGGCCAGTGGGGTTTGTTCCTGGAGTCACACGCACAAATGTCAGGGTTCTGTCAGGTGTCCACATCTGAGCTGGCCTCATGGACTCTTTATGCACCCAGGGATGCTCACAGACAGAGTCTGTCCCTTTCACACACAGAGGCAGGAGTCACAGTGTCTCTCTGGCCTCCTGTTGCCACTCCCAAGGGACGGGAGACACCTCAGCCCTGTGGTGTGTCCCCTGTTCTGCACTCATCTGAGATGTCCCACCTCATGAGGAATGGACATGGGGACCTCAGTTCAAGGAAGCACATCCCAGGGCTGCATTCAGGTGGTTTCCCATGGGCTGTTATTCCCAACATGAGGTGACCTTGAGAGACTGTCTGTCTCAGAGGCCTTCAAGGAACCCCAAAGAATAGCTGATGGCATTTCTGCTCACGTACATGATGTGCATGCCCTCTTCTCCTCTGTACAATGCAAACATGGACTGCTGACCTGCTTATTCAGGAACAAATTCTCCAAGCTGGTGTGACAGCCCAGGGCTAGAAATGGTGGCTGTGAGGGCCAGTCCATGACAATTGCCCTGGGGCAGCTTCCACGGGGTGTCCAGTGCACAGGGGCACAGCCCAGACCCTGCTCTGCTGGTCCTGCAGGTCTCCGGCAAGAGGCCTGGCTGTGAGAGGACACTGCTGTGTGCCCAGCCCTGCACACACACACTGTTCAGCTGTGCCCTGGTGTTTTGATATTCAGGCCACATTCTCAGAAGGTTTCTGAGAAAAAGTTTGAATGAAGACTTAAGCCTTTCACCTTTCTTTCTGGAAAGGCTGTTCTGAGGCTAGCTCTGTCACAGCAGTGCCCATTGCCTGTCCCTGCCTGCGCTCACAGGACTCACACACAGCAGGACGGTGACCAGGCTGCAGAGCACTCAGGCCTTGCACCAACACAAGGGATGAGAAGGAGAGTGTGGGAGTGGAACGAGAACAGCTCTGGAAGGCCAAGCGCTGCTGCTCCCTGGCAGGGCTGCCAGGCTGGACTCTTTTCCCCTCCACCCATGCACAGGAACTGTCCCTGCAGCTCCAAAAGGCCCTGGAGGAAGAATCTCAGAGAAAAAATTCAATGCAGAGCCCTTTATTTTGTGTAAATATTCAGAGAACATGGGTCCATATTTATACAGCCAGTGGTTTGAAAAGGAAAAGCAAAGAGTGAATTAGAAAGGGGATGACAAAAATATAATGACTGATTAAAAAATAAACATCACCACCACACCCGCACACAAAACTGGGCCTGTAATGAGTTACATTAGAACTGTTATCTGTTAAAGAGAAGATGATGGGTAGTTTATTCTTTTTGAAAAGCATCCCGCCATTAGTTTCCACAGAGCACCCTTGAGCTCCTGGTTCCTCATGCTGTAGATGAGGGGGTTCACTGCTGGAGGCACCAAAGAGTACAAAACAGACACCACCAGATCCAAGGATGGGGAGGAGATGGAGCGGGGCTTCAGGTAGGCAAATATGACAGTGCTGACAAACAGGAAGACCACAGCCAAGTGAGGGAGGCATGTGGAAAAGGCTTTGTGCCGTCCCTGCTCAGAGGGGATCCTCAGCACGGCCCTGAAGATTTGCACATAGGACAGCACAATGAAAATGAAACAGACAGAAATTAAACAGGCACTAAAGACAATAAGCCCAAGTTCCCTGAGGTAGGCCTGTGAACAGGAGAGCTTGAGGATCTGGGGGATTTCACAGAAGAACTGGTCCAGGGCATTGCCCTTGCAGAGCGGCAGTGAAAATGTATTGGCCGTGTGCATCAGAGAATTGAGGAACCCAGAGGCCCAGGCAGCTGCTGCCATGTGGCCACAAGCTCTGCTGCCCAGGAGGGTCCCGTAGTGCAGGGGTTTGCAGATGGCAATGTAGCGGTCATAGGACATGATGGTGAGAAGAAAATACTCTGTTGAAATGGAAAAGACAAAGAAGAATAGCTGTGCAACACATCCTGTGTAGGAGATGGCCCTGGTGTCCCACAGAGAGTTGGCCATGGACTTGGGGACAGTGGTGGAGATGGAGCCCAGGTCGAGGAGGGCGAGGTTGAGCAGGAAGAAGTACATGGGGGTGTGCAGGTGCTGGTCACAGGCTATGGTGGTGATGATGAGGCCATTGCCCAGGAGGGCAGCCAGGTAGATGCCCAGGAAGAGCCAGAAGTGCAAGAGCTGCAGCTCCCGTGTGTCTGTGAATTCCAGGAGGAGGAACTGGGTGATGGAGCTGCTGTTGGACATTTGCTGGCTCTGGGCATGGACAGTGTCAGAGGAGGTAATGAAAGTAACACGTTAGAGGAGACTTCTCTGAGCAAAATCAAAGCCATTTCTCACACACCCTCCCCTGCTCCACACCCCCTTGTCCTTTTCCAGACCTTCCTTCAGCTCCGTGGCTGAGCCCTGGGTGGTACTGGCTGGAGGTGCCGTGAGGAGCAGGGCCTGTGCCCGCTGGCTGCCCAGGAGTCAGCCCTGCTCTGCAGCAGGGGTCATGGCAACGGGGGGCAGGGGCCAGTCCTGGGGTTCAAAGTTGTCATCTGAAACTGCTGCTGGTGAAGAAGGGCCTCTCAGCATGTGCTCTATCACCGAGAATGAAACAGGACGGTAAAATGAAATCTGAAATGTTTGGGTGTTTTATAGCTTCACAGAATCACAGAATATTAGAGGATTGGAAGGGACGTCGAAAGATCATGTAGTTCACTCCTGCAATTCCCCTGGAGAGTGTTCTTGGGTGTCAGAAACCCTCAGCATTTCTCCTGCACTCAGGGAGAACAGAGCGAGTCCTGCAAGGCAGGAGAATGCCTGTGGGTCAGTGCAGAGTGAGGGCAGCTGCTCTGTCCCTCTGTCTTGCTCCCAGATGCCCTGGGCTGGCACCTTTCTGAGATGGAGGCTGATCACACTGCCATGTTACCCTGAAAAGCCCCCAGGCACTGCTGAGAGCAGAGGTTTGCAGGTTGGAAAAAAGGACAGGTCAGCCTCAGGCTGGTGGGTTCAACAGATGTGGTGCTGCTGCTGTCCATGGGCAGAGGTGTGGCTGAAAGGATATTTCTAGGCTTCTGGTAGACGTACTGATCACTCAGAGCTGCAGTTCAGGAGTCTCAGTGACTTGTTAAAACTGGAGAGCTCCTTTTGCATTCATCCTTTCCTACACCTCTCTCCCTCCCCCCAGTCTTGGAATAGGAAATGTAAAGCACAGACTCAGGAAAGCTCCTTATCTTTATAGTAATACCTGTATAGATCTTCTCCTTGAAACCTCCAATTGGAAGCAGTCTGCAGTGAGCTGGAGCTGTGAGTAGACCTGACCCACAGAGAACCCAGCAGCAGAAGGACCCTGCCGTGCCAGGGGTCGCTCCTTCCACCCACGGCTTCTCCCCTCAGTGTTGTTGGGATCTCCCCGGGCAGGCTGAGCGCTGACCCTGGCAGGCGGCAGAGTCCCTGTCCCGGCACAGCCCTGGGGTGCAGGGACCCTGCTCTGCAGGACAGCCCTGGGCACCCCTGCCTGCACATTTGCATTTACACCCCACAGCCATCCTTGGGAGAACGCAGCATTCATGTCTTGTCATTCTGACAGTGCAGAAGGCAATCCCTGCTCTGCAGCACATCCTCCTCCTCTGATCAGAGAATCTCTGAGAGTTGTACTTACATCTCTTGCAGGCTCTGCAATGTGAGAGCTTTCTGAGATCCTACCAAGATTTGCAGATGCATGCCCTGCAGCCACAGGCTTAATATCTGTGAAGATTTTTCTCCAAGTGAGCTCTCATGTGTCCTCCCACTCCAGACTGTGTTTCCCCTCTCTGTGCCTGGCTCCTGTCCCCTCGGTGCTGCAGGCAGAGCCCTCAGCCCTGCTGCGCTTTGCAGAGGAGCTGCTCCTGGGCAGAGCTGTCTCTCTGCAGCGCTGCCGCTTGCCATGAGCTCCCTCTGTCCCAGGAGCCCAGCCCAGCTCAGCAGCACAGGAGCAGCCATGATGTCCCTTTCTCTGGCCCCTCTGGGCTCCCTCACGGTGTCCCTGGGGCTCCAGGGGCACATCCTTTGAAACAACCTCAAGTAATCAGTGATGTTGATTCTCTCTCCTCTGTAGAGATACTTCTTTCCAGTATTGTGTTCTTTCTACTAAGAAATGAATTCATATGAGAATCATCTTTTCTTGTCCTGTCATTAGACAGGACACCAGAAGCAAAGGATCTGACTTATCCAAGCTAGAGGAGGAATATCTTCATTTGAAGGAATTTAGCCATTTTATTCTGGTTTTATACTCCTAGGGCTAGAGAGACATTCAGCAATCTTGGGCCATGTCATGTCTGTGCTCTGAAGCAAAGCCTTTGCACCCATGGGCTCTTGGACACTTGGTACCAGGTTTCCTTGGGGCAGGTCAGAGCTGGGCTGGTGCCACAGCTGGGGTGGTTCAGCCCAGATGGGAGGCAATGTCCTCAGCCAGGGACCTGACTGGCTGAGCTGGAGCTGTCAGTGTTGCAGACAGAGCTGTGACATGGATGGAATAAACTGCCAAGGCAGGGTGGCAGAAGTTAGTTCATCTGGTCTTCAAGGACAGCAGCCTCCAAGCACAGCAACAGTCCAGATAAAACTCAGTCTAGACTGGTAAGGCTATTCAAGGGCCCCCTAATGAGCTGTTACTACTGCAGGAACAGTTAAAGGAGAAACAAAGACACTGGGTGGCCACTGATGACTTTAATAAGAGAAAGAGGTGAGAATCCCTGTGTCCTTTTCTCCTGCCTCTTCACCAGGAAGTTCTCCCAGGCCTCTGTGACTGGAGGCAGGAATCTGGACGAGAACAACCAGCAGTGGATGGGGATCATGTCAGGGGTCCCTGGAACTAACACAATCCTTTCCTGTCTCTGGGACAGGAGGGGCAGCATCCCAGAGGCTGAGACAGCAGGACCATGTCACAGTGAGGCCACTCTCCACCATCTTGGAAAGCTCATGGAGACTGGAGGGACTCCCTGACCACTGGCAGCTCTCACACATTGTCTGCACTTTTCAAAAATGGCCAGTGGGTGAGCAGGGGACCTGTGAAATCTGCTATTGTGATTCGTGTCACTATGAGAGTGTATCAGGGGACAGAAATAAGTATTAGTGTACTAACATTGTGAAAATGCGCCAACAAGAAGTTAAGATAAGTGCTCTGAGATAACCAATTAAGGCATGGAGCAAGGATATTGTGGTCAGGTAGCACTAAGGACTTATGTAAAGAAAAGGGTATTGCAGTTAGGTAGCGCTAACGACTTGCTTAAAGAAAACCCACTTTACGCATGCACCGAATAAAGGGTAAAGAAAAGGACACTAAAGAAGAGGAGAAGCCTTCCTCCTGAGGACCACCAGGAGGGGAGAGGTGATCACCTAAACCTCTGAGACATGCGCAGAAACCCCAACACCACGTTAATCTGGGGAACTGAAGCGAGGAGGATACTTCTTGGAAAAGGGAACTTAAGAAAGTGTAGAAAACCAAGGGAAAAAGTAAGCCGTGTGCGTGTTGGTGGAGCAGTGACTCCCCGCGCACCCAGCGCTGTTTGCTTGCCTTTTATTACCTAGCCTTTTGCTTTGATATCTGTTAATAAAATGACTGATTCTGATTGAAACTCAACCAGACTCAAGTCCTGTTTATCACAGAACTAAGGGCTGTGCCCCAGAACATGGCCACTGGGACCCCATTTCGGGGTGTCTGGAAGAGAAGGTGACGGGGTTTACCCAGGGCAGGTTGTGTCTGTCCATCCTCTTTGCTTTCTGTGAGGAAAGGACAGGGCTGCAGGACGTGGGGAGAGCAGTGGTGGTCTGTTACCTGGCAGTCAGCAAGGCATCCAGCATCATCCCCCACAATATTCTTGTGTCCAAGGTAGGATATTATGGTCTGTGTCATTGTTCAAGTAGATGGGTAAAAAACCAATCTTGATGGTTGCACTTGGAAAGGTGCTATAGAAAGGGAGAAACTTCCCAATCCTGAGGACAGTCAAGCACTGGAAGCTGTTTCCCAGGAGTGCGCACCCACTCTACCCCAGAAAGTGTCTAAGATGTGTTTGGCATGTGTGTGATTCGCACTTCTTGGTATTTCTTACATACACCTATTGCATATTCATTTGTTTCTATGAATCTGTGTCATTCGGTACCTGCAATGGGGCTCAGGTGAGGCTGAGCACGAGCCCCTGACCTTATCAACAGGTCGGAGAGGATGTTTTCTGTAACAGTTTTCTTAGAAACACAGGAAAATTTATCCCGATGACTTTAGTGGCAAGTGAAGAATTCAATGTCTTCGGTCTTTCCCTGACAATGGAACAGAAGTGGCAGGATGTATATTTCTCTGTGTGGGAAATACCAACAGATTGGTGTGGGAATATAAAATATTTTCTCTTTGAGCGTTTTCCCGTCATATCTCTGTCCTCCAAGTGCCTCTTGTTTTTTCGTATTCTTATGTCCTGGCTGCAGTTGAATGCACTTCAGCCGAGTTTGTTAACTGGAGAGCTGGGGTTGTGGGTGAGCTCATACTGGGCAGCACGTCAGGGAGGGAAACTACGAGTAGCGAGTGACAGAACCAGAGGAAACGGCCTCAAGTTGAGTCAGAGGAAGTTGAGGTTGCATCTGGGGAACAATTTCTTCCCCAAAGGGCTGTGGGGCATTGGAACAGGCTGCCCAGGGCAGTGCTGGAGTCACCATCCCTGGAGGGGTTGAACAGACAGAGAGATGAGGTTCTCAGGGACGTGGGTTGGTTCAGGGTTTGGTTAACCGTTGGACTCGAAGATCTTGAGGGTCTCTTCCAGCTAAAACGATTCTTGTCGGTGTTGAAATTGTGCAGGCCGTAAGTGTCCCTAACAAGACTGTGCTCTGTCCAGAGCGGTCTGGACTTGACAAACTCCAAGAACGTGTAACAGCTGGACAAGCATCTCATCCCACACCTTGTCATGGGTGATCCTGGTGTCATCCCCTCCCCATCATGTCTATGAAGTTGCCAACTGCAATAGTCCTGTGGCCAGAAGTCAAAAGCCACGTCTCATATTCAGGGGTGAGCTGAAGTGAGGAGCAGCTCTGGACAGGCCTTGGGGTGGGAGGCCACACAGGCTTCCTCATGGTCCTGATGTCCCTGATGGAGCAGCATTAATTCTTCATTCTTTCTACTTCCTAGCTAGCAAGAGTAACCACAAGTGGTGGTTGTCTTCAGTTGATCTTTAATTTTTCCCTGTTTAGGAAAACGGTTCCTTAATTCAGTCTTTTGTGTATCTGCAGGGCCTTGAGACGGTTCGTGTGTGAGCAGCATGCGTGTGGATGTCAGGTTTTCTGCAGGCTTGTGACTGCTCTTTCCCCTCTGTTTGAAGGAGGAAAATCTTGGTGTGTCCTCCCCAGTAACTAAAGAAATGCAAAGAACTGATGGAGTAGGAGGGTTCGAATGAGGAGGGAACGTCGGTTAGTTCTGACTGTAAATTTTCTTGGCTGTTGTTGTAGCAAGAAGTCTTAAAAATGAGTGCTGCAAAACTAGAGCTGCTTTGCCAAGTTGGACTGTGCTCAGTGATGAGTGGTGTCATTGTTGGTGATTCGTGAGTCTGAAGGATTGAAGGGCATTAGAATAACCTGCAAAGCCTGATTTGGGGTGTTTCAGTTGCGCTGGAGCATGGCCTGGATGTGAACAACTGTTTCTTCTTCCAATTCTCTTCTTTGCCCTCTGACCTCTCTCCCAGTCCGCACGAGATGGGTGCAAATGTTCTGTGAGAGCAGCTTGGGGCCTGAGACACCGCTGCTGGGGCAGTGATGCTGACGCTTGTGCTGGGGCAGTGATGGAGGCCCCGGTAATCCCAGCAGTGATGCCATCCCCCTCATTTCTCCCCTGGGCGACCATCCCCTGCAGCGATACCCTCTGTCCCCATCCTCTCTCTGTGTCGTTCCCAGCCCAGCTCAGCTGCCCTCGGGTTGGGCAGGGGCTGCGTTCACCCCCTCCCATCCCACAAATGACACAGGCAGAGGTGCTGCAAAACCAACACCCAATCGGTTTAATGAATGGAGCAAGAAAGCGGGATCTGCGAAGGCTGGGGCTGGAGAGAGTGGGTGGGTGCAGGTCTCAGCCTCCACATCTCCTCTGGCTGTGGGTGCCACGGGACGGTGCTGGAGCGGTGTGTTATGGGTGGCCGTCCTGGTGGCTCTTTCCATGCCCATTTGCCTCCGTACAAAAACCAGCAGCTGCCCAGTGGCATCGGCAGAGTGTCCCGCTCCTCCTGGGCCGAGTTCTTCATGTGCCACCGCTGTGGCCGCTGCTGGGGTGTGACGGGCACCGAGTCCTCCTGCTCCTCAGCACAATGGACGCAGCCGTGAGGCCCCAGGGCCCGAGGGATGGCGGGGAGTCGGCGGGAGGCGCGGCAGCCGCGGGGCCCGGGCAGCTGCTGCCCCAGCCCCTGCACTGGGATTGTCCCCGTGGGCACAGGCACAGCCAGCTCGGCTGCTGGGCTTTGGATCCTCCGGTGTTCAGTCCTGTGTCCCCCGGTGGCTGCGTCCTCAGCCCGGGTGGCGACGCTGCTCCTGGGGACGTGGGTCCCAGCGGGCGGTGGGGATGCCGGTGCTGTGGCTGTCAGCAGCAGGACGGGGTAGAGGTGGTGGTCCCAGGGCTGTTGGTACCAGGCCGGGAGGTGCTGGTTATGGAGTGGTGGTTCCCCTGGGTGACGGCGGGGTGCCGGGCAGGGCCGTGGCCTCTTCTCCAGGGTTGGGGCCGGCAGGGTCGCCAGGTGGAGGTGGCAAAGTGGCGCTTGGCAGGCCCGGGGCCAGCGCAGTCGTAGTGGCAGAGGGGGCTCCCGGTCACCATCACCGTCTTATCCGCTTCCGCGGGATGGTGTGAAGCGGAGCGGTGTCGTGGGCCTCGGGAGCTCTCACTGGCACGGGGCGCTTGGTCTTAATGTTCCGCGCGGCTCCCGCTCCCGGCAGCCCCCGGCAGGTGATGGTGCCCGGTGGCAGGGGCAGGCGGGTGAGCAGCACCCGGAGCTGCCCGCGCTGCAGCTCCTCCATGAGTTGGGCCGTGGAGGGCAGGTGAGGCTGGGGTGCAGGCGGGGGGCTGGCCAGGGGGCTGAGCAGGGGGACCTGCAGGGGGCTGAGCAGAGGCGACTCCAGAGAGTCCTGCAGAGGGTCCCTCCAGGGACTGCCCAGGGGACTGTCCTCTGAAGGTTCCCCAGAACTCTCTGGAGAGCTCTGCTCAGGGCTCTGCAGGGGACTTCTCTGCGGCCAGGGGGGCAGGTCTGTGGCCCCAGCGTCGTGTGTCCCCTGGGGAGCCGGCGATGGGGAGGCCATCACCCCCCAGAAGGGGTCAGTGTCCCCCATCATGGCCGTAGCCAGGCGCTCCTCCAGGCCGTCACCCTCTGCCCCGTACTCCCCGAAGCCTCCAGTGACAGGGGTGCTGCTGGCCAGGCTGTCGGGGCCATCGGGGAAGGTGGTGTCCCCGTACAGCAGCATCTCCGCTGTCACTGGCTCCTCCATGCAGCCGCCCTCTGCCCTGCGTTCCAAGAGGTGGGGGAGCTTGTTGAGGGTGGGGGTCAAGTGAGGGATGTCAGGGACATCAGGGATGGTGTCCTCACCACCCCTCAGTCCCCCAGCCACCACTAGCTCCTTGGGACAGCTGCCCTCTGCCACCTACTTGGGGAGGTCGGGGAGCCCCTCGAGGACCTCAGTGGTCATGCGGGGGCTGTGGGTGGTAATGCCGGCATTCCCGCTGTCCCCGAGCTGTGCCAGCCCCACTTGGTCCTGGGAGTAAGTGGTCTCGTCCACGTGCTCCCAGAAACCATCGAGCTCCCTGAGGCTGTTGGGGAAACGAAGGACATCAGGGATGGTGTCCTTGCTGTCCCCCAGCCCCACGGCCACCACTCCGTCCTTGGAGCGGCCGCCATCCGCCACATACTCGGAGAGGTCCGGCGGCTGGCTCAGGAAGGTGGGAGAGCTGGGGACACGGCTGGTGACCTCGCCGTCCGCCAGCGCCGCTGCCTCTTGCTCTCTGGGGCTGGTGTTCTCTGCCCTGTGCTCGGAGAGATCGGGGAGCTCGATGAGGCAGGTGCTGCGTTTGGGGTATCAGGGACATGGGGGCTGGGGTCCTCCCTGTCCCCCAGCCCCAGTGCCACCGCTGGCTGCTTTGGGCAGCCGCCCTGGGCCACGTACTCAGAGAGGTCAGGGAGCTCACGGAGGAAGATGGCCAGGTCGGGGCTGTCCGCGACATCGGGGACAGCGTCCCCGCCTACGGTGGCTTCGAGCCACGCGGACAAGCTCTCAGCCACCGTGTCCGGGTCCAGCTCAGCAGCAGGCCCGGTGCAGGCGGCTGGTCCCTGCTGGGGCAGATCCCCCGGGCTCCCCAGGGCTGCCTTGGTGGTCACCGCTGCTGACAAAGCAAACAAAGCCACCCAAGGCGGGCGATGCCAGCTGTCCTCAGCTTGGCCACCCGCCTGTGGGCTCTGCCAGCCCCAGCACTCACCTGTGGGCTCCCCGGCGGTTGTGTCCGCTGCTGCAGCCAGGACGGGCTGGTGGGGGCTGGCAGCGGGGACGCCGAGCTCCACGGCCACCCCATCCCTGCCGGAGGCCTCCGCTGGCTCCTTGGTGGTGTCAGGCAGGGTGTGGGGCACAGGGCGGCTCCGCACGCAGCGAGCCGCGGGGCCACGGGGTGTCGGGGGGCCGAGGTGGGCAGGGACGGGCAGCTGGTACGAGCCCGCAGGGTACAGGGGCTGCCCCTGGACCACGGCCCATGGCGCCAGCCCCACAGGGTGCTGTGGCACCGGTGCGGTCCCCGTCAGCAGCTGCTGGCCCCAGGGGTAGGATGGGGCAAATGCAGCAGGGCCAGGGGGCAGCTGGAGCCCTTGGGGGACCTGCACCGGCTGGACCCCTTGGGGCAGCTGGACCTGCTGCACCCCCTGGCAAAGCTGCACCCCTGGGGACAGCTGCACCACTTGGGGGACCTGTTGCAGCTGCATCCCCTGCCACAGCTGCGTCCCTTGCGGGAGCTGCACCAGCTGCCCCAGGGCCCCCGGCACCCCCTGCCAGATGCTGCCCTGTCCCAGGTGGTAGGTGACAGGGCAGCCCTGGGCAGGCTGGGGGGGCACCAGCAGCCCCTGGCCAGCGGGCAGCACATGGGCCGGCACAGGTGCTGCCATGGCCGGGACGGTGAAGCTCAGGGCTGGTGCCCGCGACGCCATCAGCAGCTGGCGAGGGATCGTCTCTGTTGGGGGAAGCACAGAGGTTGAGATGGAGTGAGATCCTGGGGGGCTGTGCCAGTTCAGGTGACCCGCAGGGCAGGAGCAGCAGGAGGAACGGGAGCTGCTGCTGCCCTGGCCATGGCGGCTGGCCAGTGTGGGGTTGGTTGGGGACAAACAGCCTCCGTCCCCATGGCTGTGATTCCACCAGCATCGGCCTCAGCGTTGTGAGGGGCTGAGATTTCACAGCACATCCTCCCATCTCAGTGATTTCCCTTTCCTGCTGGTGATTGCCTGCCCTGGCCTGCCATGCATGATGGTTTCCCAATAAGAATTCCTCAGCCCTGCAATGGTTTCCCATCCTGACGGTCTCCTGTCCCCATGATTTCCCATCCAAAGCATCATTTTTCAGGGGAGGTGGATTTCCTCCCTCTAATTTGTTGGAGTGAAGAGGGCTGGGAAGGAAAGATGTTGCTTTTTCGTCACCTAGAGTTTTCTATCCTGTTTTTCTCATCAGGAGTAGTCTCTAGGGGCTAATGGGCTCATGTTTGCCTCAGACCCACATGGTCATTTGCCCTGTGCAGCCCACGTGCTGCTTTCCCTGCCAGCGGGGCAGACAGGAGGAGGATTGCCAGCACGGAGGTTCTGGCTCCTCCTGAAGAGCAGCTTGACAGAATTTCTCCTGGTGTCCAAAGTGCTTTGAGCCTGGTGATGAGTCTCCCATCACACCCAGTGGAGCCCATCACTGGTGCTAAAGTGTGGCAGGGAAGCTCTGAAACCTCCCCCAGGACGAGTCCTGGTCCATTACCTGTCTCAGCTGCGGCGATCAAACGGGATGAGGACGAGGGTGGGCGAGGAATAACGAGGAGGAGGTTGGTCGCGGACGAGGATGGGGACAGACGAGGAGGAGGACGGACAAGGATCAGGGTGGAGAAGGAGGAGGACGGACGAGGATGGGGACAGACGTGGATCAGGAGAGACGAGGATCAGGACGGATGAGAAGGAGGACGGACGAGGATCAGGGTGGACGAGGATCAGGGTGGATGAGGATCGGGATGAATCAGGGTGAGTATGGGTTTGTGTGCTCTGCTCACAGTGAGAGTCACTGGAGAGCGCAGCGAAATCTGACCAGACAGACGGGCTGTCAGTGGCCAGATGGCCTTGGGGACAGCGTGGGGTGGTCATGGCAACACGTGGTGACATCACAGAGACCTTGGGAGCCAGAATTTTCCAGAAGGTTTTCCACAGCTGTGTAGATGTGACTTGAATGAGAGCCTTGCTTCCTCCTGTTCATCCACACTGGCATGAAGCAGATTCTTTGTTTTCTTGCTCCTTTCCATACAACTAATACACTTAAATCCTCCAAAATCTGGAAATTTGTGTCTTTGTTTCTAAGCTCACGGTATGGGGCTGGACTAGATGAGCTTTGCAGGTCCCTTCCAACCCAAACCATTCTGAGATTCTGTGACAGAATAAAAATAGTAAAGATGAGCAGGTACTTGGGCAGCGCAGGGTGAGGATGAGCAGGAGGTGGGAGCAGTGTTTGCTTGTTTGGGGCTGCAACTGATGCACCTGGAGGGAGCTGGTTTGGAGGATGGAGAAAGTTGGAATCATCAGGTGGCTTTGTCCTTACTACCATGGCTGCTTTTCCTTCTTTTTTTCTTTTTAATTATTTGTGACTCTAACACCAGAAGATATGAGGAGGAAAGTGAGTAACTGTGAAATAAAAAGAGAAAAAATCTGTAACGTTTATGAGCATCCTCTTCTAGTCCTTATTACACGTGTTACAGGCATGTTTGCTCCACTCACATCAAGGCACTTTCCTCTCTAATCCCCTGTTCTTCCTTTTAGCAGTAGCAGGATTCATGTCAACGTCTCCTTGGGGAATTTTCTAGTTTTGCTTTCTTTCCAGGCCTCTATCAATTGCTTTCCATGAGTATATTTGCTGTAAAGACTTCTTTTGGTTTTATTATTTTTTAGACTGTCTGCAAAATCCAGATCAATCTGCCGTACGCTAACCCTGTCACAGGTGTCACGATGTTAGTCTGGGGTTTATTTACATAGAGAAAATTATTTTACTGGGCTTTCCCATTCCGGTGATGTTCAAGTCTCAATAAATATTCCTGTACAGCCACTATTTCTATAGAATCAGATCTTTCCTTTTTCTAGGCCAGTTTACTGTGAGAAATGAATTAAGTAGAATCAGATAATAGATGTTAGAGGTACTTGCGATGGGAAGCTTTACCAGCCAAGCTGGTATTGGGGACTTCAACAGGGAATGGCTCTCTGTGTCACTCGGTACCTGCAATGGGGCTCAGGTGAGGCTGAGCACGAGCCCCTGACCTTATCAACAGGTCGGAGAGGATGTTTTCTGTAACAGTTTTCTTGGAAACACAGGAAAATTTATCCTGATGACTTCAGTGGCAAAGGAAAATTCAAAGTCTTCGGTCCTTCCCTGACAAGATAACAGAAGTGGCAGGATGTATATTTCTCTGTGTGGGAAATACCAACAGATTGGTGTGGGAATAGAAAATATTTTCTCTTTGAGCATTTTCCCGTCATATCTCTGTCCTCCAAGTGCCTCTTGTTTATTCTTATTCTTATGTCCTGGCTGCAGTTGAATGCACTTCAGCCGAGTTTGTTAACTGGAGAGCTGGGGTTGTGGGTGAGCTCATACGGGACAGCAGCGTCAGGGAGGGAAACTAGGAGTAGCGAGTGACAGGACCAGAGGAAACGGCCTCAAGTTGAGTCAGGGGAGGTTGAGGTTGGATCTTGGGGACAATATCTTCCTAGAAAGGGCTGTCGGGCAGTGGTGGAGTCATAATCCCTGGAGGGGTTGAACAGACGCGGAGATGAGGTTCTCAGGGACGCGGGTTAGTGCCAGGGTTGGTTTAATGGTTGGACTCGAAGATCTTGAGGGTCTCCTCCAGCTAAAATGATTCTTGTCAGTGTTGAAATCATGCAGGCCATATGTGTCCCTAAGCAGAGCCGGTTCAGGTGACCCGGAGGGCAGGAACAGCAGGAGGAACGGGAGCTGCTGCTGCCCCGGCCATGGCGGTTGGCCAGTGTGGGGTTGGTTGGGGACAAACAACCTCCGTCCCCATGGCCGTGATTCCACCAGCATCGGCCTCAGTGTTGTGAGGGGCTGAGATTTCACAGCACATCCTCCCATCTCAGTGATTTCCCTTTCCTGCGGGTTTCATGTTTAGGTGGAGCTCGTTGCCTGGCAACAACCAACCGGAAGTCTATGGGGAGTCAGGGGACCCAGGACAGCCAATGGCATTTGGGGAGGCGGGGCAAGTCATGTGATTGATAGGTAACCAGCTAATCCAGCTTTGAGGCCTGCAGGAAAGGTGGCGAGAGCTGACCGAGCTGGGCAGCGTTCAGGGGCGGGCCGTGCTGGCTGCACCAATCACAGCTGGCAGGAGTGCAGCACATGGATGATTGACAGGTGGTCTGACCCATCACTTGGTAGGGGGGGAAATGAGAAATCCCAGCCGGCCAATCACAGGAAACATTACCTCAGGGCAGGGCGGGCACTGTGGGGGGAGTGACCCCTAAGGCAGCCAATCAGATCCAGGATCACCTCAGGGGAGGAGACTGACAGCCCTCCCGCCCAATGGCGGCGCAGCCCAGGCTGAGGAGGCGGCGGCTCTGTGGGCGGCCAGGCTGAGCTTTGCCGTGGCGCCCGTGGAGCTGCCCCAAGGCTGAGCAGCCCCCGGCCCAGCCCTGGGGCCCTTTTTCCTGCAACTGGGGCCCTGGGGATGTTGTTGCTGCATCTGGCTCAGGTGTGCATGGGCTGCTCTGGCCTTGTTCTCCTGGGCGGGGGGAAATGGTACCGAAAAGTCGGCAAAAAGGTTCTTTAACACGGTTTGGAAAGTGGTAAAAGCAGCACTTTTGTTACAGCGCCAGACACTCGCAAGATTGCTGCTCTGATCGAGCGTGTGTGTGATTCGCACTTCTTGGTATTTCTTACATACACCTATTGCATATTCATTTGTTTCTCCTGCTTAGTTAATGCATCAAACATAAATTATTTCCATAACCCCGCCATAACTTTGCTGAAGTCCATCCTTGGTACTCGAGAGTCTTCATCAGGGTCTCTGGTGTCCCCGGTTTCTCCCCAGCTGCTGCCCCCCCGGTGTCGGCTTCTTGACCTGATTGCTTGATTGTGCATTTTCCCCTCTTGCTGTCTTTTTGTCCTTTTTTTTCTTTCCTTTCTGTTCTGTTCCCGGTCCCATCTTTTCTCACTGTATCCCCCTGTCCAGCTGCTGCCCCTTCTTTCCTCTCTCCCTTGCTCTGTTTTTCCTCTCTCCATCTCTCTGTCCCACTGCCCACCACAGTTGTTTATTCCTTCAGTGCTGTCCCGCCCCCTGTTCCTTTGCCCTTTCTCTGTCACTCCATCCCAGTCCCGGTGTATTTTTCATTTGTTTTTTCATCTCAGTCCTGAACCATTACTACATTTTTCTTCTTCCACCCCTTTGTCCTGCTCCCTGCCCCTGTCTTTGTCTCTCCTTCCCTTTGTTCTGCTGCCCATCTCATTTTCCCTTCCTGCTCCAGCTCTCTGTCCTGCTCCCTGCCCCTCTCATTCCCTCTCTGTTTCTCTGCCCTTCTCCCTGTCTGTCCCCCGCTCTGTTTTGCTGTCCTGCTCCCTCTGTAGTTTTTCCACTCTCTCTGTCACTCTCTGCTGCTCCCTGTCACTTTCATTTCTCACTCCATCTCTGTCCTGCAGCCCAAAGCTGCTTTTTGGTCTCCATCTCTGCCCTGCTGCCCAGCCCAGGCCTTTTTACGTCTATCCGTGCCCTGCTGCTTGTCTCTTCTTTTTGTCTTTCCCTTTGTGCTGCCTCCCTGACCCTTTTTTCTCTGTCTGTGTTCCCCTGTCCTGCTCCCTGTCTTTGTGTTTCTCTGACCATCCTTGTCCTGCTCCCTTTCCTTCTTACTTTCTCTCTCTGTCCCATGTCCCTCTTCATCTCTTTTTTTCTCTTCTGTCTTTCTCCTTGTTCCTGCTGATTGTTTCTCCATGTATATCCTGTTCCCTGCCCCTTTTATCCTCTCACTGTCCCTCTGTCCTGCTGCCTGTCCCCATCTTTTCTGTCTTTATTCTTGCCCCGCTGCCTGTCCCATTGCTTCTGGCAATCGACCCCTGTCCAGCTGGCTCTGCCTTTTATTTTTTGTCTCTTCCTCTTTGTTGCTTCTCAGCCCTCCTTTCCTCTTCCTCCAGCTCACTGTGGGTTTTCTCCCTTTGTGAGTCACTTCATCCCCATCTGACCTTTGCTTTCTTTCTCAGTCGCTTTGTTCTGCTCTCTCTCCTTCCTTTTCTCCATCTGTACATCCCCCTCCCTGTCCCTGTCTTTCTCTACCCAACTTTCCTTCTTCTCCTTCCCATCCCCTTGTCCCTCTGTCCTGCTCCTCCACCCTCCTCTTTCTTCCTCCCTGTCTCATTGTGGCTCCTCGTCCCTATTTGTCTTGATCTCTCCATCTCTCCAGCCTTTTCCCTGTGTGTTTCTTTCTCTCTGGGCTCCTTTATCTTCTCTCTTGTCTGATTTGTCTCTTTCTAGTCCTCTGTCCTTATCCCCAGCAGCTCCAACTGAATGACCAGGTGTCGCTGTGCTCTGGTATTTGCTGAGCACTGCCCTGGGGAAGATCTGTGTCTGTAGGGCTGGGGATCATTTAGGAGCTGGTCTCCTCCTGCAGACGGCAGAGCCGGGTGTAGTTGTGGCAGAGGTTGTTCTCAGCTGCTGCTCTGTGCAGCTTGGGGAAAGAGCCGGCTGGGGACCTTCTTTTGAAGGAAGGTTTCTTGTTCTGCGCTCACTGCTCCTCGGGACCCTGCACAGGAGCCGTGTCGGGGTCTGCAGGGACGGGTGGGACCTGCTGTGATTCCTTGTGAATGTGAATTGAACTTGTCCTGGTGTCCTCCAATGAAACCAGACTGACTGTGGATGTTTTTCTTACCAGCTCCAGTGTCAACCTGTGTGCTCGGCGCTAAACAACAAGAGACCTTGTGCTGTTTTCCAGATGTCAGTGGCTGCAAATCAGCTGAGAACATCATTGCCTTAGGTAACGGGGCAGGTGGTCTGTGATCAGGGCTGTGGACTTGCATGGCGCTGCTTTCATGAACGTTTTCTGGTCTTGCCACTTCAAAGCCCTTCCATTTCCTGGAAATTTTAAGATGACATTTCTTATTCTGAGGTTCAGACTGGACTTGGACTTAATGTTGAGTGGCTGATATAATGGGCTCCATAAAATAAGAACAAGAATCTTGCTTTTTTGTGGTGTTTTTTTTTTTTTTTCTCACACCATCTGAACTTCAGTAAGCAAGAGGAAGAGTGGTTGACAGAGTCTGTTTTCTGAGAGTAACATGTTCCTGTACCTTTCCAATCTTTCTGTGGTGCAGGACTTCTGCCCTTCCAGAGAGGACTGCAAAACCCGCTCCTGTCAGGTTGGACTTTGCCTCCCAATGTGGAGCAGCCTCTTCCATTGTGACATCACCCACTGCCGCTGATGTCACAAAGCAGCATCAGCGCTGAGGTCGGCACAGCAGGGTATAAAAGCAGGGGTCTCCCTGAGCCTTTGTCACTCTCGATCTTGAGGGAACTGAGATCGCAGAGCTTTTGGTTCACTCGTGAGCAAGTCAGATGCTTGTTACCTGCACCTCAGCAGGTACCAAGAGGCAGACGGAAAAGGTTGAAGGTCTGAACGGGTATGTTTGAAAAATCCTCCTCCCCTTTGCCCAGGTGTGTTTTCCACCTCATCAGCTGGGGTGGGTGGAGGGTGGACAGGAGAGGAACACGAGGGCAGCCTGAGAGCTCGCTCTGGAGCTGGTGGAAGGCAGCAGCCGCCTTTCAGCCTCTTCATGACCACAGGGGCAAGGCCCAGAAAGCCTTTGATCTCTGCAGAATGAGGGACAGGTCTATTTTGGATCGCATGGAGGGAGTCCCAAGCAGTGGCCCCGATACAGCCTGCCGTAGGGGCACAGGCTGAACCTTCTCTTGAGAGGGTGGAGAACAGGATCAGCACAAGTGCCCATCAGATGCTGGGCAGTAGAAACAGCGTTCGTCATGTGCCTTCCATTTCCAAAGAATACCTGTCCAGCCCCACAGACGGGAAGTGTGGCCACAGCTCTTGTTGCAACTCCTGCTCTTAGTCCAGAGTCAATCTTGAGCCCTTTGTCACTAACGAAACAATCGCTGCCATGACAAATCCCCCACTGGTGCAGCTGGTGACAACCCCAGCAGTGACTCGAGCTGCTGCAGGACCAAGCCAACGCACATGCCAGGAACGCCAGGCTCAAGGGCTGCAGTCCCTGCTGCTGCTCTCCAGTCTGCTGCTGATCTGCACGGGAACCGCCAGCTTCACCAGCCTTTTCCTCCTTGTTGCTCTGCAGGAAGATGAAGGCAGCGAAGGCAACAATCCTGGTGCTGCTTCTCGGCCTGTTCTCTCTCGGTGAGTCTCTGCAGAGCTCCGACCTGAGGACGGTGCTTTAGGATGTACTTGGGGCTACATCCTGTCCTGGTCCGCTTCCCCCGCTGTGACCAGAGGAGCTCAGCTGAGAGCAGAAAGTCCCCGACAGAGCTGTGCCAGTCCCTGCTCCAGCGGGATGGGTGTGGGGGTGAGGAAGGGGTGACTTGCCTTCCCCAGGAGGGCTAAGCCAGTTCTCTTCAGCCGAGGGAGAGGCCGTGGCTGAGCTCTCCTGCCCCAGGGGGATGAAAATCTTCTGCAGGACAAGGAGCACAGTCCAGGGCAGGGAACGTCCATCTCTTGCGGAGCCCGTATGCCATGATGGCCACTGTCAAAGACAATAAGAGGAGAGACAACGATGGCACTTGGGAGAGACACAGAAAGGGGAGAGGGCAGCCCAAGGCACAACCCAGCCTTAGACCAAGTTCTAAGCTCTGGTGTGTGTCTCACAGGTGTTTTCCATGTGGGACGACTTGGTGCCTTATCACTCTGGAGCACTGCAGCGGAATTAGGAGACCTGATCGAAACTCAACCCCTGCCAGACCAGCTCCGTAAGCTCCAGGAACAGCTTTACAATCTGCGCTGGAGCGCAAAGGATGTCGCTGAGCGGGCTCTCCATGAAGGCGTGAAGCAGGGAAGGCTCCCAGGCTTTACCGGACGGGTAAGGGCACAAGGCAGAAGGATCTCCTCAGGGGTTTTATCCTCCCTCCGGCATGTATCCTACTCCATTCCCTGTCACAGCCAACAGGCTGGTGCTGCTGGAGCAATTGCTGTCATGGCCACGCTTCCTTGTCTGTCTGTGCTGCCTGGCCTGGGGCCTCTCCATGGGAAAAGCCCCTTCCCGCAGCTCCAGCATTCAGAGCACTGGAGTGAGCAGCGCCCCCTTTCTGATCCCGTCAAGCACAGCAGAGAAAACCTGGGAGGCTTCCAGGCAATTTGGGTGTTCCTTCCATCTGATATGGGCCTTGTCCCCATGCACCTTGGCTGGCCTTGCAGGGGAGCTGCTTGCCCCCTTCCTTTTCCTTCCAACAGGCGCTCTCCTTTGTGTTCCTTCCCAGGCGGTTCAGGAGATCATCAATGAAGCCCTGGAGAAGCTGGAAGAAATGCAGGTCCCAATGCCTGATTACGCCCTAAAATCAGCAGGTACCGTGACACTGTACAAACAAACCAGTTCCAAAGCGCTTCCTGTCCAGATTGACAAGATGGGCATTGGAACGTGCCCAGGGGTAGGAGAGAAGGGCGAGAAGTCAAGGGTCACCTTGTGCCCTAACAAGTGCCCCCACTGACAGAGCCTGTAATGGGCCAGACTCCATGGGAAGCACAGAAAGCCTGGTTCACGTTCTTGTCTTTTTCCATGGCCCCATGACTCCCTGCTGTGTGTTCTAGAGGGGTCATTCCAGTAAGAAAGAGGGGAACCCACTGTAGGACATGGATGACAACTGAGAAGCTTTTTCCAGTCAACAGTGCAATATTCCTCCCAACACTGCCTGATGATTCTGCTCATGTTTGAATTTCCAGGGGCTGCTGTCATTCATTGGAGGACTTCTCCATCCCTCCGGAATGACAAAGCCAAAGTCTTCCTGTACTCCATGCCGGTGATGGATTACATGAGGTCCCCTGAGCTTGTTCTTGAGGTAGGAGCACCAAGAAGCAGTAAAACAGAGGTCAGGAGGATGAACCACACACGCTGCTCTAGAGTTGCCTTTCCCCCTGTCTTTGCTCCTCGAAGCTTCTTCTCCTGCCTCCTTCTCGCATGGACCTGCTCTCCTCCTGTGTCTCTCTGCTGAGTATTTCCTGTCCCAGAGTGCCCCAGGTTCTCGGTGGGAGCTTCTACCAGGCCAGGCTGCTCCTGCAGTCTGTGTCTGCCCAGTCACTGTGCAAACTGTCAGCACGGCACAGAAGGAGAATGGCAGAGGTGCCTGCAGAGCTCTGGGAGAGGGCCAGGGCAACCTTCTCCATGTCAATGTAGTTTCTTCTTCTTTGTTCAGCCAGAAAATCATCCTGGAAGCTGCTGGCCCTTCCCAGGAAGTCAAGGACAGGTCTTCATCAAGCTGTCTGTGCCAGTGATTCCCAGAGCAGTCAGCATGGACCATGTGTCGGGGACAGCGTTCCATGGGGAAAGTATCTCCGGAGCTCCAAAGGACTTTACTGTCTACGTAAGTGATTTCTCTGGAGTGGGGGGCAGGGGGTTGCACAGCATTTCTAAGCAGGGGGTGAAGATGGGTCTAAGAGTGGAGTGGCCTGAAGGTTCCCCCTGGCTCTCAGAACAAACAGACTCCTCGTTGGAGTCGCTCCCTTCCCATCGTATTCCTCTTTTATTCAATGGACCACTTGAAAGGAAGCTTCTGGGGCAAGAGGCTACTCCAGGAGCCATAGGGAAAAGGAGCTGGACAGTGCATGGTCCTAGACCTTCTTGGCTTCCAATGCCAGTGGCATTTGTGATCCTCAGGTTACCTCCCTCTCACTGGGAGCGTCTGCTCCTTTTCTGACCGGCAGCTTGGACTCATGAGTAGGCAAGTGTGGCGTGCTGCCCACCTGCAGCTTCTCATCTTTTCCTTGTGCTCGTGGTCCTTGGACTACGTAGCCGAAATAACACTGTACTTCCCCGACTGAAGTTCAGTCTTGCCATGGTGCATCAAACGCTCTTGTTTCCTCCACCCCTGTCCTTCTGTAGGGCTTCAAGGAAGAACACGATGAGCAAGGAACATTCCTGGGACAGTTCACCTTCCTAGCGACGCTGAATCCCAGTCAGACCTTCCAGCTGAAGGTATGGGGACAAAGAGGGGGGAGAACTGTAGGAGAGGAGGAGAAATGCAGCTGGATGGGGAGAGGTTTCCCTGCCAAAGGGCTACAGGCAGCCCTGTCCTTGAACGTGTGCCATGCTGGCCTTTCTTCTGATTTAACTTGACTGTCTAGACCCCAGGTACACACAAGAGGCCACATCCCGTAGGATGCACGACTGCTGCTCTGCCAGTTAAAGACCAGAAATACTGGGCTTCCTGAGGATTCTGTTGGTGCTGGCAGTGAGCAGTGACAGGGAGGCCATTCTGTTTCCTTGGCTTTCTAGAGAAGACAATGAGCTATTTTCCTGACACCACCACTGGGTCTTCTGACTGTGGAAGCCTGTGCCCCAAAGCAGGCGAGAGCTTTCCAGAGTATTTGCTGAGGCATCTGGGTGCTGCTTCTTCCTTTACTAGTTCTCATGGCCCAATGAGTTAAGCAGGATAAGAACATCTTGCCCACGACAGGTCCAAAGCCCTCGCGGGGCAGCTGGAAGGAAGCTGTTGAACGAGGCCATCGCTGCGGCACTTCTGTCAGTGGTCATGTACCAGAGAGGAAAAGGCTACTCCTTTCTACTTGTCGTTTCAGAACGAGCTCCCTGGGGTCGTGAATTACATCCAGCTGCAAGTGCTGAGCAACTGGGGCCACCCGGACTACACCTGCCTGTATCGGTTCAGGGTGCACGGTGATCCACCCAAAGACGGGGGAGAGGTGCCAGTTTCATCTATCAATAAATTCCATTAATGTTCACCAAGTCGAGTTCCAGTCTGCTTTGCCTGTGATGCTGACTGGTCCTCCCTGAGCTAACTGCAGCTCTCCGTCCTTCTCTCAACCCATCAGCTTATGGGAGACTTCAGGAGTCCACAGCAAGATTTTCCTTATTAGGGAAAACAGGAAAACTCAGTCACAAATCTGCAGAAAGCCTGACATCCACATGCTTGCTGCCTCCACAGGAACATCAGCAAGGCCCTGCCTGTACACCAAAGATTAAATTAATGGACAGTTTTCCTGTGCAGGAAGCAACTAAGGATCAATGGAACCATCTCTTGTTACCTGTTTTCACAAGAGGCCGATGCTGCTTCGGCGTCCATCTTTCAGTGTTTTGCCAATGAGAAAATGGGAGTGTGTTTTTTTCTAAGAAGGAAACCTTAACTGGAAAGTTGGTTCGTGCCTCATTTGCCTCCTTGTGCCTATAATCGAATTAATAGCTCAGGAACCGTTACAGAGTGATTAGCAAAGCAAACTCAGGACACTTCAGAGATCCCATAACCACATGAGTCTGCCTTTCCTTTTGACCCCGAGTTCCCCAACCCCAAGGCAGGAGCAGGCAGGGCAGTCGTTTCCTTGAGTCACACCAGGGCGGAGAGAGCAGCAACAGCGCTTGGCACCCAGGGCTGGCAACAGCAATTTGTGCTCTGAGCTGGGGCTTAGTCCATGTGCAAGCCCAGCACGGATCCAGACACCAAACTGAGGGTGTCAGTTCATCCCTGCTGCCACACACACGCTGCACCTTCTTCCATCCTCTGTTTTCCAGTGCCTTCCACCTCTACCCAACCCTAGGACTAACCCATGTCCCTAATGACCTCCAGTCTAAACCTCCCCTGGCACAACTTGAGGCCATTTCCTCTTGTCCTATCACTTGCTCCTTGGGAGAAGAGACCAACACCCTCCATGCTCCAACCTCCTTTCAGGCAGTTGTTGACAGCGATCAGGTCTCCCCTCAGCCTCCTGTTCTCCAGGCTGAACCCACCACTTCCCTCAGCTGCTCCTCATCACACTTGTGCTCCGGCCCCTCAGCAGCTTTGTCGCCTCCTCTGCACTCTCTCTAGTGCCTCAATGGCCTTCTTCTGATGAAGGGCCCAAAACTGAACACAGGATGGAAGCTGTGGCCTCACCAGCACTGAGCACAGTGGCAACAATAAAGTGTGGCTGATGTTCTCTCTTGACCACGCTCCCTTCCCCACTAAGGAAAAGGAAAAGGAGGAAAAGGGAGAAAGACATACAATTTGGATAGATTTATAAAACAAAACAAGACAAAAATTAAAACTTTCCTCGTAATACTAATAATGAGACAAATAAGGCAAAATATACAAAACCAATATTGTATTTCCCAGAGTAGCCAAAATGCTGCCACAGGGGCTGGTGTCACAGCAGAGGCTGCAGGGAAGACATCAGGAAGTCCTGGACTGGACTCGGCAGTGCACAGGAACTGGATTCAGGGATGCAAGGACTGGAACCAGGATCAGGGTTGCAGGCAGGACAACGGGCAGGCTCCTCTTGAGATGCCGGCCATGGACCAAGAGCCTGAGACCCTTGTGATCTCCCAGCTTTAAACTGTGCATGACGTGGATGGCATGGAACAACTCGGTTTTCAATTGGCGTCACTTGTTCTGTCCAACCCCCCCTGCAAGTACAACCCCCTCACTTATGGGACATAAGAGAATCACCAGCGATGTTGGCTGCTATAGCAATAAAATATAGTCCTAGGCCTTTTCTGCATAGCAGCCCTACTGTTAGCTCAGTAAAACTGTCAATATTGGCCGTTGTCAGCTCTGGAGCAGACAGTGTTTGAAAAACATGCAGCCAACTGCAGAAATATGCAGTTACTTAGAAGAGCTTAAGCTGAAAGGAAAATTCACTAAAAGACAATTAGTCTTGTTTTAACGAAAAGCAGGACAGCCCTCATCACAGTCTGCACCTTCCTCAGAGAGGCAGCAGAGGTGAGGGGCCAATGTCCTCTCTCGGGTGACCAGTGAGAACAGGACAGGTGGAAATGGAATGAGGCTGCGTCAGGGGAAGTTCAGACTGGACATTAGGAGAAAGCTCTTCACTGGAGGGTGGTCGGTCACTGGAACAGGCTCCCCAGGGAAGTGGTCACGGCTCCCAGCCCGTCAGAGGTCAAGGAGTGTCTGGACGATGCTCTTTGTCTTGCGGTTTAGTGTTACGTGGTTGTGCGAGCAGCGGGGAGCTGGACTCATTGATCCTTATGGGGATCTTCTAACTCGAGATATTGCATGATTCTGTGATGTTCAAGCTCAAGAATAGTCCATCCCAGACCCACTTGTGTGTGTGTGTGTTTGTCTCTTTCTGCGCTAACTGGGGAGATGAGGAGATCTCTGGGAGGGATCTAAACCTTACATGTGTCATATGGATGAATATTTTCCACTAGCACAGTCAAGAGTACAGAGAGACATGGCAGGGTTGGGGAGGTGAGGAGCAGGTTCTCCATGCAGTGATGGACCTCAGGCAGACTGCTGCTCCTTCCTGTCCACAGCTCCTCAGGGGACACTATGCAGCAGTATCAATGGGAGAGTGCTCTTTCTGTACCTTCCTCCTTCACTACACCCTTGAAACTTATCTAATTAAGTGTACAAGTGTTGAAGACCAGATGTACATGATGGAAGCAACAGGGCTCTATGAGTCTTGTGTGATAACTGCCAGTCCCAGGCAGATACCTCAGGTACTCTGGGGGCTCTGGAGGTTTGCACTGGGGGCTTATGGTCAGACCACGGAGCTCTGCCTGAAAACATGACAACTGCTCTCAGTTCTTCAAAAAACAAACAAACAAACAATACAAAACCACAACTTACTCATCAGCTGAAATGATTCAATGTTTTAAATAAAATGTCCATGAATTTCTGTCCTGCCAAAATATAGATTTTTACAATATGTATGAATTGCAGGAGAAGAAATATTGTAGTTACCCTGTGCTTGTATTTCCAGAACTCTGCCTATGAGAGTGTGTATTTAATCCCCCTGAACATCCAGGTGTTTCTACCTGTCCTTATTCAACCCACCATGTCTGCAGTCATCTCTTCAGAAGCCTGTCTGGACATTTGCACTTTCCACTGTTCTCCAGAGGTTCTTCCTCCTCTCACTCTTTGCTCATTCAGATCCCTCTCACCTCTCTCCATGGTTTGAGCTTCAGGCAGGTAAAGCTGAATTGTCTTTCAGCCATTGCTCTCATACTCCCTGTAGGCAACTCTTCAGTTGTGGTGATGGACCTCACTGGAAGTTGCTTAAACTAGCGATAGAGTATATTTTATTCTTCATTATGTTGTGCTGTGTTTTCTTTCTCATTTTCTTTTTTGCTTTTGCCAATTAAAAAATCCTCTTTGTGCCTATTTAAATCCAGATCTCTAAGGAAAGCATGCAGTAATTCATGGAGAGAAGCTGTAAAATCAGGTGCAAACTTGAGTAGAGAATCTGATGTAAAGAAAAGTGATGTAACTTCCAGGGGGCCAATGAGCAAAACAGGGAGGTTGGAGAGTTGAGGAGCATGGGTGTCCATCCCGTGTCTGGCCTCAATGGACTGCTTTTCCCACCTGTCCAACTTCCTCAGGAGACACTCTGCACCAGTATCCATGGGATCCCATTCTTCTCTCACTTGTTTGCAGTACTCATCCTAAATATCCTCTTTACCTGCCCCCCTGAAACCTCTCTAATTAGCTCTATAATTCTTCAATACTTGAAGAAAATGATGGAAAAGACATGGCTTGTGAGGGCTTGGGGCATTTTAATGAGCCCATGGTGTATTTGAGGCTGAGACCATAAACCTCAGGTACTGAGAAGAGATTCAACAAAGCTCTCAAGGAGCCAAAGGCAAAAGCAAACCCCAAAGTTCCTTGAAGCATTAATGGGCCCCACTGAGGGCTGTTCCTGACAAAGCCTCCCCAGAGACTCGTTAGAGCAGATAATTGGAGGCTGTGATGGCAGGTAGGCCAAGGCCCTGTACAGGTGGCTCTGATGCTGAGAAACCCCTTGGTTTGCTTTCTAAAGCAGAAAGGAGAAGCCATGACCTCCAGGCAATGGGAAGGGGGATCCTGTCCCTCACACACGGCTCAGGGCTCTTCCTGGGACCGTGGGATGTGGGTGTGCAAGGCCGAGGGAAGGACAGGAGGTGACCTTGAGACACTGTCTCTCTCAGAGGCATTCATGGAACCCCAAAGAATAGCTGATGGCATTTCTGCTCACGTACATGATGTGGATGCTGTGCTCTCCTCTGTACAAGGCAATCATGGACTGCTGACCTGCTCGTTTGTGAACAAACTTTCCCAGCTGTTGTGACAGCCCAGGGCTGGAAATGGTGGTTGTGAGGGGCAAGTCCATGACAATTGACCTGAGGCTCCCTCGTCAGGGTGTCCAGTGCACAGGGGCACAGCCCAGACCCTGCTCTGCTGGTCCTGCAGGTCTCTGGCAGGAGGCCTGGCTGTGAGAGGACACTGCTGTGTGCCCAGCCCTGCAGGCCTACAGTTTTTCGCTTTTTCAATCTGTCAGTCACTGTAATGGGAATGTTATTGAGAGAAACTTTGTAGGAAGACATAAACCTTCATGCCCTGCCCTGAGGAGATCACCTTGCCATCTGGAAAGGCTGCTCTGAGGCCAGCTCTGTCCCACAAGTGCCCATTGCCTGTCCCTGCCTGCGCTCACAGGACTCACACACAGCAGGACGGTGACCAGGCTGCCAGAGCACTCAGGCCTTGCCCCAACACAAGGGATGAGAAGGAGAGTGTGGGAGTGGAACGAGAACAGCTCTGGAAGGCCAAGCGCTGCTGCTCCCTGGCAGGGCTGCCAGGCTGGACTCTTTTCTCCTCCACCCATGCACACAGGAACTATCCCTGTAGCTCCAAAAAGGCCTTGGAGTTAGGCTGTCAGCAGAAAAGTATTTGCTGAAGGGCTCTTTATTTTTCTTATACACAGAGAGAACAATTCCACATTGACACAGACATTCAGGGAGAAAGGAAAAGCAGGCAGTGAATTGCAAAGGGAATTACAACATTATCACAAAAAATACAACTAGAGAAAAAAGTACTGCAGACAGGATGAACCTGCAATGAGTTAGACTATAACTCTTATGTAGAAGAAGACAGAGACACTTTACAGCTTCAGAAGAAATCCAGTCATCTGTTTCCACACAGCACCCTTGAGCTCCTGGTTCCTCATGCTGTAGATGAGGGGGTTCAGTGCTGGAGGCACCAAAGAGTACAGAACAGACACCACCAGATCCAGTGAAGGGGAGGAGATGGAGGGGGGCTTCAGGTAGGCAAATGCACCAGTGCTGACAAACAAGGAGACCACGGCCAGGTGAGGGAGGCACGTAGAAAAGGCTTTGTGCTGTCCCTGCTCAGAGGGGATCCTCAGCACGGCCCTGAAGATCTGCACATAGGACAGCACGATGAAAACAAAACACACAAATACTACTAATATACCAAGTGCAAGAAGCCCAGCTTCCCTGAGGTAGGAGCGTGAGCAGGAGAGCTTGAGGATCTGGGGGATTTCACAGAAGAACTGGTCCAGGGCATTGCCCTTGCACAGTGGCAGTGAAAATGTATTGGCCATGTTCAGCAGAGAAATGAGAAACCCAGAGGCCCAGGCAGCTGCTGCCATGTGGCCACAAGCTCTGCTGCCCAGGAGGGTCCCGTAGTGCAGGGGTTTGCAGATGGCAATGTAGCGGTCATAGGCCATGACCGTGAGAAAAAAATACTCTGTTGAAATGGAAAAGACAAACAAGGATAGCTGTGCAACACATCCTGTGTAAGAGATGGCCCTGGTGTCCCACAGAGAGTTGGCCATGGACTTGGGGACAGTGGTGGAGATGGAGCCCAGGTCGAGGAGGGCGAGGTTGAGCAGGAAGAAGTACATGGGGGTGTGGAGGTGCTGGTCACAGGCTATGGTGGTGATGATGAGGCCGTTGCCCAGGAGGGCAGCCAGGTAGATGCCCAGGAAGAGCCAGAAGTGCAAGAGCTGCAGCTCCCGTGTGTCTGTGAACGCCAGGAGGAGGAACTGGGTGATGGAGCTGCTGTTGGACATTTGCTGCCTCTGGGCATGGACACTGTCAGAGGAGGTAATGAAAGTAACACGTTAGGGGAGACTTCTCTGAGCAAAATCAAAGCATTTCTCAAACACCCTCCCCTGCTCCACACCCCTTGTCCTTTTCCAGACCTTCCTTCAGCTCCGTGGCTGAGCCCTGGGTGGTGCTGGCTGTAGGTGCCGTGAGGAGCAGGCCCTGTGCCCACTGGCTGCCCAGGAGTCAGCCCTGCTCTGCAGCAGAGGTCATGGGAACGGGGGGCAGGGGACAGACCTGAGGTTCAAAGTGAAGAAGGGCCTTTCAGCATCTGCACTATCCCGAGAATGAAACAGGACGGTAAAATGAAATTTGAAATGTTTGGTTTTTTTAAAGCTTCACAGAATCACAGAATGTTTGGGATTGGAAGGGACCTCGAAAGATCATCTAGTCCAATCCTGCAACTCCCCTGGAGAGTGTTCTTGGGTGTCAGAAACCTTCAGAATTTCTGCTGCACTCAGGGAGAACACAGCGAGTCCTGCAAGGCAAGAGAATGCCTGTGGGTCAGTGCAGAGTGAGGGCAGCTGCTCTGTCCCTCTGTCTTGCTCCAGATGCCCTGGGCTGGCACCTTGCTGAGATGGAGGCTGATCACACTGCCGTGTTACCTTGAAAAGCCCCCAGGCACTGCTGAGAGCAGAGGTTTGCAGGTTGGAAAAAAGGACAGGTCAGCCTAAGGCTGATGGGTTCAGCAGATGTGATGCTGCTGCTGTCCATGGGCAGAGGAGTGGCTGAAGGGATGTTCTGAGGCTTCTGGCAGATGTGCTGATCACTCAGAGCTGCAGTTCAAGAGTCTCAGAGACTTGTTAAAACTTGAGAACTCCTTTTGCATTTATTCTTTTCTACACTCCTCTCCCTCCCCCCAGTCTTGGAACAGGAAACGTAAAGCACAGACTCAGGAAAGCTCCTTCTCTTTATAGTAATACCTGTATAGATCTTCTCCTTGAAATGTCCAATTGGAAGTAGTCTGAAGTGAGCTGGAACTGTGAGCAGCCCTTACCCATGGAGAACGCAGCAGCAGAAGGACCCTGCCCTGCCAGGGTTCGCTCCTTCCCCCCACAGCTTCTCCCCTCAGTGTTGCTGGGATCTCCCCGGGCAGGCTGAGCGCTGACCCTGGCAGGCGGCAGAGTCCCTGCCCCGGCACAGCCCTGGGGTGCAGGGACCCTGCTCTGCAGGACAGCCCTGGGCACCCCTGCCTGCACATTTGCATTTACATCCCACAGCCATCCTTGGGAGAACGCAGCATTCATGTCTTGTCACTCTGACAGTGCAGAAGGCAATCCCTGCTCTGCAGCACATCCTTCTCCTCTGATCAGAGAATCTCTGAGAGTTGTACTTACATCTCTTGCAGGCTCTGCAATGTGACAGCTTTCTGAGATCCTACCAAGATTTGCAGATGCATGCCCTGCAACCACAGGCTTAATATCTGTGAAGATTTTTCTCCAAGTGAGCTCTCATCTGTCCTCCCACTCCAGACTGTGTTTCCCCTCTCTGTGCCTGGCTCCTGTCCCCTCGGTGCTGCAGGCAGAGCCCTCAGCCCTGCTGCGCTTTGCAGAAGAGCTGCTCCTGGGCAGAGCTGTCTTTCTGCAGCGCTGCCACTTGCCATGAGCTCCCTCTGTCCCAGGAGCCCAGCCCAGCTCAGCAGCACAGGAGCAGCCCATGATGTCCCTTTCTCTGGCCCCTCTGGTCTCCCTTGTGGTGTTCCTGGAGCTCTAGGGGCACATTCTTGGAAACGAAATGAAGTAATCAGTAATGTTGATTTTCTCTCTTCTGCAGAGACACCTCTTTCCAGCATTGTGTTCTTTGCATTAAAAAATAAACTGGTATGAGAATCATCTTTTCTTGTCCCATCATTAGACAGGACACCAGGAATGTTACAGCAAAGGATGTAATTTCTCCAAGCTGGGCGAGGAATATCTTCAGTTGAAGGAATTTAGGCATTTTATTCTGGTTTTATACTCCTAGGGCTAGAGAGACATCTAGCAACCTTTGGCCATGTCATGTCAGTGCTCTGAAGCAAAGCCTTTGCACCCATGGGCTCTTGGACACTTGGTACCAGGTTTCCTTGGGGCAGGTCAGAGCTGGGCTGGTGCCACAGCTGGGGTGGTTCAGCCCAGATGTGAGGCAATGTCCTCAGCCAGGGACCTGACTAGGGGAGCTGGAGCTGCCAGTGTTGCAGACAGAGCTGTGACATGGACGGAATAAACTGCCAAGGCAGGGTGGCGGAAGTTAGTTCATCTGGTCTTCAAGGACAGCAGCCTCCAAGCACAGCAACAGTTCAGATCAAAACTCGGTCTAGACCTGTAAGGCAATTCAAGGATCCCCTAATGAGCTGTTACTGCTTCAGGAACAGGTAAAGGAGAAACAAAGACACTGGGTGGCCACTGGTGAATTTAACCAAATAAGGCATGGAGCAAGGACATTGGATATTGCGGTTAGGTAGGACTAAGGACTAATCTAAAGAAAAGGATATTGCCGTTAGGTAGTGCTAATGACTTGCTTAAAGAAAACGCGCTTTACGCATGCACCGAATAAAGTGCAAAGAAAAAGACACTAAAGAAGAGGAGAAGCCTTCCTCCTGAGGACCACCAGGAGGGGAGAGATGACCACCTAAACCTCTGAGACATGCGCAGAAACCCCAACGCCACGTTAATCTGGGGAAATGAAAGTAGGAGGATACTTCTTGGAAAAGGGAACTTAAGAAAGTATAAAAGACCAAGGGAAAAAGTAAGCGGTGTGCGTGTGGGTGGAAGCGGTGACTCCCCGCGCACCCAGCGCTGTTTGCTTGCCTTTTATTACCTAGCCTTTTGCTTTGATATCTGTTAATAAAATGACTGATTCTGATTGAAACTCAACCAGACTCAAGTCCTGTTTATCACAGAACTAAGGGCTGTGCCCCAGAACATGGCCACTGGGACCCCATTTCGGGGTGTCTGGAAGAGAAGGTGACGGGGTTTACCCAGGGCAGGTTGTGTCTGTCCATCCTCTTTGCTTTCTGTGAGGAAAGGACAGGGTTGCAGGACGTGGGGAGAGCAGTGGTGGTCTGTTACCTGGCAGTCAGCAAGGCATTCAGCATCATCCCCCACAATATTCTTGTGTCCAAGGAAGGATATTATGGTCTGTGTCATTGTTCAAGTAGATGGGTAAAAAACAATCTGGATGGTTGGACTTGGAAAGGTTCTACAGAAAGAGAGAAACTTCCCAGTCATGAGGACAGTCAAGCACTGGAAGCTGTTTCCCAGGAGTGCACATTCACTCTACCCCAAAAATTACCCAACATGTGTTTGGATAAAGCCCTGAGTAATCTGCTCTGACCGTCCTTTTGAGTGCCCAGAGCCTCCTCCTTGGGGCCCAAATCCTCATGTTCAGGGTCCCAACGTGTCTTTTATCACCCACGGCCTCTGATCAGGGCCCACAGTTTCATGTTTGGGTGGAGCTCGTTGCCTGGCAACAGCCAACCAGAAGTCTATGGGGAGTCAGTGGACCCAGGACAGCCAATGGCATTTGAGGAGGCGGGGCAAGTCATGTGATTGATATGTAACCAGCCAATCCAGCTTTGAGGCCTGCAGGAAAGGTGGCGAGACCTGACCGAGCTGGGCAGCGTTCAGGGGCGGGCCGTGCTGGCTGCACCAATCACAGCTGGCGGGAGTGCAGCACATGGATGACTGACAAGTGGTCTGACGACTCATTTGATGGGAGGAGCCGGGGGAAATCCCAGACAGCGAATCAGAGAAAACAGCACCTCAGGGCAGGGTGGGCCCCAAACCAGGGCAGAGTGACAGCCCAGGCAGCCAATCCCAGGCAGCATCAGCTCAGGCCGGCAGACTGACAGCCCTCCCCACCAATGGTGGTGAAGAGTGACGTGAGCAGGAGGCGGCTCCGCGGGTGGCCAGGCCGAGCTCTGACATGGCGCCCGTCAGGCCTGCCCGAGCTCGAGCAGTCCCGGCCCAGCCCCGGGGCCCCTTCCTCTCTGCTGCCCTCCCCGTCCCTCCCGTCCCCCCGGCCACCCCCATGTTCCAGACCCCGCGTCTCAGTGGCACCACCCGCTCACACAGTCGGTATCCCGGGCCGTGCCGCTGGAACGCAGCCATGGGCCATCCGGCTTCTCGCTGCCACCGCCGACAGCGTGCGACTGTCGTGGCCCCCGCTGTCCCCTGGGCCACAGCCCCCGCCGTGGGGCAGAGGCCCCACCAGACCCAGCACCCGCCATCCTGACAGGGGCTGAGGAGGCCCCCGCGTCTAAGAAGCTTCATCTCTGCTCTGCCTCGTGGGTGGTGGGAAATGCCCCGTGGCGCTGGTTACAGCAATGGAAGCGGAGCCGCTGGCAGCGCAGAGCCCAACCCATCGGGGCTGCTGAATCCTGGCGGGATATCGCTGCCCGGCTGGAGAACCTGCCTGTGAGAGTGCGCCACGTAGAAGCTCATGTGCCCGAGAGTCGGTCACTGAAGAACCCGACCCGAACAACCAGCTGGGGGATCGAGCTGCTGAGATTAAAGTGTCTGAGGTAGATTTGCACTGGCAAGATGAAGGTGAATTCTTTATGGCCCATTGGGCCAACTGTGCCTCAGGTCATCAAGGAAGGGATATAACATATAGATGGGCTCGTGACCGAGGGGTGGACTCGACCATGGACGCTGTTGCACAGGTTATTCACCATTGTGAAAGATTGGCTATGATCAAGCAAGCAAAGCGGTCAGAGCCTGTGTGGTATGGGGGATAATGACTGAAGTGTAAATATGGAGAGGCCTGGCGAATTGACTATATCACGCTGCCATAAACCTGCCACGGCAAGAGCTCTGTGCTTACAATTGTGGAAGCCACCACCGGATGGCTGGAAACATGCGCCGTGCCCCACGGCACTGCCCGCAACACTGTCCTGGGCCTCGAGAAGCAAGTCGTGTGGTGACACAGGAGCCCAGAGAGAACTGACCCAAACAATGGGACTCATTTCTGGAACATCCTCATAGACACTTGGGCCAAGGAGTAGGGCATTGAGTGGCTCTGTCACATCCCCGTCATGCACCAGCCTGCAGGAAAATGGAGCGGTGCAACAGACTGTTAGAGACTATGCTCAGAGCAATGGGTGGTGGAACTTTTAGAAACTGGGATTCAAATTTAGCACCCAGGTGCCCAGCGCTGAGCTGACCCTGTGCCTCCCAAAGGGACACCCTGCCCCTCCCTGCCCAGGTGCAGGGTCACAGTGGGGCCCTTTGTGACCTCACATTGTGACACCCACTGCCCTGCGTGTGCTCAGCGCAGCTGTGGCCCCAGCCCGCACTGTCCGACAGGACGGCGACGGGACAGGGCAGGAGCACGGAGCTGGCGAGAGCCCCCAAGCGTAGCCCACGTCTTTCAGAGAATTAGTGAATCTTTTTGGTTGGAAGTGACCCTAAAGATCATCGAGTCCAGCCATATCCTAACTCTAGCTGCCCCTGGCAGACTCCGCTCTGCCCCCGGCAGACTTGTGCTGAAGACTCCTCGAGTGCAGCCCAAGTCTTTCCCAGCTGCCCCCGGCAGACCCCTGGCATTTGGCCAAAGCTTCCCCCTTCCCCACCTAGACCTCTTTGCTTGGACCCACAAGATGGAAGAGAAACATCTCAGCACCCCCAGGGTGGCCCTGGAGGAGGACAGGGCTCCCCAGGAGAGCAGATCTCCAGTGGAGCCCCAGGAGCTGTGCATGGCCCAGCAACTGGAGATGGGTGAGTGAGGGGCCCTGATTGTCTGGGCAGGGCGGGGGCCAGCGAGCGCTCCCTGCTCGACACCAGGATGACGTTTCCCCACACGCTGGCAGCGGGGGTCCCACGTGTGGTGGTCATGATGCTGCCTGAATGCCAGGGCTGCTCCGAGCTGGGAGCCAGCCCCAGCACAGCCTCTGCGGGCAGAGGGGACCCAGGTCCTGCTCCAGGGCACGGGCAGCAAGAGGCAGCTGGGCGGGCAGGAGGCAGCCGTGCTGTGGGACGGGGACCTTTCCTGCCCGTCTGAAGCGAGTTCCTCACCTGCTGCACTGGGGGCTTTCCCCGTCCTGTCTGGGGTCTGCTGGGCACCCTCCAGCCCTGACACGCCCGGGGATGATCCAGTTCAAGACTCCCGAGTGAATTGAAAGTTGCCCAAGGCACAGAAGTCAGAGTGTGCCTTTGTTGCACTTTCAGCAAAGTGAGCAGAGGAACAGACTATTTTCCAAAACTGTTTCTTTACCAGGACATTTCAAGGGCAGCATGAGGCTTCCCCCTGTGTTTCTGTGTTGGAGGATAGAGCTCGTTTTCCTGGGTGCTCCTGTACAGAACTCGACTTTTAAATATGCTTTTGTGCAATAACATGGTCTCATCTCTCTTCCAATGTGCTTTCTTGGCAGTTGTGGCTGAGGGAATGGCTCTGCCGCAGAGGATCCTCTTTCCCCCGCAGAAGATTTGCATGGGCTGGCAGCACAGCCAGAGAGCTGGAGCGGGACTGCACAACCTGGGCAACACGTGCTTCCTCAACTCCGTCCTGCAGTGCCTGACCTACACCCCGCCTCTGGCCAACCACCTGCTCTCTGGGGAGCACAGCCGGGCCTGTCAGTACTTTGGGGAACTTTTCCTTGTACATCTGTTGGGCACTGCCCAAGGGCTCCCAGAATCTGGAAGTAGCTTGTTGTACCTGGATGTGTTCATCTTCAGAAAGGCACCTCTTTCTAGCCCGGGCTCTTGGTCCCTATTCCTGCAAGTTAATCTCTTTTGCTTATTGCACAGAAAGCTTCTGTCAGTTCAGCATCCCTCTTAAGAAAGTTTTCTGTGCACTAAAATGTCCCGGGCTTGTTGGGACTTGGGCCCCTTGGGAGGAGTGGGGAATTCTTAGAACTTCTTAGGTTTCCCATTGCTGTGGATATTTTGGAAACCTGAGGAGCTTCCCTCTCTCCCTCCCCATCTCCCTCCCTCTCCAGGTGGCCAGGAAGGCTTCTGCATGATGTGCAGAATGGAAGCGCACGTTAAACAGGTCCTGCATTCCTCAGCCAGTGCCATCGAGCCTTGGGCTGTTGTTGATGGTCTCACACGTAAGTCAGTCCAGCTGTTGTGACATGTTTTATGCCATTCTTGTAGGAGAGAACTAGTACCTTCTTCTTTCTTAGAAATAGGAGAAAATTTTGAGCATGGCAGGCAGGAGGACGCCCACGAGTTCTTACGCTGCACCATGGATGCCATGCAGAGAGCTTGTCTGAGCGGAAGCAGCGAGTAAGCACAAGCAAATTGTCTTTCCAGCGTTCCCAAGCCTTTTGGACTCCTTGATGTCCTCCCCTCAAGGAAAACTATGCCCAGGGCTTTCAGACAAAGCCAGACTCTTGGAGGAGATAACTGTCTGCCTTCCCATTGGTTTGCAGCTTGGACATCTCCTCTCAAGCAACTACGATCGTCCATCAGATCTTTGGGGGCTTTCTGAGATCCAGAGGTACTTTTCCACAGCTACTGCTCTCCTTGGAATCCTCTGTGCCCTCCTGTCTGCCTGCGATAGCAGCTGATCGTGTGATTGGCGCAGTGGGTGTGAAGAGCGTAGCCCGGCACAGTCTGTCGACTTCCCCTCTCGCTGAGCATTTCCATTTCCCTTCCAGTCACGTGCTGGAGCTGCCAAGCGGTTTCCGATTCCTACGAGGCCTTCCTGGATGTTCCTCTGGATATCAAAGTAAGAGGCTTTGTAATTGTTCTTCACGTTGTCCCAAGGCCACTGGAGCTTTCCAGAATCCACACCGTTGGCTTAAAAATGTATCCGACAAACACAAGAGAGCTTGGTGGTGGGCAGGAGGTGGAATGGACTGTGTTCTCCTGCAGAGGACATGGCAGTGGTCTCCCTGTCGGTGCTGGTTTCAGCTGGATGGGCACCTGTGACCTTTTCTTCACTGTGACGTACCCTCCTCCTTCTTCCCTTGCCCTCCCTCAACACCCGTCTGGCTCCCAGGCTCATGGGGGGTGTTGTTTCCATCACTGGTGACCCGCACAACATCGTAGCTGAACTGTGCGGTGCCACGAAGAGGTGGCTCTGGAGAGCGCCGGGAATCCCCGGGAAATGAGGGAGATGTTCAGCATCACACCCTCTTTCTGCCTCCTTCTGGACACTGCTTGCGGGTTCACAGTGGGTCTCCTCAGCGTCATCGAGCTGTTGTCTTGTGTAAACTCCTCCTAAGTGTTTGGGCGAGGGCATTTCCCAGAGCTCAGGGCTCTCCCTTCTCACTCCTCCAGGCAGCCGCATCTGTCACCGCAGCTCTGGAGGACTTTGTGAAACCTGAGCACCTGGATGGTGAAAACTGCTTTAAATGTAGCAAGTAAGACGATTACTGATGACATATTAATACTAGATGCTGTGTGAAGGTGTCATTGAGCAGAAGTCATGTTTTCACATTGGGTTAAGGCACAGTAATGAGAGGCAGGTTTTTTAACATGGCCTCATGGTACTGAATAGCTTTCAAATAGCATCGGGATGTGTGAGACAGGAAAGGCTGTCTGGCCTTTGGGGGAAAAAATGGTGAGTTTCAGCCCTTGGCTCTGTACTTGCTTTCAAGGTGTGACAAGATGACTGCCGCCTCCAAGAGGTTCACGGTCCATCACGCACCCAAGGTTCTCACGGTGTGTCTGAAGAGGTTTGAAGCTTTCACCGGCGACAAGATCAGCAAGGTGTGTACACAACTGGAGGGCAACGTTCTCTTCCTGGAGGGGGTTTCCCAAAGCCAGACGTTCTGTCACAAGCAGCTCATGTTGAGATTTCTACGTTCCCTTCTGGGGACAGTTCCCATGGGAAGACAAGCGTGTCCTCTGCTCCCACAGAGCTGCTTTGGCCCAGGTCTGTTTCCTGCCACCCAAAAGGTGACATCTTGCTTTAGGGAAAACCAGGTGTTGATGATTCCAAATGATGCATTTCTACACCTCTGGCCTTTAGTCTTGGAAGGCTGTGTCCTCAGGTGATCATTGCTGAGCCCTCTTGGTCTCTTCGTAGGTTGTGGAGTATCCCCAGTACCTGGATCTTCGCCCATACATGTCTCAGGCCACCGGAGAACCGCTCCTCTACTCCTTATACGCCGTCCTGGTGCATGGAGGTGGCAGCTGCCGTGCAGGACACTACTTCTGCTACATCAAGGTGAAAAGCAACTTCCTTCTGAACAAGGGAAAAATGTATCCTGGGCAAAACCAACTTCCCCTGCCGTGTTCTGGCAGTCAAGGATCTGAGGGGAGAAGGTTTCCTCAGGGGCTGGATTGGATTTGTTTTAGAACACTCCTGGTTCGGCAGCTTTTGGCTTGTATTTTTGTGGAGGAGCTGTGCCGTTCATCTCCAGATATCGACACTTTTCTTTGCAGGCCAGCGATGGACTGTGGTACCAGATGAACGATGAATCTGTGGTTCCTTGCAACATCGACACAGTTCTCAGGCAGCAAGCCTATTTACTGTTTTACATCAGGTAATCACAAGTTTTAAGCTGTGTTCAGAATACATTTCCTTTTCCTGGCTTTGCTATTTTTCTTCAGATCCTCTGGAGTGTTTCTGTCATAGCAGACAATTACCACCTGTATCGTTCAGCCCAATCAAATTTCCCATTTGTGGTCTTAGTTACATATTCTCTCTGTCATATAAAGTGCTCCAAGAAAATGCCTGAACCCAGAGGAGGCTGCAAGAACAGCCCTCAGCAGAGATCCCTCATTTTTCCCCAGGTGCTCTGATTTGAAAGTTGGACAAATGACTTCTTCCTCACCGGCACCATCACACGCCCTTTCCCTCCTCAGTCAGTGGGCAGCCGGCAGCAAGCAGGTGGGTTCTGTGGGACCGCAGTGTCTGCCCTGTAGGACTAAGGTGGCTGTGGGGAGGTGGTCAGGGCACCAGATGGACAGCAGGTTTCTTTCAGGGATCTTGGCAGCGCTCTCTTTTCCCTCCCACACAGCAGCTTTCTGCACAGTTGCAGCACAGCTCCCTCTCCCAGCATCCCACCTGCATCCATCCCATTTGTCCTCCTTGGCCCCTCTGCAGCCTCCTGGAGCCTTTGGGAGGCCCTTAGTTGTCCCCTCAAAGCTTCTGAGGGTTCCCCACTGGTGGGTCCTGTCAGGAGGAAAGGGCAGGAGCTTCTCACAGCTCTCTTTGCAGGACATGGCGGGGGGCATGGAGGACTCTGCAGAGGACAGCAGCTCCTCCGCACCAGCCAGCAGCAGCCAGCAAAGCCGGGCAGGTGCCCGGGAGGCAGCTGCGGGCCGGCCGTGCCCCATCTGGCCAGGCAGGATCAACAGCAGCTCCTCCGTGGGCTCCTGCTTGCGTCGCTTCTTCCATGGCTGCGTCAGGCTGGTGTCCAGAAGGAAAGCTGCGCGCCCGCTGCGCTGTCACCCCCATGACCGTGTGCCCCACACTGCGCAAGAGTTCAGCAGCAAAGAGGAGCAGGGATTCAGCCCTTCTGCCCACTGCCAGGAGAACGGTGCCAGGGAGAGGGCCCGGAGCAGATCCCCGCAGTGGGGCAACCATCTCCGCAGCTGGGTTGTGGACACCACGGACTACGAACATTCAGATGGCAGGAGGGCGAGAACCAGTCCCCTGAGCTGTGGCCGCACTCACAGGGATGAGGCAGCTCCAAGACCCTCCAGCAGCAGCTCCCAGTCTGCACCAGCACCTCCAGTGCCCTCCAGCAGCAGCTCCCAGTCTGCACCAGCACCTCCAGTGCCCTCCAGCAGCAGCTCCCAGCCTGCACCAGCACCTCCAGTGCCCTCCAGCAGCAGCTCCCAGTCTGTTCCTGCCCCCAGAGCTGCTCAGGAGCAAACCCGGCCAAGGCAGAGAGATCGGAGCAGATCCCCATGGCGGGGCTGTGATCTCCGCAGCCAGTTTGTGGAAATCACGGACTGTGACCCCTCAGCACACAGGGGGAGGAGGAGGAGAGGCAGGAAGGCTTCAGTGCCCCAGAGTTACAAATCAGAAAAACAGCCAGTGGTGACAGAGGCTGATTGCAGCCTGGGATGAGGGAGGACACAGCGTCTGAAGCCTGTGATGCCAGAGAAGAGGAGGAAGAGTCCAGGAAGCACCAAAGCTGCCCCAGCAGGGACCAAGCTGCCCCAAGGGCACCAGCAGCCAGTGCTGCTTCTGGCCAGGAAGAGCTCAGAGAGCCCTTCCAGAGCCAGGGGCAGCTCTGCCGGCCGGCCCACCTGCCCACAGGCCCCTCGAGGAGGAGCTGCAACCTGTGTCCCACGGCTGGGATCGCTTCTCAGAAACACTCCCTGGGCACCAGCAGGCCGAAAAGCCAAAGCCATAATTAAAACAAATTCCTGTTGGCCTTGCGTGTGTCATTGATGGGCTGTTTGCTTCTCTGTGGGTTTTGGGGAAATTGGTGAAATCCCTTTTCTGAGAAGTCTCTGTGATGGGGTTTTGGGAGCTGTGTGCTGCGTGTTCCCATCTTGCCCTCTCTTCTGTTTCAATGTGGAGGTCAAGGTGTAAGGAGCCATTGAAGGAGGAATGTTGTTTTTACAACTGATCTGGCACCTGACCCCAGCTGGGGGAGGACTGAGAGACATCAGACTATGAATCCTTAATGTAAAACAAAGTCTCTTCAAAATAATCCCAGAATACAAACTGATTACTGTATTTAAAAAGTTAAGCTAAGTGATAGGGTAACCAAAGATAGGGTAACCAGGAATCCATATTTTAATTAAATCAAGAAGGTTAGAGAGTTGTTAGAATTAGATGAATGAGACAGGTAAACTGAGGCAGGTGTCGGGTAGTCTGTAAACTCTGCAGTACCCAACCAATGGGGAGCAGGGGAGGGAATTTGCAGCCAGGATTTGGGGAGGATATAAGCGGAGGCTTTTTGCCCTGTTCTGTGTACCTACTTTTGGGTAGAACACCCGGTCTTGTAAAATCATTTATAAAATATGCTTTGCTGAGAGATCCTGCCCAGGCCTATTCTATTGGCAAAGTGATTGTTTCCTACAACAGGATTCAGCAGCAGAAGGGAGGCAGGACAAGAGGGTCCATGAGGTCAGAAAGCACAGCAGACAGCTGGGACGTGGGGTCACGGGCGCCAAACCCAGCTCGGGTTGGAACACCCTGGGAGAACTTGCTGGTGAGGAGGGAGGACAAGACGACACAGAAATTCTCAATTCTTTCCCTGATTAAATTCATCCGTGGCCACACGGTGTCTTTGTTTCTCCTTGAACTGTTCCTGAAGTAGTAACAGCTCATTATGGGGCCCTTGAATTGCCTTACAGAGCTAGACCAAGTTTTGATCTGGACTGTTGCTGTGCTTGGAGGCTGCTGTCCTTGAAGACCAGATGAACTAACTTCTGCCACCCTGCCTTGGCACTTTCTTCCATCCGTGTCACAGCTCTGTCTTTAACACTGACAGCTCCAGCTCAGCCAGTCAGGTCCCTGGCTGAGGACATTGCCTCACATCTGGGCTGAACCACCCCAGCTGTGGCACCAGCCCAGCTCTGACCTGCTCCAAGGAAACCTGGTACCAAGTGTCCAAGAGCCCATGGGTGCAAAGGCTTTGCTTCAGAGCACAGACATGACATGGCCCAAGATTGCTGAATGTCTCTCTAGACCTAGGAGTATAAAACCAGAATAAAATGCCTAAATTCCTTCAACTAAAGATATTCTTTCCCCCAGCCTGGAAAAATTACATCCGTTGCTATGATCTTCCCGGTGTCCTGTCTAATGATGGGACAAGAAAAAATGTTTCTCACACCCAAATTCTTTTCTAATGTGAACAATGCTTTTGCAGGAAAGAAGTGTCTCTGTAGTGTTGAGGGAAGAAACATCATTGATTACTTCACAGCGTTTCATGGGACGTTCCCCCGGAGATCCAGGAACACCACAGGGGAGCCCAGAGGGGCCAGAGAAAGGGATATCATGGGCTGCTCCTGTGCTGCTGAGCTGGGCTGGGCTCCTGGGACAGAGGGAGCTCATGGCAAGCGGCAGCGCTGCAGAGAGACAGCTCTGCCCAGGAGCAGCTCCTCTGCAAAGCGCAGCAGGGCTGAGGGCTCTGCCTGCAGCACCGAGGGGACCGGAGCCAGGCACAGAGAGGGGAAACACAGTCTGGGGTAGTGAGACGGCTGAGAGATCACTGGAGGAGAAATCTTCACAGTCCTTAACACTGTAAGTCTCTGGGTGCAGGACAGTGCAGATGAGGATCCTGCAATTATCTCCCAGAGCTGGCACATCCCATGGCTGGTGTGGAGGAGAAGGATCTGCTCCTCAGCAAGGATTCCCTGCATGGACAGGGCACGACAGCTGCCTTCTCCCAGCTGCAGGGTGTGAAGCTGGGGAGCACCCAGGGGTGCCCAGGGCTGTCCTGCAGAGCAGGGTCCCTGCACCCCAGGGCTGTGCCGGGGCAGGGACTCTGCCGCCTGCCAGGGTCAGCGCTCAGCCTGCCCGGGGAGATCCCAACAACACTGAGGGGAGAAGCCGTGGGGGGAAGGAGTGACCCCCGGCAGGGCAGGGTCCTTCTGCTGTTGAGAGGAGACAGCGCACAGCTCCAGCTCACTCTGGGACACTTGCAGAGGGTCCTTCCGAAGAACATTGAGGCAGCCTTTTTCCAGATACTGTGCTTTGATTTTTTCCACTCTTGATTTGCTGGGTGGGCAGTGGGAGATGGGGATTTATTTCTCTGCCCTGGAGAAGGCAACTGAGGCCCCAGTTCTCATTAGGACTTGTCTGAGCTGCTCCTGAGTGCCTGCACACACAGAGCTGCCCCTGGGCAGTGCCCGGGGCCAGGAGGTGTGAGCAGGACAGAGCTGAGCACACAGCAGGAGAGTTTGACTCTATGAGCAGTGACAGGGAGCAGACCCAGGGACAGAGAAACAGCTCCCAGCAGGGACAGCTCCAGGCAGCAGAGACATGGGCAGGGAGAGGGAGCTGGGACCAGAAATGCTGCGGAGGGGATTCAGGAACCCCCCTGCTATCTTCTGCAGTGCGGACTCATATCCCAGTGCAACCCCCTGCTCTCCTCTCCTCCCCAGCAGGGCCTCTGCCCCAAAGCCATGGGGTCCAGGGCATGAGTCACCACCTCAGCAGCTGGACCTGCAGGTGAAGGGTTCCTAGAAGGTGGTACACAAAAAAGGTGCTAAAAGCACTTGCCCTACCGTGACATCATGTGAGTGGCAGTGAGCACAGCTGGGTAGGGAGAAGGCTTCCCATCATGCCCGTCTGCCTTTCCGTCCCTGCTTTATTTGTTCAGGAGCACTGCCGTGTTCTTCCCTGTTTCTCCACCTGTCCTGGTGCTCTTACTCTCTAGGGTTGGGGTGGGGATGTGGGTCAGTTTTTGTTCAGACACCAACACTGGGAGTCCTGTCCCAGAAGCATCCTCGTGGAAACTACATGCTGAAGCTACATTTTAAGCTGTGATGAACCATGTCATTCAGCTGGTAGTGTGGAGAATGAGCGGAATCATTGCTCTTTCAGGGAAGGGATTTTCTATGAGAAATGACATGGTTTTTTTGTTCAGTGATGTCTCATTGAAGCTGTCACTGTCTTTTCTTCTTTGGGCAGGCCTTCAGCAGAGGCAGCAAATGTCCAACAGCAGCTCCATCACCCAGTTCCTCCTCCTGGCATTCTCAGACACACGGGAGCTGCAGCTCTTGCACTTCTGGCTCTTCCTGGGCATCTACCTGGCTGCCCTCCTGGGCAACGGCCTCATCATCACCACCATAGCCTGTGACCAGCACCTGCACACCCCCATGTACTTCTTCCTGCTCAACCTCGCCCTCCTCGACCTGGGCTCCATCTCCATCACTGTCCCCAAATCCATGGCCAACTCTCTGTGGGATACTACAGTCATTTCTTATGCAGGATGTGCTGCCCAGGTCTTCTTTGTATTTTTCTTGTTTGGTGCAGAATATTCTCTTCTCACCGTCATGTCCTATGACCGCTACATTGCCATCTGCAAACCCCTGCACTACGGGACCCTCCTGGGCAGCAGAGCTTGTGTCCACATGGCAGCAGCTGCTTGGGCCAGTGGGTTTCTCAGTGCTCTGCTGCACATGGCCAATACATTTTCACTGCCACTGTGCAAGGGCAATGCCCTGGACCAGTTCTTCTGTGAAGTCCCCCAGATCCTCAAGCTCTCCTGCTCATGCTCCTACCTCAGGGAAGATGGAATTCTTGGTTTTAGTGCCTTTTTATTCTTTGTGTGTTTTGTGTTCATTGTGGTGTCCTATGTTCAGATCTTCAGGGCCGTGCTGAGGATCCCCTCTGAGCAGAGACGGCACAAAGCCTTTTCCACCTGTCTCCCTCACCTGGCCATCATGTCCCTGTTTATCATCACTGGCATGTTTGCCTACCTGAAGCCCCCCTCCATTTCCTCCCCATCCCTGGGTGTGATAGTTTCTGTTCTGTACTCAGTAGTTCCTCCAGCTGTGAATCCTCTCATCTACAGCATGAGGAACCAGGAGCTCAAGAATGCTCTATGGACATCAATGACTGGATGTTTTCTGAATAATGAACTGCCCATCACCTTCTGCTTAACAGTTGTATCATTGCAGGCTCAGACTTCCCTTTTTTATTTTTTTTTCTTATTGGTGGTTGCTTTTTATTTATTAATAATATTGCCATCCCCTTTCGATTTCACTGTCTTCTTTTATGACTGTCTGTGTAAATGAGGAGCCATGCTTCCCGTGTGTTTCAACAAAGGAAATGTACCTGGAGCAATTATATTTTTTTCCTTGGGTCCTTCCTCCAATGCCGTTTTGGAGCTGCATGGACAGTTCCTGTATGTGTGGGTGGGTGGAAGGGAACAGAGAGACAGCAGAACATTCAGGGATAAGCAGTGCTTAGTCTTCCAGCCATGCCCTCTTTCGACTTCCACTGTCTCTGATGCTTTGTGTTGGTGTAAGGCCTGAGTGTTCTGGCAGCTTTCTCACAGTCCTGCTGCCAGGTATTGCTGATACAAGCCAGGATACCATTGGCCTTTTTGTCCACCTGGGCACACGCTGGCTCATTTTCAGCCACTGTTGACCAACAGATCCAGGTCCTTTTCCATGGGGCAGCTTTCCAGCCGCTCTTCCCAGAGCCTGGAGCGTTCGTGGGGTTGTTGTGACCCAAGTGCAGGACCTGGCACTCTGCCTGGTAAAACCTCAAACAACTGGCCTCAGCCCAACGATGCAGCCAGTTCAGATCCCTCTGTATGGCCTTCCCACGCTTCAGCAGATCAACACTCCCAGCCAACTTGGTGTTCTCTGCAAACTTACTGAAGATGCACTTGATCCCTTCGTCCAGATCATTGATAAAGACATGAAACAGAATTGGCCTCAGTGCTCCTCACTTAATTTGCCTCAATATAAAGCTCTGCAGCACAGCAGTCTGCGTCTGCAGTAGCCATTCTGGGCAGTGCCAATTACACGGGCGTTTACGCTATAAGGCTTGATACCCCATCCACAAGTACATACCTAAGTGGTTCAGATGAAGGGTGGTCTTGCACAAGTCACCCTTTGTGTTCTCGGTGCCATGGACACAGGGTTTGTCTCTCCAGAGAGTGGCAGAGGCTGGATCCCCTTCTCAGGACAGACTCCTGGCCAGAAAGACACAGACACGGGGGTAACTCCGGGTTAACTCATTCAGATGAAAAACATCTGAACAACACCACAGTCATTGGTCCCAGCCAGCACGGGTTCATGAGGGGAAAGTCTTGCCTGACAGACTTAATTTCATTCTAGGATAAAGTTACCCACGTAGCTAACCAAGGGATGCCTGTCGATGTGATCTTTTTGGATGTCAGTAAAGCCTTTGATAGTGTCTCTCCCAGGATCCTCCTGGACAAGATGTCCAGCACACAGCTGGGTAAACACACAGTGCAGCGGGTGAGCAATTGGCTGACGGGCTGGGCTCAAGGGGTTCTAGTAAATGGGGTCATGTCAGGCTGGCGACCAGTCACTAGCGGGTTCTAGAGAGGCCCATCTTAGGGCCAGCACTCTTCAATGTCTTTATAAATGACCTGGACACAGAACTTGAGGGATTGCTTGGCAAGTTTGCTGATGACATGAAATTGGGAGGAGCTGTTGGCAATTGAGGGCAGAGAGGCCCTGCAGAGGAATCTGGATAAATTGGAGAACTGGGCAATCACCAACTACATGAAGTTCAATAAGAATAAGTGCCAGATTCTGCACCTGGGACACAGCAACCCTGGCTGTACATACAGACTGGGGGATGAGATGCTGGAGAGCAGCTCTGCGGAGAGGGATCTGGGGGTTCTGATCAACAGCAAGTCGAACATGAGCCACCAGTGTCCCTGGCAGCCAAGAGGGACCCGTGTCCTGGTGCATCCAGCACAGCACGGCCAGCCGGGCAGGGAGGGGATTGTCCCGCTCTGCTCTGCGCTGGGGCGGCCTCACCTGCAGCATTCACTGTGTGCAGGGCTGGGGACACAGGATCAAAAGGAGATAAAGCTACTGGAGAGTGTCCAGAAGAGGCTACGAAGTTGGGGAAGGGTTTGGAGAGGAAGCCATATGAGGAGCGGGTATAGTCCCTGGGTTTGTTCAGCCTGGAGAAGATGAGACTGAGGGCAGAGCTCATGGCAGCTGCAGCTTCAGCAGGGGAGCAGGAGGGGTAGGGCTGAGCTCTTCTCTCTGTGACCAGTGACAGAACCCAAGGGAATGGCAGGAAGAGGTGCCAGGGGAGGGTCAGTTGGACATGAGGAAAAGGTTCTTCACCCAGAGAGTGCTGGACACTGGAACAGGCTCCCCAGGGAGGTGTCACGGCCCCAACCTGACAGTGTTCAAGAAGAGACGGGACAACGTCCTCAGACACATGGTGTGAACTGTGGGGTGTCCTGTGCAGGGACAGGAGTTGGACTGATTGATCCTGTGGGTCATTCCAACTCAGGACATTCGATGATTCTGTGGGACAGGCAGGGTCTTGAGGTCATTTCACATTGGGAGTCACATCCCATGGAAACTGTCTAAATGCATTACTGGGATGTGCTTCCTTTAACCAATGTCCCCGTGTCCGTTCCTCATGACGTGGGACATCTCAGATGAGTGCAGAGCAGGGTGACACACCACAGGGCTGAGGTGCCTCCCGTCCCTTGGGAGTGGCAACAGGAGGCCAGAGAGACACTGTGACTCCTGCCTCTGTGTGTAAAAGGGACAGACTCTGTTTCTGAACATCCCTGGGTGCATAAGGAGTCCACAAGTCCAGCTCAGATGTGGACGCCTGACAAAACCCTGACATTTCTGTGTGTGACTCCAGAAAAAAACCCACTGTCCCACACAGATTAATTTCATGTCTGCCTGCTATGTCATACTTACCCGTGATTCTGGATTGTGGTCTCAAACGTGCCAGAGCAATCAGGGAGGTTCTGAGGTCCTTGGAAAAGGCAGTTGTCAAATCTGTCTTCAAGAAGGGCAGCCTACCTCCGTCCCTGGGAAGGGGATGGGACAAATCCCCAGGCAGCCTTGTCCAGGCACTTGGAAAACAAGGAAGGGATTGATGAACCCAAATGGCCAGGGAAAGAAAGGCATGTTGTGGACATGGAATTTTGCAAAGCCTCAGACATGGTGTCCCGTGATGTCCTTATAATGCGATTGGTGCTCTCTGGGCTAAAGAAGTGGATGCTGGGTGGGAAGGTGGCTGGATGAGGAAGCCCAAATGTCCCCAGTGGTACAAAGTGCCCCATAGAACCAGTTACCAGCGGAATCCCTCAGTGACCAGCACTTGGGCCAACACCGTTGAATGTCTTTATTCTCCCCCTGTATGATGTGATGGAGTGAAACTTCAGCTCCTTTGTGGATGGTGCAAAGCTGGGCAGAGGCCTTGAACAACCTCATCTGGTTCACCCTGCCCTGAGCAGGAGAATGAGACAAGGTGGTGCTCAGGGCTCACTTCAAACCTGACTTACTCTGTCATTCTTTTCCTTGGAGAGGTTTTGGAAGACAGAATTGGTGGAGGGAGGGAAGAAAAGAAGAAGAAAAAAAAAAAGGCAGATGAGGAAACATGAAAGGTGCCAACATAAACAGAGCAGTTCCAGTGAATAATGTTTCTCTACTCAAATTGTTAGCAGGAAATCTATAATCAGCTCCCCAAATGCCCTGTTCTGCTCATTGGCCCCCAGGGAGTTACATCACATTTCTTTACATCTGATTCTACACTGAAGTTTGCACCTGATTGTTACAGCTTCTTTGCAGGAATTACTTTGTGCTTTCCTTAGAGATCTGGATGTAAACAGGCACAGGGGGACTCTTTTAATTAGAGGAAACAAAAAAAAAAAAGAGAAATTAAAAGGGTCAGGACATTTGATAGTAATAGAAATGAGCAACTGTTTGGAAGCAACTACATTTCAGTGCAGATGGATGTCAGACGAGACTGTGTGGAACCATAACAAATTTCAGTACTTATTTAGAGTACTAAAGAAGATGAGTTATACTTGGTCCCTATTCCAGCCTCCCCTCCCCTTTCCTGAAGAAACAGAGAGCACGAAGCTGTGGAAGAAAGCAGGGGACTACGAAAGAGATGCTTGATACTTCTTATTCTGAAATCGGTAGTTACTTAGGGATTCCTAGTCAAAAAAGGCAAGTACTGAAAAGTAGAAAGAAAAGATTTCAACCTGCATTTGATTTGACTTGATTTGATTTGATTTGATTTGATAGTTTAGCGTTTGTGCAATAGAAGAGATGACTTCGCCACATAGGTGTGACAGATGTTTGGAACAGGTCTGCGTGAATTTGGAATTTGCCAGGAATGGGATAAATAGCTAAGAGACTTTAAAAGCCCCTGTTATGAAGAAAGAATTCTTTATGAGTGTTTGAAAAAGGTTGAAAGAAGACAATAAATTCTCTGAGAACTCCGACTGACATTTGATATAGAAAAATCAGAGTATGAGAAATGCTTTAAGTACTCTGTCTGCTGTAGGAAGACTGGAAGAAAGGAAGGAAGCAGAGAAGGTTTTGGAGAGCCTTTCACCCAGACTGGAATTATCACACTTGGTTTTTGACATGTTCCTGTCTCGGCATGACGAACCGAAATTCAACATGGGACCAGAAAATGGAACTGCAGTTACTGAGTTCATCTTAGAGGGTTTCTCAGGGCTTGATCAAAGACTACAGCTCTTACTCTCTCTGTTCTTTCTGCTCATATACCTGACAACAGTGATGGGGAACATCACCATCATTTTCCTTGTGTACATGGATCGCCACCTACAAACCCCTATGTACTTTTTCATTGGCAATCTGGCTTTCCTGGAAATCTGGTTTACATCCTCCACAAGCATCAAATTGGTTGTGATCCTGGGTTCTGGTAGGAGAACAATCTCACTAAGCAGCTGCTTTGCCCAATCCTATTTCTATTTTGCCCTGGGCTGTACAGAGTTTGTTCTACTTGTTGTCATGTCCTTTGACCGCTATGTTGCCGTCTGCCAACCTTTGCATTATGCTGCCATCATGAAGCCTCAGCTCTGCATCCACCTGGTTGTTGCTGCTTGGGTCACAGGCTTCACACTCTTCAGTTACCGCCTGGTCATCCTCTCCCAGCTGACTTTCTATGGCTCAAATAAGATCCACCACTTTTTCTGTGACAACTCCCCCTTATTCAAACTGTCCTGCTCTGACACCAGCCTGCTCTGGAAAATAGACTCTGTTTTCTTATCCTTTGTCATTCTGGGTTCCTTATGTTTAACTCTGGCATTTTACATGTGCATCCTTTTCTGTATTCTACATCTTCCAGCAGCCTCTGGGAGGAAAAAAGCTTTTACCACATGTTCTTCCCATCTCACCACTTTGGCCATTGTATATGGGAGCTGTGTTGTTCTCTATGCATGTCCTTCAGAATATGTTTCCTTGGAGACTAACAGCATTGTAGCGTTGCTGAACACCGTCCTGTACCCATTCTTAAATCCATTCATCTACAGTCTCAGAAACAAGACTGTGATACTGGCCCTGAATGAAGCCATTGCCCGTATAACAACACAGCTTTTCCCCTAATCACGTGGCATTTCTGGACAGCAATACCAGTGATCTGCTATCGTATGTTAGATAATACCAGTGCATATGTATGTAACCTCCAGACACAGATGCCTCAGGAAATACGTGTTCTTGTTGGATTGTGTTAAATGGTTAGAAGCTCATCTGCACACACAAAGAAGGCACTAACTATGGCAGGAGAAGCAACTCAGTTAACACCCTGCCCCAGCTGCTCTCAGCCCCATCACTGGAGAGCCACCAGCTCATCAAGAGCTCATCTCCAAAACCAAGAAGAGCACAGAGGCTCAGTGGGAAGTGGGAACCCAGATTACAGGCTCTGAGGAATGAACATCTTGTCCCAGGGCCACCCTGGGAGAGCCATCAGCCTCGTCGTCCAGGTGTGAAACCCATCAAGAAGAGTCACTGAGAGCAGCTCTCTGGATCATCACTTGGACTAGGAGAATTGTTGCCTGGGGGTGTAGAACACATTATTCGATGCAGGGGAAGAACGTTTTTGGATTGCACAGGACTTATCATGAGAAGTTTGGGGAAGGACCCCAACCATTGCAGTCTGTCCTGTCTGTGTGAGCCAACGCAGGTGGGTGACAAGAACAACCAGAGGCCACACATGCAATTGCAAAGAGCGAATTTATTTTTGTTACCTCGCTACCAGGAGATCCCTGAAACAGGACTTAAGCTCCTGGGCAAAGGTTACACAACCGGAGATGCAGGCATTGCAGGATTCAGCCCTGGTAGAAGATCAATCAGCTTGCTAATTTCATATAGGGATTCACGCAGGCGCAGTTTACCACACTGCTTTGATCTTTGCCTGCAGGAATCCCAAGCATGTACGATAAGGTGCCTTTATGACTCTTTTCACAGGCCTGTTGTCTAAACACAGAGGTTCTACTTGTGATTTATGTGTTTTTCCACAACACAGCTGCAGTCGCTTGAGCGTATTATACAATTGTCGTCCTTCCCATTCTTGCATTATTCCCGCACATTCCACGCCCTCACTCAAGAGACAGCTCCTGCTGGGGACAGCAAAGCCAGAGTTGTTCATTTGGGCTTGTGAGGTGCAGCACAGAGCAATTTACAGGGACACACAATAAACACATACAGAAAAAGCGAAAAACATATCTCTACGATACTGCTTTGATTCAGGTGTCCCATTCATCTTGCCAGGGAATTAAATGAGTAATTCAGCCAGGCATTATCAGTAGATAGCTTCACTTCACAGAATCACAGAATGTCATGGATTGGAAGGGACCTCAAAAGCTCATCCAGTCCAATCCCCCTGCCGGAGCAGGAACAGCTAGATGAGTTTACACAGGAAAGTGTCCAGGTGGGTTTTGAATGTGTCCAGAGAAGGAGACTCCACAACCTCCCTGGGCAGCCTGTTCCAGCGTTCTTTCACACTCACTGAGAAGAAGTTTCTTCTCATATTTAGGTGGAACCTCCTGTGTTCCAGTTTGCACCCATTGCCCCATGTCCTATCATTGATTGTCACTGAGAAGAGCCTGGCTCCATCCTCATGACACTCACCCTCTACATATTGATAATCATTTATGAGGTCACCTCTGAGTCTCCTCTTCTCCAAGCTAAAAAGACTCAGCTCCCTCAGCATTTCCTCACACGGGAGATGCTCCACTCCCTTAATCATCTTCATGGCTCTGCGCTGGACTCTCTCCAGCAGTTCTCTGTCCTTCTGGAACTGAGGGGCCCAGAACTGGACACAATATTCCAGATGAGGTCTCACCAGGGCAGGGTAGAGGGGCAGGAGAACCTCTCTGGACCTACTGACCACCCCGCTTCTAATCCACCCCAGGCACCATTGGCCTTCCTGGCCACAAAGGCCCAGTGCTGGCTCGTGGTCATCCTGCTTTCCACCAGGACCCCCAGGTCCCTTTCCCCTACACTGCTCTCCAACAGGTCATTCCCCAACTTATACTGGAACCTGGGGTTGTTCCTGCCCAGACTCTACACTTGCCCTTGTTACATTTCATTAAATTTTTCCCTGCCCAACTCTCCAGCCTGTTCAGATCTCGCTACTTAATGCATTAGTCCTGAAGATGTGAAATGTCGCCTTCCATGCTGGCTAGTTCATCATCTATGTTGATGCCTTCAAAATCAAAGCAGCATTTGCAGCCACTACCTACTCAGAGAAAGCAACAATAAGAAAATTAATGTCAAAATCCCTTAGCGGAGCAGAATTCTGTAATACAGCTACCACGGTTGTCATGCCAATGAAACACATTATTAAGAGATCTGCAGCTGTTAATTTCTCCTAAATATTAAAGGCAAATGATTTTGATACTGTAGAGGCTGAACAAATCTAAGTTTACCAGGACAAATCTCAGTTAACCAACAGGAGTGTCGTCACCTTCCAGTAATACGTACGCTGTTGCTCCTGCTCCTTCAGCTGGTATCACTCTGGGTTTAACAACCTGGTCTGGGGTAGTTGCCCACACAGATTGGAAACTCATGGCCTGCACTGTTTCAGATTGGACTTCGGTTAGACATTGGGTCTGTGACACCAATAACATTGTTGCAATGCTGTCACCTCTAGATAAAACACAGGTGTTCACTGAAGATAACTGAAATACGAGAACTTGAGAATGTGATATTAGCGAAGGATGTAACATAAGAGGAGAAATCAGGGTACAGAACTGCACAGCATTCTCTGGAGTTATATGATTTTTTACATCTGCATCAATAGGCTGCAGTCCCACTGGTTCCATTGGTGTGAATAATTCCATTTCCCCTGTAGTTAGTCCTGACACTGTACCCACAGCAGTGTGTACATATTGCCACCCCCTAGATGGGGGTAGGAGGCCAATATAATCAACCTGACAGGTATGCAAGGCCCACTGACCCTGTTTTATCCTTCCCCATGGCCTACATAATGCCCTTAAATGTACCTGAGTACAAGTAGCACAAAGATGTACGCATGTTTTACAAGTCTATAATAGCAAAGGGGTTTGATTGTGAGCCATGTTCCCTGCATGTGCAGTATAAGCTGATTGATGTCCACAAGCTATATGCACATTTAGATCTTGAGCATGCAGCTTGGCAGAGGACATATTATTTACTTTCCTAGTGTTTTGTGACTTAAATGTATCAACTTTGTTGTGCTTTTCTATTAACCCTTCACAAGGGGAATCCACCTCCACAGAAGATGTAGGGATAAAAGTTTTGCAATGCCCTAAAAATCCCCCAAAGGCATGCGATTGTTTTACTGTGGCTGGTACAGAAAACTGCTGGACTCTTTGGTATTTCTCTGAGCTGTCCATGCCAAACTATTCCTAAAAATAGTACAGTAGCACTAGGGCCCTGTGTTTTCATTGGCTTAGTTGCCCAGCCTTGGTCCTGTAAATGAAATTTCAGTGATTTGACAGCTGCTTCAGTTTCTTATTGTGACACTGCCATGATCAGCAATATAATGGCAAACAGAAATGGTACCTGACCAGAGCGCGACATCGGCTACTATCATTTGGTGGCAAATGGAGGGGCTGTGTTTGTCAGGCAATGTGGGGGGACTACAGAGATGCTGCTCGCTATTGTAGAGAGGAAATTCATGCTGCCAAAGCTCAATTAGAATTGAAGCTGTTCAATAGTGTGAAGGGTAATTAAAAAAGCTTTTAAAAATATATTAATGGCAAAAAGCAAACTACAAATAACTTGGGCCCATTACTTGATGAGCATGGTCACCTTATTAACAGGGACATAGACAAAGCTGAGATGTTTAATGCTTTCTTCACCTTGGTCTTCAACACTGATGATGTGCTTGTGGACCCCATAACCCTGGGCTGGAAAACCACATCTGCAAGAGCAATAAACTCCCAAACGATCCGGAACTTGTACTGGATCTGCTACTCCAGCTGGATCCCTACAGGTCAATGAGGCCTGATGGGATTCATCCAAGATTGCTTGAAGAGCTGGGGATGTCATGACAGAACCCAAGGGAATGTCAGGAGGATGTGCCAGGGGAGGGTCAGTTGGACATGCGGAAAAGGTTCTTCACCCAGAGGGTGCTGGACACTGGAACAGGCTCCCCAGGGAGGTGTCACGGCCCCAACCTGACAGTGTTCAAGAAGAGACTGGACAACGTCCTCAGACACATGGTGTGAACTGTGGGGTTGTCCTGGGCAGGGACAGGAGTTGGACTCGATGATCCTGTGGGTCCTTTCCAAATCAGGACATTCTATGATTCTGTGTATCCCTGAGGCAATACTTGGAAAGTATATTGCTTTTGTTGCCAGGTAAAGGCAAACTGGTCTTGTATTGATCTGGCAGGTGGGAGTGGGCACAGTGCTGGTGATGGGGCGAGGGGCGCTCGGCTTTTTTGCATAAGCATTAATTTTGCTGTCGGCAAAACATTTCTGATGTTCTGATCCCATCTATTTCTGACCATGGGACACCAGCTTGTACAAGATCATTCTACATTTGTGTCCTCATAACCCATGCTGTAATTCCTTTTGGTTTTGCTGCCTTGCCTTTATTTACCACCCAAACAGAGGGTCCCAAAATTAGAGCCCAAATGTCCCCCAAGGAATTTATTAGAACTCCTACATTACCCGTAGCATTTGTCACTGCTGCTGTAGTGAACGGTTTTAGTGAGGCAGGCGCTCCTCTCAAAAACTGCATTTTGACACTTGTTACTGCTACACTGTCCAGATTGGATCGTAAAAGCAATGCATGAGCCATCCCCATCTGCCACATCCAATTAATACATTTTTGCATTGCACACCAGGTTCTGAGGGATGACACTGATTTGACAGGTTCAGCATACGGTGGTAAAACTCCTGCACACAACCATTGATACGTTGTAATGCGAGAACTTCAGGGTCAGGAGCTCTAAGATGGGTAAATAATTACCATACCCATCTTCTGGCTAACTCGTGAGAAGAATCCAATGCTGCTTTCCATGGCAACACATGCAGAGCCGTTTCAGTTGCCTGCGGGGTAACCACTGCCCTGTCATCAATCTCAGGCCGTGCCTGTGGCAGAGCCAATTGATCCAGGAAAGTGGCCACAGGGGCCCAGCGCTCAGTACTGGGCCATCCCTGAACACAGGGAGTCACCAGCATGGTCGTCCCAGTCCTCGACCTTTTTGCAAACCGTGGCAGGGCTGTTTCTGGTGATGCTGACCGTGCCAAACAAAAATTAGTTTGATTTGTGTTTTTCTATACCCCAGGTACAGTCACTTATGCGTATTTACAAATCTCCTCCTTGCCAATCTTCCCTTATCTTCCTACACCTACAATTAGTGTCATGCTCAGTACAAAGCTGGAGCTGACTTTTCTGGCTAGTACTTCCATTAGTTCAGGTTTTCCTGTTACTTTGGTTAGTTTTGTTTAAAAGTTCCATTCTGTTGGGAGTTTTGAGTGAGTTCAGCCTTTCACTGTTCTGTCATTTTGCAGTTGGCCCTTTGGCCTTTTTGCTCTGTCTTGCTGGGATGGGCTGTTTGGGACCAAGGTGCTCCCTTCTCCAGGACTGGCTGTTCTGTGCGACTGGAGTTACACGAGGGATTGCACTGAACATATTTTTAAATTTAATTTAATTTGATTTTTTATATTTCATTTTAATTTTTTCATTTCATTTCATTTCATTTTATAAATAGTAGTAGTAGTATATTATAATATACTATTGTTATTGTCTTATTAAAATGCTTTTTCTGAACCCACGGGTTTCTCCCTTCCCTTCAGTTATCTTCCTTACCCGACTTGGTCAGTTGGGGGAGTACATGAGCAGCTGTTGTGGTCTTAGTTGCTGGCTGGGGTAAAACCATGACAAGAAAGAAGAGTAGTACCTCAAGAAATCTTGAAAATCACTTTCCAAGATGATGGCACTATTTTTTAATCCTTTTTTTTGGAGTGGGAAAGAGCATGAGAAAGGAAAACCATCAGAAACTGCAGCTCTGGAGGTCCAGAGTGGACCTCAGGGTAAAGAAATGTCATTCTGAGCACTGGGCTGTGCTCATTCAGAGGGACTATGGATCAGCCATGGCTTTGTGTTTCAAGGAACAGCGGGTGAAAATGGAGAGACGTCAGCACAGGTGGGGACACACTGGGATGAGAACAAGGTGGGGAAGCTCATGGGGTGTCTGCAGCCTGTGGGGAAACAGCTACAGGCCTGGGACAGTGTAGGATGGACTGTGGTGGAGATGGCCCAGGATGATGCTGGATGTCCCTGAAAGACCCAAGGTCTTTGTCCCCTCGGCTATGGCTGATGTCCCTGCCACCGAGGCCTAAGAGGAGACACATCGTTGTCATGCCCATGGCACCCCATCGCCTCCTTGCACCCCCCAGGGAGGCCAGGAAGTGTCACACCATTGTCCTTCACTGGGCATTGCACTCTCCACAACCCCAGGAAGAGCCCTGAGACACACGTGAGGGACAGGATCTCCCTTCCTAGGGGCAGGGGCTCAAGGCTTGGCCATTCTCCTTCATCAAACAAACCAAGGGTTTGTGCTGATGCACTTTGCCTTTGCCTGATGGAACCACAGCCTCCAATTATCTGCTCTAACGAGCCCCTTGGGAAGCTTTGTCAGTAACAGCCCTCAGTGGGGCCCATTAATGCTTCAAGGTACTTTGGAGTTTGCTTCTGGCTTTGACTTCTTGAGGAGATTCTTCAATCTGTCCTTGGTATCTGAGGTTCATGGACTCAGCACCAAATACGCCATGGGGCTCATTAAAACACAGAAAGCCCTAACGAGCGATGTTTCTTTCTGTAATTTTCTTCAAATATTCAAGACTTGTAGAACTAACTGGAGAGGTTTCAATGGGACACTTACTGATGAAGATTTCAAAGAAGATTTCATAAAGAAGGGTTTTTTCTCTCAAGGGTATTTTCTATCATTTTTCAGCGTATAGAAGAAGTTACAACAGCATTCTACAATGGACATTGATCCAGAGGGTCTCCTGAAGACATCTGGACAGGCAGGAGAACAGTCCCTTGAGGCTGGACACTGTATGGACAACCTTGCTGCCCACCCCCCACCCCCATCTGCCAGTTCCCTCATTGGCCACCAGACACTTGCATCACTTTTCCTCACATCAGACTTCTCCACTGAGCTCTGCAGGTGGATGCTGCAGCTCCTGCACACCAGCTCCCACCCGCTCTCCTGTGTAAACACTACGCAATAAATGCTAAAACACTTCCCTCAACTGTGTGTGTAAGCTGGATCTAACGAGATCCACCATCCACAAGGGACATCCACACAAGAACTGTTTTAGACAGAAAGATAGGAAAGGATAGATAGAAACACAATTAACATGCTGACTAACAGGTTAATTGGACCTCTGAAGAATGGGGCAAGTTTGTAACTCCCTGAGGCTCAAAGCAGAAACCAGAGAGTTGAGAGGCAACTGAATGACCAAAGAGCAAGTGGAGGACGAAACCTGATGGCACTGGGAACGGGGAATGTCCAGACAGTCTGCTGGAAAGTTGTCCTTTGACATGGACATTTAATCAGGAGAGGTGGAAACTCCTGAATGACGAGGGAGATGAAATAATAGAGTGTTGGTAATAGAAGTACAGGGGAAGACCAATATTTGTTTTCCTACCCTTAGTACACTTCCCCGTAATTCACTTTTTGGCTTTTTTTTTTTTTTTTTAATTTTAATATGTTAAAAAAACCCCAAACCTCCAATCAAACAAACAAACCAACCAAACGAAAGAAGCAAAAAACCCACAAAACCAAAGCAAAAAAACCAACCCAAACCAACCAACAAACAACAACCGCAAAAAACCAACCACAAAACAACAACAACAACAAAGTGCACCTTTCCAGGCAGACATCAGTCATCTGTTGTCTCACCATAAACAGCCAGGGCCATTTTAGGGGCCCCAGTGTACCTGAGGTGCTGGCCTGGGATTGGCATCTATCACAGGGGACCTGGGGGTGACCAGAGCACCTTGCAATGCAGGTGGAGCCTGGGCAGGGGTTCCTGGGGCATCTACACTGGCACCAGGTGTCTGTGTCCCTGGCGCTGAAGACATTTGTGTCCTAAATCCATTCTCAGTTCTGGGAAACTCTTTCCTTTTCAAAGAAAAGAAACCCCCCCACAAAGACTTAAAAAGAAAAAAGAAGAAAAAAAAAGTATGTTGGCACCTTCCTTTGCTTTGGATCTTTCGTTCTTCTTATTTTAGTTTTCGTTGACATTAACTGATATCTGACGGGCCTGCAGGCATTAAGCCAAGATCATTTTGTGTCTTGCATAGCGCCCCATGCCCTCTAAACCTTCCCTGCCCAGGACTCCTCACACTTTGCCCAGAGCGAGTCACACTGAGGTGTTGACTGCTTCACTGGTTGAGATGTTGGTTTAGATGGTCACCTACAGCACAGGTGGATTCATGGCCCATAATCGTCTGCTCTGCTCCAGTTAGAAAGAGCCCAACATCACAATGGGATCATAAGAGAACTGAGGCTGAAGGGACCTCAGGAGTCTGCAGTCCAACCTGTCAGAAACTGGGTCAGACCAAGGTGTTCAAGCCTTCAATCAGAGATTGAAAACCCACAAGGACAGAGGCTGCAGAGACTCTCTGGGTGACCTGAGATGGCACTTGGCTGAGCTCCTGGGGAAAAAAAAAATTTCCTTATGTCCTGGCTGAACCTGTCCTCTTTCACCTTCCACCCATTCTCTTTTGTTCTTCTACCACACACCATGGTGAAGAGCCTGGCTGTGTGTTCTCCATCACCTCCTCGTTGGTACTGACGGGCTGTGATGAGGTCCCTGCCAGCCTTCCCTTCTCTGGGCTGCACAAGCCCGGCTCCCTCAGCCTCTCCCCACAGGCAAAGTGCTCCAGTCCTTGGCTGTCCCCAGGGCCCTCTGCTCAACCCACTCCATCTGGCCAATATCTTTCCTGAATTGGGATCTGAGATCTAGATGGAGTATTCCAGAGAATCCCTTCCCTCCATCTCCTGGCCGTGCTCCTGCTGGCACAGCTCAGGGTGCTCCTGGCCTCCCGCGCACCAGGGCACACGCTGCCTCCTGCCCAGCTCCCTGCCCACCCAGACCTTTCCCACAGAGCTGCTCGCAGCCAGGCAGCCCCAGCCTGTGCCATTGCCAGGGTGAGTCCCCTGCAGGGGCAGATGCTGGTGTTTGTCCTGCTGGGGTTTCCTGAGGTTCCTGCCAAGACGTGCTCTCCTCCTTGAACCCCTTCGCTGAGCACAGAGGCCTGGGTGGGTGTTCCAGTAAAGACCCAGGCACAGAAGGCATTGAGTCCCTCAGCCCCAGCATCACTCTCTGCTGTTATTAAATGGCCTCACAGGGAACCTCACCCATAAACCTGGAGTGAGCAGCCAGTGCTGGAAATGGCCCAGAAGAGATGCCCAGTGGCTGGGGGGTGACAAAGGCCCTGGGCCACCTTCCTGGTCTGTCCGTGTCACCAAGGGCACAGAACAGGCTCCTCTCTCCTGCACCTGCATGTCTTGATCCCTCTCACAATCCTTGGCTCTGCACCACAACCCCTGGTGTGAGTCTTCACCCTGCGTGGTCATGCAGCATGAGATACATGCTGATGTTTTTCTCTCCCAGGTCCTTTCCAGCCCATCCCAACTCCCTCGAGTCTCTCCCACCTCCCCTGCCCTCTCTCCACCATCAACACCCTCTCCCCAGCAAAGCCCAGTCGGGGCTGGTCCCTCACCAGTGCCCATTGCAGGTGCTCTGGGCAGTCACCCCACAGCCTCTGCCCCTCTGAAGGGCACAGCAGCTCCTGGGGCTCCGAGAGGAGCCACCCCAGAGGTGGGTGAACATGCACGACAAAAGGAAAAGGAGGCACCTGTGTCCTTTGCTCTCCTCTCCAGCAGATCCTGAGAGGTCTGCAGCCCCTCCAGGCCATCCCCTCTCTCCAGGCCAGCAGAAAAGCCCTGACCCTTAAGGTCCTCAAGACCTCTTACTGCTCCAGGCACACGCTGGTGCATCCAGGAAGGTGTTTTCATTTCCTGTTCATTCTAGCTATGCTGAGGATGGACCTCAGACTGAAAAAAAAAAAAAAAAAGCTGTTGTAGGTTCATTTATTTCACTCAAATACAATGAGAAACTCCTCATTTACACAAACTGTCTCAGTCACACAAGATGTGAGGATACTTAATGGGATGTCTAGTGACATTACTTTGAAGACACCATCATATGAGGAAAAGGAAAAAAAATATAGCAAAGGAAAGACAAACTCAGCCTGTCATGACATACACTGGGAGCAATTTTCAGAGAGAATTAAGCAGCCTATGGCTGCTGAAAACATCCAGTCATCAGCTTCCTAAGAGCATCCTTGAGCTCCTGGTTCCTCAAGCTGTAGATGAGGGGGTTCAGTGTCGGAGGTACCACTGAGTACAGAACAGACACCACCAGATCCAGGGATGGGGAGGAGATGGAGTGGTGTTTTAGATAGGCAAATGCACCAGTGCTGATAAACAGAGAGATCACAGCCAGGTGAGGGAGGCACGTGGAAAAGGCTTTGTGCCGTCCCTGCTCAGAGGGGATTCTCAGCACGGCCCTGAAGATCTGCACATAGGACAGTAGGATGAAAATAAAACTTCCCAAAACCAGAAAACCACTGAAACCAAGAAGCCCAAATTCCCTGAGGTAGGAGTGTGAGCAGGAGAGCTTGAGGATCTGGGGGATTTCACAGAAGAACTGGTCCAGGGCATTGCCCTTGCACAGTGGCAGTGAAAATGTATTAGTTGTGTGCATCCCAGCATAGACAAACCCAGTGGCCCAGGCAGCTGCTGCCATGTGGACACAAGCTCTGCTGTCCAGGAGGGTCCCGTAGTGCAGGGGTTTGCAGACGGCAACGTAACGGTCATAGGCCATGACCGTGAGAAGGGCACACTCTGCTGATATTGCAAATAAAAGGAGAAAGACCTGAGAAACACAACCTTGGTAAGAGATGTCCCTGGTGTCCCAGAGGGAATTGGCCATGGATTTGGGGACAGTGGTGGAGATGCAGCCCAAGTCGAGGAAGGAGAGGTTGAGCAGGAAGAAGTACATGGGGGTGTGCAGGTGCTGGTCAGAGGCTATGGTGGTGATGATGAGGCCGTTGCCCAGGAGGACAGCCAGGTAGATGCCCAGGAAGAGCCAGAAGTGCAAGAGCTGCAGCTCCCGAATGTCTGTGAACACCAGGAGGAGGAACTGGGTGATGGAGCTGCTGTTGGACACTTGCTGCCGATGGGCATGGACAGTGTCAGAGGAGGGAATGAAAGCGACACATTAGCGGAAACTTCTCTGAGCAAAATCAAAGCCATTTCTCACACACCCTCCCCTGCTCCACACCCCTTGTCCTTTTCCAGAACTTCCTTCAGCTCCGTGGCTGAGCCCTGGGTGGTGCTGGCTGGAGGTGACGTGAGGAGCAGGGCCTGTGCCCGCTGGCTGCCCAGGAGTCAGCCCTGCTCTGCACCAGGGGGTCATGGAACGGGGGCAGGGGCCAGTCCTGGGGTTCAGCTTTGTCAGATGGAACCACAAGATGTCTCACCCTTACCTAAGGTCTCAGCATCTCACGTTTAGCCCAAGACACACATGGCACATTGCACAAACCCGACAGCATTTTCTCTGCTGTAGCAACTCTGCGTTTCTCTGTGTGCCTTTCAGAAAACACAAAGATGCTGTAGGACAGGTTTGCATCCTGGAGCGAAGCTCCCAGCTTGGAAGGACACCTGAAGGATATGTCCAAGTGTTGTAATGACGGCATTTGATTCAGGGAGATTCAGCTCATTCCCCAGCCCCACAGACTGCATTGCCCACACCCCACAGGGCAGAGGAAAGCTGGGACACGTGTTCCCATGGACACACCTGCAGAAAAGGACCCACAAGATCAGGCTGTGACTGCAGCTGAAACTCCCATCCCCAGAGAGCCTGACAGCAAGAACCAGATCACAACAACAGTGACCCAGAGCAGTGGAGCAAGAAGGAAAATGCGGTGAGGGTGGGTCTGAGAGAGGCCAGGGCAGAGGCAGCCGGGCACTCAGACAGCATCACCCTTCCCCAGCTGTGCAGCCACCTCCCACACACCAGCATTGCCGGGCAGCTGCTCTCAGCCCCTGTGCTCTGCAGAGGGAACTGGAGCTCTGGCTGCACAGGAGCTGGTTCATGCCTTGGAGCCCCTGGCCCTGAGGGCAGAGGCTTTGCTGGGTGGGAGAGGAGGTGAGGGGGCTGCTCAGAGGAGGGATCTGCACTGCGGGGGATCACAAGGAGTTTTCTGTGTTTTGCCTCCTATAACAATTCCGGGTTTAGTTTCCTCTAATTTCTGATCATTTCCCTGCTGCCTGGAGATTCTCCCCCTGGGAGGTCTTGCCATGTGTCATGTCTTTTCCCTGTCAGTGCTCACATACTCCATCCCACCCTCTGTGCCCTCACCCTGGCTCTACAGATCCCCTGCCTGTTGCAGGGCACTGCCTGGGGGCATCTTCCTGTTTGCAGCCTGGAAAACAAGACAAATCAGACTAAAGCTCGGGGGTACAGCAAAGGTGATGCAGGTGCTGTCCACAGCCAGAAGAGTGGGGAAGGGATCTTATGAGCCTTCTGGCAGATGTACTCTTCGCTCAAAGTTGCAGTTCAGGAGTCTCATTGACTTCTTTAAGCATGAGGGCTCATTTTCTTTTTATCATTTTGTGCACCTCCCAACATTTGGGACAGGAAAATGAAAAGAAAGGCTCAGGAAAGCATCTCACCTGTCTGGTAATCCTTGCATTGATCTTCTTGAGGCATCTACTTGGAAAAAGCCCTGGGGGTGATCTGGAGCTGTGAGCAGCCCTGACCCACACAGCTCCCTCTCCACAGCACAAGCTCCCTTCCTGCCCTCATAGGGGTCGCTCCTTCCTCCCACAGCTTCTCCCCTCAGTGCCATGGGGATCTCCCTGGGCAGGATGAGCACTGACCCTGGCAGGTGGCAGAATCCCTGCCCCGGCACAGCCCTGGGGTGAAGGGACCCTGATCTGCAGGACAGCCCTGGAAACACCTGCATGCTCACCCGGCTTCACAGCTGTTCAATATTGCTTGAACAAGAGGCCCGTCCTTACAGATCCCACAAACTGTGCCTGTGCTAACTTTAGGAGATGCCTCCAGGAGGTACAGCTGCATTGCCCTGCACCCAGAGACTTACCATGGCAAGGGCTGCAAAGATTTCTCCTCCAGTGAGCTCTCAGTCATCCTCCCAGTCCTGACCACATTTAATCTCTCTCTGCCTTGCCCGTCTGCCTAAGATCCCCAGGCAGAGCCCTCAGCCCTGCTGTGCTTTGCAGAGGAGCTGCTCCTGGGCAGAGCTGTCTCTCTGCAGCGCTGCCGCTTGCCATGAGCTCCCTCTGTCCCAGGAGCCCAGCCCAGCTCAGCAGCACAGGAACAGCCCAAGGTGCTTTAATGATCCCTCTGGTGGCTTTGGCGCTGAGTCCATGAACCTCAGACACAGAGAGGAAGTTGAAGAAACCTCTCAAGAAGTCAAAGTCTCGTTCAAACTCCAAAGTTTCTTATAATGTTAATGGGTCCCACTGAGGAACACTACTGAGGAACTGACCCCAGCGTCTGGTTAGAGAAGGAAACTGGAGGCAAAGATGACAGGTCAGGAAAAACAAGGTGAAGGTCTCTCTGATTATCAGGAAACCTGGTTGTGTTTCATTAACCAAAGGGCCAAGCCCTGACCCCCAACCCTGGGAAGGCAGATCCTGTTCCTTCCACATTGCCCAGGGCTGTTCCTGGGACAGTGTGATGTGGGGCTGTGCAAGGCCAAGGGCAGGACTATGGTCCAACACCTCCCAGGTTCCTGGCTGGGGACAAGGAGGCCATGAGGCCCCTGTGCTGTAAGGACAAGGTGTCTCCTCACAGGCATCAGAGGTGGAGAAAACAGCCATAGCTGAGGGGAGAAGGAGCTCATGTCTGGTGGGGGCTTTCAGCCTCTTTACATCCCTTGATCATCTCCACAACAGCCTGTGCTATGCTGTGGCATCACCTGCACCTCTTTCCCTGCAGGCTGGAGACATCCCCCCTGCTGCCCCACCTTGCTCTTGTCTGAGCATTTTCCTTCCTTTGCTGGTATCTCTCCATCCTCCCCAGCTGTTCCTTGAAGCACAAAGCCTTGGGCTGATGCAGACTCCCTCTGGGTGACCGGCTCCACCACAGCACTGCCCTTCCAGTCATATTCCTTCCTGCTCATGTCTGGCCAGAACCTACCCAGTTGCACTTTGTGGCATTATTTCTTTCTCAAGCTCTTTCCCACTATGAAGAAAACCTCCACCATCTCTGAAACCACCCTTCAAGCACTCTCAGGCTCCTCCTACACTGCAGCAGCCTCCCCAGCGCTGCTGGGCCAGAGCAGCCCAGGTCCCTCAGCATCCCACACCATGTGCACAAGGTCCTGAACCCTGCCTTGGCAGAGCCCTACACTCTCCAGTTCCTCCCTGCTTCTCCCAACTGGGAGCCGCACACTGGCACACACCTGTGTGTGTGGGGTCACACCAGTGCTGAACCGAATGGGACGAGAACTCCAGGTGTGTGGGTCCCCACGCTCCTCCTCATGCAGCCCCGTGTGCAGCTGCCTTGTTCATGGTGAGCATGCAGCACAGGCTTGTGTGGCGGCCCTTGTAGTGCCCAGGCCCTTCTCCTCAGGGTCACTGCTCAGCGTGTCAGGTCCTGCTCTGTCCTGATGGATGGGGTTATTCTCCTGCCCCCATAAGGCTCCTGCAGAGCTTTCAGATGGCGGAATCCCAAAGTTTCTCAAGGTCTGGACTCTCCCTGAACTGAAGATCCATTTGTGGTCAGCTCTTGATGTTTACCTGCAGATGGCTTGTCCTGATGAGGGTGTCTCTCCAAAGATAACAGCATGAGGAGTTTCAGGGCACTACAAATAGCCCCTCCTGGAGAAACTGGGGGGTCTTGGGGGTCTGGTGCTCATCATGCCAGAGGTCTGGAGTCCGAGGGGCAGTTGCCCTTTATGTGAGGGAGCAGCAGGAATGTGTGGAGTTCTGCCTGGGGACAGAGAATATCAGCTGAAGAGCTGAGGAGTCAGCATGAGAGGGCAGAACAACATGGGCAATGTTGTGGTGGGTGGACATCAGCAACAGACTCACTGATGAGGAAGAGGAATTAAATGAGGCCTCCTTCAGACAGATGAAAGAAGCCTCATGTTTGCAGGGCCATTTCTTCACAGCAGACCTAAGATATCTCAATATCTGCAAGGTACCAGCCATGCAGGAGGAGTTTGGAGCTCATTGACAACATCTTCCTGACACGGGTGACTGAGGAGTCAGTGAGGTGAGCTGCCCTGTGGGAGTTCACACCTATAAACCAGAAAGACTTGGTCAGGGATGTAGCAGTCAGGGATGAGAAAGGAGAGTTGAGGCTCCTGGAAGATGATAACAAGGCAAAGAGCAGGATTTCAGGAGAGCAGGCTTTGGCCTGCTGAGGGTACTACTTGGGTCCCATGGAGTATGACCTTGGTGTCTGCAGTGTTTTTTCCCTCACATTTCCTGCCTCCTCTCTCCCACCTGCTGTTGTGCAGTGTTTTTTACCATTTCTCAAATACAATATCACAGAGGTGCTGTCAGCATCACTGAGTGGCTCAGATTTGTCAAGGAGTGGGTCCATCTTGGAGCCAGCTGAAATCGGCTCTGTCTGACGTCGGTCAAACTCCTGTTGTTTTCTCCGAGAGGTGACAACTGTAGCACAGCCACACTCAGCCCAGTTCCAAGACTTGGCCATGTAAACCCAATACAGGGTGACAACGTGTTGGATTTTACAAACTCCTTGACCATGAAGAAGAAATGGAAAAGATGTTCTATCAGCAACCAGAGGAAGTCTCCAGTCAATGAGCAGGTTCCTATGGGGAACTGTAATTGCCCTGGTATTCACTGGCCAGGCAAAGCAGCAGATGCCAACAGTACAGAGGATCTTGGGCCAAGTTCTTAACATGTCTGCCTGGTGCGTCAACAAGGGTGATGCTCACCTGGATCTGGAACTGGCAAACAAGGCAGAGCTGGTCGAGGATGTGAACATCAGTGTCCACCTTGGCTGGTGTGACCAGAAACAGTGGGGTCCCAGGCACCAGAGGGGAGGGAGGAAGGCCAGCAGCAGAGCACAGGCTGGTGGGCTCCAGAGGAGAAGACTTTGACATGACTGGGGGCGCTGATAGAGGTGGTGCCAGGGAAGCAGCTCTGAAGGCTGAAGGAGCTCAGGAAATCTGACAGGCCTTACAGGACAGCCTGCTCTAAGAACGCGAATGATCTCTCTGAGTACCTACAAGAAGTAGCATTTATCTTGTGAGGCTGCTTATCTGAACTGATGGAGCTCCAGGGGAAAAAGGCAACACACAGGAGGTGGGAGCGTGCTGAGCTGCAAAGAAGGAATTTAGAAACCTTTTCCATTGATGTGGCGATGATGCCACAGCTGCCCTGGACTTGAAACCTGCAGGGGAGGCTGAGGGCAGCCAAATGAGCTGACACTGCTTCCCTACAGTAAAATAATCAACCAGGACATGCTGCTGAACTTTGTAAGAGTAGAAGCAGACAGGACTGAGGTACTTCATGGCTTCTTTGCCTCCATCTTCACCAGCAAGGTCTCCTGCGGCTTTGTTCCTGAAGGCAGGAGTCTGGAGAACAGCCAGGAGTGGAAGGGGCTCAAGTTAGGAGTTACTTGAGCAAACTCAGACACCATGACAGAAAAGGAAATGGGTCATTTCACCAGCTCCCTGAACACAAGTATTGCTGTGCTGTGGCACCTGACATTCCCAGGAACACCCACCTCTTGGTCCAGAGGAGTGTGACTCCTCTTGAGCTGTCCTGGCCTGTCTCCTCACTCACGAGGTGATTTAAGCACCCACTTTTCTGACATCTGCAATCTTTATCAGGAGACGCTCCAGATCAATATGAACAGGAGACTGCTGAGACCACCTGTTCTGGAAAGGGAGGGAAGGGTGAGCAGGGAAGGAAACAGAAGAAATACTGGTTTATGGCTATTTATTATGGAAATGCTCTCTCTTTGGCTGTTCCTGAAATCTCTCTAATCACCCACACCAGACTTGAAGCCCTTTGGAAAATGATGCACAGAGGATTGCCATGAAAGGGCATTTTAGATATTAGTGAGCCCTCTGGTGCTGTGATCCTGAAATGCAGCTACTGAGAGAATGAACAAAGCTCTAATGAAGTGAAAGGCAGAAGCAAACCCCAAGTTTCTGAGGGTGTTTGGGACCCCACGAAGGGCCATCACTGACACAGCTGTGAAGGAAACAACCAGTCGAGGTCCCTGTCCCTGGAGGCTGGTGAAGCAAAGACTTGGACAACAAGGTGGGCATGAGGACATAGCAAAAAAGAAGATGCTAGGTTAGGGCAAATGAAAAGGGATGCACAAGATGTGGTCAGGACTGTTTGGGGGCACTTGTAAAGCAGCCCTGGACCTCATGTGAATTATTCCTCTAGTCAGAGAGATCCTGAGAGCTCTCCCTGAATTGAACACTTGAAGGGGATGAAAGGACAGCATCATTCAGGCTGGATGAGACCTCAAGAGGTTTCTTGACCAACCTCCTGCTCAAAGCAGGGTCAGACCAGAGTACTCAGGGCTTTATCCAAACACATCTTGGACACTTTCTGGGGTAGAGTGGATGTGCACTCCTGGGAAACAGCTTCCAGTGCTTGACTGTCCTCAGGACTGGGAAGTTTCTCCCTTTCTATAGCACCCTTCCAAGCCCAAACATCCAGAATGTTTTTACGCATCTACTTGCACACTGACACAGACCATAATATCCTACCTTGGACACAAGAATATTGTGGGGGATGATGCTGAATGCCTTGCTGACTGCCATGTAACAGACCACCACTGCTCTCCCCATGTCCTGCAACCCTGTCCTTTCCTCACAGGAAGCAAAGAGGATGGACAGACACAACCTGCCCTGGGTAAACCCCGTCACCTTCTCTTCCAGACACCCAGAAATGGGGTCCCAGTGGACATGTTCTGGGGCACAGCCCTTAGTTCCCCTGCTCACCCATTGGCCATTTTTGAAAAGTGCACACAATGTGTGAGAGCTGCCAGTGGTCAGGGAGTCCCCCCAGTCTCCGTGAGCTTTCCAAGGTGGTGGAGAGTGGCCTCCCTGTGACATGGTCCTGCTGTCTCAGCTCCTGGGATGCTGCCCCTCCTGTCCCATGGACTGGAAAGGATTGTGTTAGTTCCAGTGACCCCTGACTTGATCCCCATCCACTGCTGGTTGGTTTTGTCCAGATTCCTGTCTCAAGTCACAGAGGCCTGGGAGGCAGCAATTTCTCAGAAGAAAGATACTTCCTTTGAGAGTGCTGGTAGGAAATGCATTTTGCTGTGTAGCTGGACACAATTATGTATTTTACTATATGTTTACCAACACATTAATATATTTTTTTCCTTATGATCACAAAGAAAGACAGATAACACAGATCTGTTGAGATCACTGTCAACACGGCCATCTAAAAAGAGAACCTTTCAATTAACCTTCTTATCCTTCTTTCGTCCATCAGAAAAGAGTGGCCAACAGCTTCGAGCATGACTTACTCTGTGCCAAGAGTAAAAAGTGGCATTGACAGGCAGTGGATTTTTTGGCACCTTCAACTCTGTGCAAGACACAAGGATTATCCTTCTTAATGCTCTAGGCTTTTGTAGGATAGAAATCTAGGGAACATCTTAAAAAAAATGGAGGGAAAAAAACCCAAATGAAAGGTGTAGAGTGAAGGAAATGTCTTCTTGCAACTTAAAGCATCAAATATTGTTGGTGTCGTAATTCTCCTTTCTTTGTTTGGAATACTTTAAATATCAGTGTTTTCCCATGAGATCAAAAGGAGACTTTTCAGGCTGTGCATTAAGAGCAAGTGCAGAACTTCTGATCTTCCACAAGATTTGCCTTCTCAGCACTCTCTCTGTTAGGCTGTGCATCTGATCTCCTTCATTCTTCAGGTATTTCTTCCTGCACTAACTAAACTGACCATATGTGAAGTACCATTTCCAGCAACTGATCTGCACACAAGCAATTGCAATTGCTCTCTGGATTTCCCTTCCTCCTACTCATTGATCACTCAGACACTTGTCAACAATTCAGTTGCTGCTTTCAGCTTCAAGGAGTTAAAAGCTTCCTTGTCTTTCAGTAATTTGCCTAATTCTGTCTTTAGCCAACTCTTTTGTTGCCTTTATTTTATAATTTCCTTTCTGTCTAAAACATTTCTTGCATGCTTATGCCTTGGAGGAGGTGAACCTCATTGGTGGCAGTTTGTCCTTGGCATACAGTTGAGGAGTGTGTTTTCTTTTAATCATGAATCTTATCAGTTTTATTGTGTTTGTTCAAAAGGAAAGAAAAGTCCCTCTTTGCCTGTGTCCAGCCAGGTCTCTAAGGAGAGCGGGTGGGAGCTGGTGCAAAGCAGCTGGAACATCCAGCTGCAGATTGCAGTGGAGAAGTCTGGTGTAAGGAAAAGGGATGCAAGTCCCAGGTGACCCATGAGAGAAACGATGGGGTTGGGGAGGTGAGGAGCAAGGTTGTCCGCACGGTGTCAGACCTCAAGGGACAGCTTCTCCAACCAGTCCAGACCTCCTTGGGAGAGACACTGGATCAATATCAGATAATGCTGCAATCGCCTCTTCTCCACATTGAAAAACAATAAACTATACCCTTTAACAACAACAACAAAAAAAGTCATTTTTATTAGGAGGTTTTTGAAATCACTCTCCGTAACTACAGCAGGAAACCTCTCTAATTAACTGTACAAGACTAGAAGGAAATTACAAGAAAGACATGGTTTCTTAGAGCTTTCTTTAGTGTAATGAGCCCCATGGTGCATTTGGTGCTGAATCCTTGAACCTCAGGTGCTGAGAGGAGATTGCACAAACCTTTCCAGAAGTCAAAGTCAGAAGAAAAAAGTACTAAGCACCTTGAAGTATTAATGAGTTCCATTGAGGGCAAGTACCAGCAAAGCCTCCCCAGGGACTCGTTAGAGCAGAGAATTGGAGGCCATAGTGGCAAATAAACAAAGGGAAATGTGCAGGCAGCTGAGATGCTGAGAAAACCCTGGTTTTGTCTGATGAAGCAGAGAGGCCAAGGCCTGACCCCCAGCCCCTGGGAAGGCAGATCCTGTCCCTCACCCATTGCTCAGGGCTCTTCCTGGGGCAGGGGGATGTGGGGTGTGTGATGCTGAGTGAAGGACAGTGGTGTGACAGTTCCCAGCCTTACTGGGGTGTGCAAGGAGGCCATGAGGTGCCCCAGTGCCTGAGGACAACATGGCTCCTCATAGGCCTTGGTGGCAGAGATGATTGCCATAGCCAAAGGGACAAAGACTTGGGTTCTCTTGGCGACATCCAGCTTTGACAGTGCCCTTTGCCATCTTCACCACAAGTTGTCCTACACTGTCCCACAGCTGCTTCTGTTTCCCTGCAGGCTGTAGACACCCATGTCGATTCCCCCCCTTGCTCTCACCCTGGTATTTCCATACATTGACTGATGTGTCTCCACTCTCACGCTCTGTTCCTCGAAACACAAGGAGGTGAACTTATCTCATGCTCCTTCTGGATGATTTTCGTACAACAGCACTACCCTTTGAGTGACATTTCTTCCTCCTCATGTCCAGTCTCCATGTTCCAAGCTGCTCTGTGTGGCAGCTTTTCTCTCCTCTGCTGTGGAAAGGAGGCCCTTGAAAACTACTGACCTGTTCAGCCTCTTACCTGTGCCTGGGAAGGTCATGGAACAGATCCTCCTAGAAGCTGTGCTAAGGCACAAGGAGGACAGGGAGGTGATTTGAGACAGCCAGCATGGCTTCACCAAGGGCAGGTCCTGCCTGACTAACCCAGTGGCCTTCTACGATGGAGTAACTACATCAGTGGACAAGAAAGGGCTATGGACGTCACCTAGCTGGACTTCTGTAAAGCCTTTGACACGGTCCCTCACAACATGCTTCTCTCTACATTGGAGAGATATGGATTTGATGGCTGGACTGTTTGGTAGGTGAGGAACTGTCTCAATGGTTGCACCCAGAGAGCGGCACAATGTCTAGATGTACACTGGTGAAAAGTGGCGTCCCTCAGGGGTCCGTACTGGGATCAGTACTGTTTAATATCTTCATCAATGACATAGTGGAATCAAGTGCACCCTCAGCAAGTTTGCAGATGTCAGAAAACTGAGTGATGTTGCTGATACACCTGAGGGACAGAAGGCCATCCAGAGAGACCTGGATAAGCTTGAGAAGTGGACGCATGTGAATCTCCTGAGGTTCAACAAGACCAAACGCAAGGTCCTGCACCTGGGTTGGGGCAACCCCCGGTATCAGTACAGGCTGGGGATGAAGGGATTGAGAGCAGCCCTGTCGAGAAGGACTTGGGGATACTGGTGACTGAAAGGCTGGACAGGAGCCGGCAATGTGCACTTGCAGCCCAGAAGGCCAATCATATCTTGGGCTGCATCCGAAGGAGCATGACCAGCAGGTCAAGGGAGGGGATTCTGGCCCTCTGCTCCACGCTGGTGAGACCCCACCCGGAGTCCTGCGTCCAGCTCTGGAGCCCTCAGTACAGGAAAGACATGGACCTGTTGGAGAGGGGCAGAGCAGGGTCACCAAGATGATCAGAGAGATGGAACAGCCCTTATTGCTGCCTTTCTGTACTTAAAAGAGGACAATAAGAATGATGGGACAGACTTTTTAGCAGGGCATGTTGTGATAGGACAAGGGGTCATGGTTTTGAACTAGAACAGGAGAGATAAAGGCCAGACATGAGGAAGAAATTTTTTACAATGAGGAAGATGAAATAACAGCACTGATTGCCCAGAGAGGTGGTGGATGCCCCATCCCTGGAGACATCCCAGGCCAGGCTGGATGGGACTCTGAGCAACCTGAGCTGGTTGAATATGTCCCTGCTCATGGCAGGGGGATAGGACTAGATGACCTTTCAAGCTCCCTTCCAACACTCTCTATGATTCTATGATTCCTACCTCCAAGGAAAGCTCCACCATCTGGGAAATCACTCTTCAAGCATAGAATCATAGAATCATTTGAGTTGGAAGAGACCATTAAGATCATCGAGTCCAACCATAACCTAACTCGAGCACTAAACCATGTCGCTAAGAACCTCGTCTATACATCTTTTAGACACCTCCAGGAATGGTGACTCAACCGCTTCCCGGGGCAGCCTGTTCCACTGCTTCACAACCTTTTCCATGACGAAATGTTTCCTAACATCAATTCTGAACCTCCTCTGGCACAGGCTGAGGCTGTTTCCTCTCATCCAATCACTTGCTACTCAGGAGAAGACCAACACCCTCCATGCTACAACCTCTTTTCAGATAGTTGTAGAGAGCGAGAAGGTCTCCCCTCAGCCTTCTTTTCTCCAGGCTAAACACTCCTGGGTCCCTCAGCTCCTGATATCCAGTCTCCACCTTCCAAGTTGCACTTTGTGACTCTTTTCTCTCTCCTGCTCTTTCCCATTGCCAAGAAAAGCTCAACCATTCTCTAACTTACCCTTCAAGCAGAGAATCCAACCTGTTAGGCTTCCTGTGGTCTTTCAGCTGCCCAGAGAGAAGGAACCTCACCATGAGCTCCTAAATCCCAAGACTGATGCTGGCGTTTCAGCTTTTCTGACAGACACGACCGTGTTCCTGCGGCTGTCCCGTCATGTACTCAGGTGGGATGGACATGACGACCCTTCTCCAAGGCCTCTGCCTGGGTAGAGCCTGTGGGCACTTTGGCAGAAATACCTTCCCAGGTGACACTAGTAACTGGCTGCACAGAGGACTTTGTACCACTGATGATATTTGGGCTTGATCATGCAGCCAACCTCCTACTCAGCATCCATTTCTTCAGCCCAGTCAGCACCACTCTGGCCAGAAGGAGACCATGTCTGAGGCCTTGTAAACTCCCTGTACACATCATGCCTTTCTTTCCCTTGTGCATCTGGGTTGAGCAATCCCTTCCTTGTCCTTCACATTGCTAGAAATGGCTGCAGGAGGACGTGTCCCTTCCCCTTCCCAGGGATGGAGGTAGGCTGGCCAGCCTGATATTCTCCCAGTTCTTGTTACTGCCCTTCATGAAGATGGGTTTGAGCTTTGCCTCTTCCAAGGACCCCAGATCTTCCGATTGCTTCTGTTCTCATGAGAGCACAATCCCGAATCATGGTCAAGGGTGACGTAGCAGACAGCAGCACTTGCAATGAGCTTGTCCAAGGCAGCTGAGATGAATCTCACTGGTCCAGTGTCTGTCGGGTGTCCACATCTGAGCTGTCCTCATGGACTCCTTATGCACCCAGGGATGTTCAGGGACAGAGACTGTCCTTTTTACACACAGAGGCAGGAGTCACAGTGTCTCTGTGGCTTCTTGTACCCACTCCCAAGGGATGGGAGGCACCTCAGCTCTACAGTGTGTCACTCTGGTCTCTACTCATCTGAGTTGTCCCCTGTAGTAATGAATGGACACAGGGACTGCGGTTCAAGGAAATACATCCCAGTGCTGCATTCAGGTGGTTTTCCATGGAGTGTTACTTCCAAAATGAAGTGACCGCAGTACATTTTCTCTCCCTCATGCCTTCATGAAATCCCCAGGAACAGCTGATGACCTTTCTGCTCACTCAGGTTCATCTCACCTCATGTATATGATATTCACGCTCACATCTCATCTGTACAATGCAGACATAGGCATCTGACCTGCTCATTCAGTGTTCCTCCATGAAGGGAAAAACAAGAACAACCTCTCTGAGCTGGGGTGAGAGGCCAGTGCTGGAAATGGTGGCTGTGAGGGGTCAGCCCATGACAATTGCCCTGGGGCAGCTTCCTCAGGGTGTCCAGTGCACAGGGACAGAGCCCAGACCCTGCTCTGCTGGTCCTGCAGGTCTCTGGCAGGAGGCCTGGCTGTGAGAGGACACTGCTGTGTGCCCAGCCCTGCACGCACACACTGTTTAGCTGTACAATGGTGTTTTCATCTGCATGTTGCTTCAGCATGTTCTACAGGGAAGCTTTGGAAGAAGACCTAGGCCCTCACGCCCTGCCCCGAAGAGATCCCCTTTCTTTCTGGAAAGGCTGTTCTGAGGCCAGCTCTGTCACAGCAGTGCCCATTGCCTGTCCCTGCCTGCGCTCACAGGACTCACACACAGCAGGACGGTGACCAGGCTGCCAGAGCACTCAGGCCTTGCCCCAACACAAGGGATGAGAAGGAGAGTGTGGGAGTGGAACGAGAACAGCTCTGGAAAGAACAAGGCTGGTGCTCCTGGGCAGAGTGCTGGGATTTTTTCCCTCCACCTCCACAGGTGCTTTGCCTTCAGCTTCACACAAGTCTCGGAAAAAGGATCTCAGACAAACAATTCACTGCAGGGTCCTTTATTTTGTTTAAATACACTGAGAGCATGGCTTCTCATTCACACTGTCTGTGAATCAAGCTATAAAGGTGAAAGACAGTGAATTAGAAGTGGGATGAATAATGACATTTCTTTGTGGGCAATATTATCAGACTTAAAAAGAAGCAAAACCAAACAAGCCTTCCTTCGAACTCCAAAACAATATTGACAACTCCAAAACATACAAAAGAGAGGCTGGACCTGTTATGAGTTATATCATGGGTGATGTGCCGAAGAGGAGCAGATTATTGCTTTTGAAAAGCCTCCAGCCATTAGTTTCTTCAGGGCATCCTTGAGCTCCCTGTTCCTCATGCTGTAGATAAGGGGGTTCACTGCTGGAGGCACCACTGAGTACAGAAAGGACATCATCAGGACCAGGGATGGGGAGAAGATGGAGGGGGGCTTCAGGTGGGCAAACATGACAGTGCTGACAAAGAGGGAGACCACGGCCAGGTGAGGGAGGCACATGGAAAAGGCTTTGTGCCGTCCCTGCTCAGAGGGGATCCTCAGCACGGCCCTGAAGATCTGCACATAGGACAGCACGATGAACACAAAACAACATAAGGCCACAAAGACAGTAACCACAAGAAGCCCAACATCCCTGAGGTAGGAGTGTGAGCAGGAGAGCTTGAGGATCTGGGGGATTTCGCAGAAGAACTGGTCCAGGGCATTGCCCTTGCACAGTGGCAGTGAAAATGTATTGGCTGTGTGCAGCAGAGCACTGAGAAACCCAGTGGCCCAGGCAGCTGCTGCCATGTGGACACAAGCTCTGCTGCCCAGGAGGGTCCCGTAGTGCAGGGGTTTGCAGATGGCAACGTAGCGGTCGTAGGACATGAATGTGAGAAGATAAAACTCTGCTGCAATGAAAAAGACAAACAGAAAGAGCTGGGCAGCACATCCCATATAAGAAATGGCCCTGGTATCCCACAGAGAGTTGGCCATGGATTTGGGCACAGTCATGGAGATGGAGCCTAGGTCAAGAAGGGAGAGGTTGAGCAGGAAGAAGTACATGGGGGTGTGGAGGTGCTGGTCACAGGCTATGGTGGTGATGATGAGGCCGTTGCCCAGGAGGGCAGCCAGGTAGATGCCCAGGAAGAGCCAGAAGTGCAAGAGCTGCAGCTCTCGTGTGTCTGTGAATGCCAGGAGGAGGAACTGGGTGATGGAGCTGCCATTGGACATTTGTTGTTTCTTGGCATAGAGGCACTGTTAAAAAAAAAGAAATGACCACATAAAATTAGGATAAAATCCTCTCGCCCAAGCCACTCAGATTTCATAGAAATCAGCCCCATTTGAAATGCATTTCCTTTCTCTTGTCTGTGCTGGCTGAGTGTGCTGTGAGGAGCAGGATCTCTGCTCTGCTGCAATGGGGACATGGGAACTGGTTTGTGACAGCTCCGATATTCACCAGGAATATCAGATGTCATCCAGCTTTGTAAAGTTCAGTGTCTGCACTCATGACTCTCAAGAGTGTGGGCTACAGAGGACAGGCTTAGCACGTTTTATAATTATTTTGTCTGTGTTTTTTATTTGCCACCGTCACGTCTGGTGAATGGAATTTTTGGGATAGAAATCCTCATTTATATGACTGAAGATGCGAAGAACCTTGAGACAGGACAGGCCAAAGGGCTCAGCTTCCTGTGGCACAGTGCAGAGTCAGGACTGCAGCAGTGTCCATCAGGCTTTTACTCATCTGCCCTGTGCTTTCACTGGGCCTGCCTTGTAAGTGAATTCACAAACAAATTACTCTTTAAAAAAACCCCAAAATCTGGACTCTAATGACAGCCAGGGAGCTCTCTGCAAGGGCAGATCTGCAAACTCTTCTCTGTCCCAGCCCAGAGGTGGAGATGTGATGGAGAGAACAGGACACAACCCCTCACTGAGAGAAGCAAAGGACTCTGAGAGCAGAGTGTGGACCCCAAGGAAAAGGTCAGCACTCCTGGGATCCTGCTGGGATGTCCTAAAGGGAGGGTCAGACCGTTGCCCAACAGACAACACCCAGCAGCCATCTGCAGAGAAGGACCAAAAGAGCTCCTGAACAGCCCCTGCTCTGCTGCCTGGAGCTGTCCCTGCCTGCAGCTGTGTCTCTGTGCCCAGGTCTCCTCCTGTCAGTGTCACAGACCCCATCCCAGCCGCTGTGTGCTCAGCTCTGCCCCGCAGACCCCTCCCAGCAGCCGGGCAAAGCCCAGGGGCAGCTCTGTGTGGGCCGTCTCTGGTGGGAACATCAGATCAACAATAATGAGCATGGAAAAGTCATTCTGATGCTGTCTGGAAGCCACGGTGTGTTGATTTCTGATACTCACAGGTTTATTCACCTCTAAATGAAATGATCTGGAATTTCATTGCCTCGCCTGAACTGAGACATTAATTTCTATGTCCCATTTCTTTACCCAGACAACCAGGAGCAGAATATTTAAAGAACAGGATCCTTCCCTATCACAGAGCCCCTGCCTTGCTGTGCTTCTTCAAACATCACCTGGGAATCTCCTTTAGTGATTTGGAGCTGTGAGCAATCCTGACCCACACAGCACCCTCCCAACAGCAGGACACCGCTCTCCCAGAGGTTGTTCCTTCCACCCACAGCTTCTCCCCTCAGTGCTGTTGGGATCTCCCCGGGCAGGCCGAGCGCTGACCCTGGCAGGCGGCAGAGTCCCTGCCCCGGCACAGCCCTGGGGTGCAGGGACCCTGCTCTGCAGGACAGTCCTGGGCAGCCCTGGATGCTCACCTGGCTTCACAGCTGTTTGAAATGGCCTGACAAGATCCGTGTCCTTACAGATCCCACCAGCTGTAGCTGTGCCAGTTTTAGGAAATGCCTCCATGAGTTCCAGCTGCATTGCCCTGCACCCAGAGACTTACCATGGCAAGGGCTGCAAAGATTTCTCCTCCAGTGAGCTCTCAGTCATCCTCCCAGTCCTGACCACCTTTAATCTCTCTCTGCCTCGCTCGTCTCCCTGAGATCCCCAGGCAGAGCCCTCAGCCCTGCTGCGCTTTGCAGAGGAGCTGCTCCTGGGCAGAGCTGTCTCTCTGCAGCGCTGCCGCTTGCCATGAGCTCCCTCTGTCCCAGGAGCCCAGCCCAGCTCAGCAGCACAGGAGCAGCCCAAGGTGCTTTAATGACCCCTCTGGTGGCTTTGGCGCTGAGTCCATGGACCTCAGACACAGAGAGGAAGTTGAAGAAACCTCTCAAGAAGTCCGAGTCAGATTCAAACTCCAGAGTTTCTTGTAATATTAAAGGGTCCCAATGATGGACACTACTGAGAAACTGTCCCAGGGTCTGGGTAGAGCAGAAAACTGGAGGCAGAGATGACAGGTCAGGAAAAACAAGGTGAAGGTCTCTCTGATGATCAGGAAACCTGGATTAACCAAAGGGCCAAGCCCTGACCCCCAACCCTGGGAAGGCAAATCCTGTCCCTCCCACATTGCCCAGGGCTGTTCCTGGGACAGTGTGATGTGGGGCTGTGCAAGGCCAAGGGCAGGACTATGGTCCCACACCTCCCAGATTCCTGGCTGGGGACAAGGAGGCCATGAGGCCCCTGTGCTGTAAGGACAAGGTGTCTCCTCACAGGCATCAGAGGTGGAGACAACAGCCATCGCTAATGGGAGAAGGAGCTCATGTCTGTTGAGGGCTTTCAGCCTCTTTACATCCCTTGATCATCTCCACAACAGCCTGTGCTATGGTGTGGCATCACCTGCACCTCTTTGCCTGCAGGCTGGAGACATCCCTGCTGCTGCCCCACCTTGCTCTTGTCTGAGCATCTTCCTTCCTTTGCTGATATCTCTCCATCCTCCCCAGCTGTTCCTTGAAGCACAAAGCCTTGGGCTGATGCAGACTCCCTCTGGGTGACCTGCTCCACCACAGCACTGCCCTTCCAGTCACATTCCTTTCTCCGCATGTCCAGCCGGAACCTCCCCAGCTACACTTTGTGGTGTTATTTCTTTCTCAAGCTCTTTCCCACTATGAAGAAAATCTCCACCATCTCTGAAATCATCCTTCAAGCACTCTCAGGCTCCTCCTACACTGCTGCAGCCTCCCCAGCGCTGCTGGGCCAGAGCAGCCCAGGTCCCTCAGCATCCCACACCATGTGCACAAGGTCCTGAACCCTGCCTTGGCAGAGCCCTACACTCTCCAGTTCCTCCCTGCTTCTCCAAACTGGGAAGCCGCACACTGGCACACACCCGTGTGTGTGGGGTCACACCAGTGCTGAACCGAATGGGATGAGAACTCCAGGTGTCTGGGTCCCCACGCTCCTCCTCATGCAGCCCCGTGTGCAGCTGCCTTGTTCATGGTGAGCGTGCAGCACGGGCTTGTGTGGCGGCCCTTGTAGTGCCCAGGCCCTTCTCCTCAGGGTCCCTGCTCAGCATGTCAGGTCCTGCTCTGTCCCGATGGATGGGGTTATTCTCCTGCACTGATAAAGCTTTTTCAGAGCTTTGTGATGGTGGAATCCCAGATTTCCTCAAGGTCTGGACCCTCCTTGGAGTAAAGCTCCATTTGTGGTTAGCTGTTAATGTTTACCTGCAGATGGCTTATCCTGATGAGGGTGTCTCTCCAAAGATTACATCATGAGGAGTTTCAGGGCACTACAAATAGCCCCTCCTGGAGAAACTGTGGAGTCTTGGGGGTCTGGTGCTCATCATGCCAGAGGTCTGGAGTCCGAGGGGAAGTTGCCCTTTATGTGAGGGAGCAGCAGGAATGTGTGGAGCTCTGCCTGGGGACAGAGAATATCAGCTGAAGAGCTGAGGAGTCAGCATGAGAGGGCAGAACAACATGGGCAATGTTGTGGTGGGTGGACATCAGCTACAGACTCACTGATGAGGAAGAGGAATTAAATGAGGCCTCCTTCAGACAGATGAAAGAAGCCTCATGTTTGCAGGGCCGTTTCCTCACAGCAGACCTAAGATATCTCAATATCTGCAAGGTACCAGCCATGCAGGAGGAGTTTGGAGCTCATTGACAACATCTTCCTGACACGGGTGACTGAGGAGTCAGTGAGGTGAGCTGCCCTGTGGGACTTCCCACCTACAAACCAGAAAGAGTTGGTCAGGAATGTAACAGTCAGGGATGAGAAAGGAGACTTGAGGCTCCTGGAAGATGATAACAAGGCAAAGAGCAGGATTTCAGGAGAGCAGGCTTTGGCCTGCGGAGGGTACTACTTGGGTCCCATGGGATATGACCTTGGTGTCTGCAGTGTTTTTTCCCTCACATTTCCTGCCTCTTCTCTCCCACCTGCTGTTGTGCAGTGTTTTTTACCATTTCTCAAATACAATATCACAGAGGTGCAGCCAACATCACTGAGTGGCTCAGATTTGGCAAGTGTGGGTCCATCTTGGTGCCAGCTGAAATCAGCTCTGTCTGACGTCGGTCAAACTCCTGTTGTTTTCTCCGAGAGGTGACAACTCTAGCACAGCCACACTCAGCCCAGTTCCAAGACTTGGCCATGCAAATCCAAGACAGGGTGACAATGTGTTGGATTTTACAAACTCCTTGACCATGAAGAAGAAATGGAAAAGATGTTCTATCAGCAACCAGAGGAAGTCTCCAATCAATGAGCAGGTTCCTATGGGGAACTGTAATTGCCCTGGTATTCACTGGCCAGGCAAAGCGGCAGGTGCCAACAGTCCAGAGGATCTTGGGTCAACTTCTTAACATGTCTGCCTGGTGGGCCAACAAGGGTGATGCTCACCAGGATCTGGAACTGGCAAACAAGGCAGAGCTGGTCGAGGATGTGAACATCAGTGTCCACCTTGGCTGGTGTGAGCAGGAAACAGTGGGGTCCCAGGCACCAGAGGGGAGGGAGGAAGGCCAGCAGCAGAGCACAGGCTGGTGGGCTCCAGAGGAGAAGACTTTGACATGACTGGGGGCGCTGATAGAGGTGGTGCCAGGGAAGCAGCTCTGAAGGCTGAAGGAGCTCAGGAAGTCTGACAGGCCTTACAGGACAGCCTGCTCTAAGAACGGGAATGATCTCTCTGAGTACCTACAAGAAGTAGCATTTATCTTGTGAGGCTGCTCATCTGAACTGACGGAGCTCCAGGGCAAAAAGGCAACACACAGGAGGTGGGAGCAGGTCAAGCTGTAAAGGAGGAATTTAGAAACGTTTTCCATTGATGTGGCGATGATGCCACAGCTGCCCTGGACTTGAAACCTGCAGGGGAGGCTGAGGGCAGCCAGATGAGCTGACACTGCTTCCCTACAGTAAAATAATCAACCAGGACCTGCTGCTGAACTTTGTAAGAGTAGAAGCAGACCCGACTGAGGTACTTCACGGCTTCTTTGCCTCCATCTTCACCAGCAAGGTCTGCTGGGGCTTTGTTCCTGAAGGCAGGAGTCTGGAGAACACCCAGGAGTGGATGGGGCTCAAGTCAGGGGTTAATTGAGCAAACTCAGACACCATGACAGAAAAGGAAATGGGTCATTTCACCAGCTCCCTGAACACAAGTATTGCTGTGCTGTGGCACCTGACATTCCCAGGAACACCCACCTCTTGGTCCAGAGGAGTGTGACTCCTCTTGAGCTGTCCTGGCCTGTCTTCTCACTCACGAGGTGATTTAAGCACCCACTTTTCTGACATCTTCAATCTTTATCAGGAGACTCTCCAGATCAATATGAACAGGAGACTGCGGAGACCACCTGTTCTGGAAAGGGAGGGAAGGGTGAGCAGGGAAGGAAACAGAAGAAATACTGGTTTATGGCTATTTATTATGGAAATACTCTCTGTTTGGCTGTTCCTGAAATCTCTCTAATCACCCACACCAGACTTGAAGCCTTTTGGAAAATGATGCACAGAGGATTGCCATGAAAGGGCATTTTAAGATATTAGTGAGCCCTCTGGTGCTGTGATCCTGAAATGCAGCTGCTGAAAGAATGAACAAAGCTCTAAGGAAGTGAAAGGCAGAAGCAAACCCCAAGTTTCTGAGGGTGTTTGGGACCCCACGAAGGGCCATCACTGACACAGCTGTGAAGGAAACAACCAGTCGAGGTCCCTGTCCCTGGAGGCTGGTGAAGCAAAGACTTGGACAACAAGGTGGGCATGAGGACATAGCAAAAAAGAAGATGCTGGGTTGGGGCAAATGAAAAGGTATGCACAAGATGTGGTCAGGACTGTTTGGGGGCACTTGTAAAGCAGCCCTGGACCTCATGTGAATTATTCCTCTAGTCAGAGAGATCCTGAAAGCTCTCCCTGAATTGAACACTTGAAGGGGATGAAAGGACAGCATCATTCAGGCTGGATGAGACCTCGAGAGGTTTCTTGACCAACCTCCTGCTCAAAGCAGGGTCAGACCAGATTACTCAGGGCTTTATCCAAACACATCTTGGACACTTTCTGGGGTAAAGTGGATGTGCACTCCTGGGAAACAGCTTCCAGTGCTTGACTGTCCTCAGGATTGGGAAGTTTCTCCCTTTCTATAGCACCCTTCCAAGCCCAACTATCCAGATTGTTTTTACGCATCTACTTACACACCAATGCAGATCCTGTTATCCTTCCTTGGACACAAGAATATTGTGGGGGATGATGCTGAATGCCTTGCTGACTGCCAGGTAACAGACCACCACTGCTCTCCCCACGTCCTTCAACCCTGTCCTTTCCTGACAGAAAGCAAAGAGGATGGACAGACACAACCTGCCCTGGGTAAACTCCGTCACCTTCTCTTCCAGACACCCAGAAATGGGGTCCCAGTGGACATGTTCTGGGGCACAGCCCTTAGTTCTCCTTCTCACCCATTGGCCATTTTTGAGAAGTGCAGACAATATGTGAGAGCTGCCAGTGGTCAGGGAGTCCCCCCAGTCTCCATGAGCTTTCCAAGATGGTGGAGAGTGGCCTCCCTGTGACATGGTCCTGCTGTCTCAGCTCCTGGGATGCTGCCCCTGCTGTCCCATAGACTGGAAAGGATTAAGTTAGTGCCAGTGACCCCTGACTTGATCTCCATCCACTGCTGGTTGTTCTGCCTCCAGTCACAGAGTCCAGAGAGACCTTGCTGGTGAAGATGGAGGACAAGAGGACAAAGAAATTCTCAACTCTTTCCCTTATTAATTTCATCAGTGGCCACCCCATGTCTCTATTTTTTAGTTAACTGTTCCTTGTATTGCCTTACACGTCTAGACCGAGTTTTGATCTGGACTGTTGCTGTGCTTGGAGGCTGATGTCCTTGAAGACCAGACGAACTAATTTCTGCCACCCTGCCTTGGCAGTTTATTCCGTCCATGTCACAGCTCTGTCTGCAACACTGACAGCTCCAGCTCCCCCAGTCAGGTCCCTGGCTGAGGACATTGCCTCCCATCTGGGCTGAACCACCCCAGCTGTGGCACCAGCCCAGCTCTGACCTGCCCCAAGGAAACCTGGTACCAAGTGTCCAAGAGCCCATGTGTGCAAAGGCTTTGCTTTAGAGCACTGACATGACATGGCCAAAGATTGCTGAATGTCTCTCTAGTCCTAGGAGTATAAAATCAGAATCAAATGGCTAAATTCCCTCAACTGAGGATATTCCTCCCCAAACTTAGAGAAATTAGATCGTTTCCTGTAACATTCCTTGTGTCCTGTCTAATGACGGGAGAAGAAAAGATGATTCTCATATCAATTTATTTTTAAATACAAAGAACACAATTCTGGAAGGAAGTGTCTGTGCAAAAGAGAGAAAATCTACATCACTGATTACTTGAGATTGTTTCAAAGGCTGTTCCCCTGGAGCCCCAGGGACTCCTGGAGAGAGCCGCGAGGGGCCAGAGAAAGGGACATCATGGCTGCTCCTGTGCTGCTGAGCTGGGCTGGGCTCCTGGGACAGAGGGAGCTCATGGGAAGCGGCAGCGCTGCAGAGAGACAGCTCTGCCCAGGAGCAGCTCCTCTGCAAAGCGCAGCAGGGCTGAGGGCTCTGCCTGCAGCACCGAGGGGACAGGAGCCAGGCACAGAGAGGGGAAAGGCAATGTAGGTCGTAGGTTGCTGAGGGCTCATTGAGAGACAAATCTTAACAGTCCTAACACGGTAAGTCTCTGCATGTAGGACAATGCAGCTGCATTTCCTGGAGGGATCTCCTAAAGCTGGCACATGACACAGTTTGCAGGATCTGTCAGGTCTCTCTCACACTATCTCTGTTGTAGAGCAGAACACACTCCAGAGCAGAGCTTCCCTGCTGCCCTGTCAGTGGGAAAGGGCATGATGGCACCTTCTGCTGAGGGTGACTGCAGGGGGAGCACCCAGGGGTGCCCAGGGCTGTCCTGCAGAGCAGGGTCCCTGCACCCCAGGGCTGTGCCGGGGCAGGGACTCTGCCACCTGCCAGGGTCAGCGCTCAGCCTGACCAGGGAAATCCCAGCAACACTGAGGGGAGAAGCCGTGGGGGGAAGGAGCGACCCCCGGCAGGGCAGGGTCCTTCTGCTGCTGGGTTCTCCGTGGGTCAGGGCTGCTCACAGCTCCAGCTCACTTCACACTGCTTCCAATTGGACGTTTCAAGCACAAGGTCTATAGATGTATTACTGTAAACATAAGGAGCTTTCCTGAGTCTGTCCTTTCTGTTTCCTCTTCCAAGACTGGGGGGAGGGAGGTATAGGAAAGGATAAATGCAGGAGGTCTCAAGATTTAACAAATCGCTGAAACTCCTGCACTGCAACTCTGAGTGATCAGTACATCTGCCAGAAGATTCGGAACATCCCTTCAGCCACTCCTCTGCCTATGGACAGCAGCAGCACCACCTCTGCTGAACCCACCAGCCTGAGGCTGACCTGTCCTGTTTTCCATGCAGCAAACAGGAAGATGCCCCCAGGCAGTGCCCTGCAAACAGGCAGGATCTGTAGGGCCAGGGTGAGGGCACAGAGGGTGGGATGGTCTGTGAGTGCTGACAGGGAAAAGACATGGACAGGGAAACACCTCCCAGGAGGAAAATCTCCCTGCAGCAAAGATATGATCTGGGAAGGAGAGGAAAATGAAAACAGAAATGTTGTAGGAGGGAGAATGCGGGAAACTCTGTACGAAGCCCTCCAATGCAGATCCCTCCTGTGAGCAGCCCCCTCGCCTCCTCTCCCACCCAGCAAAGCCTCTGCCCTCAGGGCCGGGGGCTCCAAGGCATGAACCAGCTCCTGTGCAGCCAGAGCTCCAGTTCCCTCTGCAGAGCACAGGGGCTGAGAGCAGCTGCCCGGCAATGCTGGTGTGTGGGAGGTGGCTGCACAGCTGGGGAAGGGTGACGCTGTCTGAGTGCCCGGCTGCCTCTGCCCTGGCCTCTCTCACACCCACCCTCACCGCATTTTCCTTCTTGCTCCACTGCTCTGGGTCGCTGCTGTTGTGATCTGGTTCTTGCTGTCAGGCTCTCTGGGGATGGGAGTTTCAGCTGCAGTCACAGCCTGATCTTGTGGGTCCTTTCCTGCAGCTGTGTCCATGGGAACACGTGTCCCAGCTTTCCTCTGCCCTGTGGGGTGTGGGCAATGCAGTCTGTGGGGCTGGGGAATGAGCCATGTGTGTCCTGGAGTAAATGCGGGGTACTGAGACCTGGGAAAGGGTTAGTCATGTTGTGGCCTGAGGTGCATCCTTCTGCTCTCAGCAGTGCCTGGTGGCTTTTCAGGGTAACATGGCAGTGTGATCAGCCTCCATCTCAGCAAGGTGCCAGCCCAGGGCAGCTGGAGCAAGACAGAGGGACAGAGCAGCTGCCCTCACTCTGCACTGACCCACAGGCATTCTCCTGCCTTGCAGGACTCGCTCTGTTCTTCCTGAGCTTTATGACACCCAACAAAATCTGCAGTGACCATGAGGGGAGGTGTAAAAACCCTGGAACTCCTAGACTTCATTCACCATCTCTGTTACTTACCGCTGGGAAAGCAAGTGCTGACAGCCCTTCTATGTTAGCAGAACCAGGACAGTCCCCACCGTTTCCTGACTGCACATCAGCAGAGCTGGGCTGACTTAGCGAGAGCCCGTGGGCAGAGGCCCTGCTTTTGGTTGCACATTTGGCCAGCACCAAGCAGGGCTCCAGCCACAGTGCTGAAGAAAGTTCTCCTAGAAAAAGAAAAGGGTGTCTGTGTGTAACAGGGCAGGGTCTATGGGAGTTGGTTTGATTATTGTCAGAGGACTTTCCCCTGGCTTCTCACTGTCTTTTTTTTTTTTCTCATGACACTGCCCCATGCTCAGGAAAAGCAAATGTCCAACAGCAGCTCCATCACCCAGTTCCTCCTCCTGGCATTCTCAGACACACGGGAGCTGCAGCTCTTGCACTTCTGGCTCTTCCTGGGCATCTACCTGGCTGCCCTCCTGGGCAATGGCCTCGTCATCACCACCATAGCCTGTGACCAGCACCTGCACACCCCCATGTACTTCTTCCTGCTCAACCTCTCCTTCCTTGACCTGGGCTTCATCTGCAGCACTGTACCCAAATCCATGGCCAATTCACTCCGGGACACGTGCGCCATTTCCTACACAGGATGTGCTGCACAGGTCTTTTTTTCCTTTTTCTGTGGTACAGCAGAATATTGTCTCCTCACAATCATGTCCTATGACCGCTACGTTGCCATCTGCAAACCCCTGCACTACGGGACCCTCCTGGGCAGCAGAGCTTGTGTCCACATGGCAGCAGCTGCCTGGGCCACTGGGTTTCTCTATTCTTTGCTGCACACAGTCAGTACATTTTCACTGCCACTGTGCAAGGGCAATGCCCTGGACCAGTTCTTCTGTGAAATCCCCAGGATCCTCAAGCTCTCCTGCTCAGACACCTACCTCAGGGAAGCTGGGCTTATTGTCTTTAGTGCCTGTTTAATTTCTGTCTGTTTCATTTTCATTGTGCTGTCCTATGTGCAGATCTTCAGGGCCGTGCTGAGGATCCCCTCTGAGCAGGGACGGCACAAAGCCTTTTCCACATGCCTCCCTCACCTGGCCGTGGTCTCCCTGTTTGTCAGCACTGCCATATTTGCCCACCTGAAGTCCCCCTCCATCTCCTCCCCATCACTGGATCTGGTGGTGTCTGTTCTGTACTCTTTGGTGCCTCCAGCAGTGAACCCCCTCATCTACAGCATGAGGAACCAGGAGCTCAAGGGTGCTCTGTCGGAACTAATGGCGGGATGCTTTTCAAAAAGAATAAACTGCCCGTCATCTTCTCTTTAACAGATAACAGTTTTAATGTAACTCATTACAGGTCCAGACCTGTGTGTGTGTGTGTTGGTGGTGTTTATTTTTTAATCAGTCATGATATTTTTGTCATCCCCTTTCTAATTCACTCTCTGCTTTTCCTTTTCAAACCACTGGCTGCGTAGATATGCAGCCATGCTCTCTGTGGATTTAAACAAAATAAAGGGCTCTACAGTGATTTTTTCTCTGGGATTCTTCCTCCAAGGCCTATTTTCAGCTGCAGGGACAGTTCCTGTGCTTGGGTGGAGGGGAAAAGAGTCCAGCCTGGCAGCACTGCCAGGGAGCATCAGCGCTTGGCCTTCCAGAGCTGTTCTCGTTCCACTCCCACACTCTCCTTCTCATCCCTTGTGTTGGTGCAAGGCCTGAGTGCTCTGGCAGCCTGGTCACCGTCCTGCTGTGTGTGAGTCCTGTGAGCGCAGGCAGGGACAGGCAATGGGCACTGCTGTGACAGAGCTGGCCTCAGACCAGCCTTTCCAGAAAGAAAGGTGAAAGGCTTAAGTCTTCATTCAAACTTTTTCTCAGAAACCTTCTGAGAATGTGGCCTGAAGATCAAAACACCAGGGCACAGCTGAACAGTGTGTGTGTGCAGGGCTGGGCACACAGCAGTGTCCTCTCACAGCCAGGCCTCCTGCCAGAGACCTGCAGGACCAGCAGAGCAGGGTCTGGGCTGTGCCATGTGCACTGGACCCCCAATGCAATCTGCCCCAATCGTCATGGACCAATCCCTCACAAAATCCATCTCCAGCACTGGCTTCTCACCCCAGGTCAGAGAGCTTCTTTCTCCCTCCATGGAAAGACACTGAATGAGTAGGTCAGAAGTCCATCTTTGCATTGTACAAATGAGATGTGAGAATGAATGTCATGTACATGAGGCGAGATGAGCCCAAGTAAGCACAAATGCTGTCAGATATTCTGGGGGTACCAGACAGACTGGGTAATGAGATGCTGGAGAGCAACTTTGCAGAGAGGGATCTGGGGGTTCTGATCGACAGCAAGTCGAACATGAGCCACCAGTGTCCCTCGAGCCAAGAGAGACCTGTGTCCTGGTGCATCCAGCAGAGCACGGCCAGCCGGGCAGGGAGGGGATTGTCCCGCTCTGCTCTGCGCTGGGGCGGCCTCACCTGGAGCATTCACTGTGTGCAGGGCTGGCGACACAGGGTAAACAGGAGATAAAGCTACTGGAGAGTGTCCAGAAGGGGCTACGAAGTCCGGGAAGGGTTTGGAGGGGATGGCATATGAGGAGCAGCTGAAGTCACTGGGTTTGTTCAGCCTGGAGGAGACTGAGATCTCTTGATGGTCTACATTTTCCTCACAAGAGGAGCTGGAGGGGCAGGAACAGAACTCTTCTCCTTAGGGACCAGTGACAGAACCCAGGGAATGTCAGGAAGATGTGCCAGGGGAGGGTCAGTTGGACATGAGGAAAAGGTTCTTCACTCAGCGGGTGCTGGACACTGGAACAGGCTCCCCAGGGAGGTGTCACGGCCCCAACCTGACAGTGTTCAAGAAGAGACTGGACAACGTCCTCAGACACGGTGTGAACTGTGGGGTGTCCTGTGCAGGGACAGGAGTTGGACCTGATGATCCTGTGGGTCCTTCCACCTCAAGAAATGATTCTATGGCTTTTTTAGCTTTCTATTTGGTATTTTCTTCTTCATTATCATAGGTATAATTTTTACTACTACATATTTTCATTTCAATTTTTTAACTTCATTTTTAAAATTTTCATCTTTATTTTTGTTAATTCCAATTTTAATCTGTTTTTAACTCAACGCACGAGTGTTCTCTCTGTTACCCTTCCTTTTCTCTCCCCCGTCCCGCTGCACGGAGGGAGCGAGCGGCTGCGTGGGCTCAGTTACCGGCTGGGGTTCAACACGACGGTCCTTTCTCCAGCCCTTGTTCCACCCCATGGGCGTTAGGCTCAGGTCCCACACGATCCAATACGTCCTCACCAACCACCGCTCCCCTGCCCACCCTTTGATGTCACACACACACAGTTGCCCTCAGCCCATGGGCCGCCCTGTGAAACGTCCATAAAATGTCACAGCTCCCCGTTGAGCTCATGGAGTCCGTGGCTTTGGGCTCCGTCTGTTCCGTGGCCACTCCGGACAGCACAGGTGTCTGTTCCGTGGGGTCACGGGCACCAAACCCAGCTCGGGTGGGAACCAAGAGGGTCCCCTCGTGTTCAGGGCCCAAAGCGGCATCTGTAGCATCTGCCCGTCCTTTTGAGTGCCCAGAGCCTCCTTCTTGGGGCCCAAATCCTCACGTTCGGGGTCCCAACGTGTCTATTATCAACCACGGCCTCTGATCAGGGCCCACAGTTTCATGTTTGGGTGGAGCTCGTTGCCTGGCAACAGCCAACCGGAAGTCTATGGGGAGTCAGGGGACCCAGGACAGCCAATGGCATTTGAGGAGGCGGGGCAAGTCATGTGATTGATAGGTAACCAGCCAATCCAGCTTTGAGACCTGCAGGAAAGGTGGCGAGAGCTGACCGAGCTGGGCAGCGTTCAGGGGCGGGCCATGCTGGCTGCACCAATCACAGCTGGTGGGAGTGCAGCACATGGATGATTGACAAGTGCTCTGACCCATCACTTGGTAGGGGGGGAAATGAGAAATCCCAGCTGGCCAATCACAGGAAACATTACCTCAGGGCAGGGTGGGCACTGTGGGGGGAGTGACCACTAAGGCAGCCAATCAGATCCAGGATCACCTCAGGGGAGGAGACTGACAGCCCTCCCGCCCAATGGCGGCGCAGCCCAGGCTGAGGAGGCGGCGGCTCTGCGGGCGGCCAGGCTGAGCTTTGCCGTGGCGCCCGTGGAGCTGCCCCAAGGCTGAGCAGCCCCCGGCCCAGCCCTGGGGCCCTTTTTCCTGCAACTGGGGCCCTGGGGATGTTGTTGCTGCATCTGGCTCAGGTGTGCGTGGGCTGCTCTGGCCTTGTTCTCCTGGGCGGAGGGAAATGGTACCGAAAAGTCGGCAAAAAGGTTCTTTAACATGGTTTGGAAAGTGGTAAAAGCAGCACTTTTGTTACAGCGCCGGACACTCGGAAGATTGCTGCTCTGATCGAGCGTGCATGTGATTCTCACTTCTTGGTACTTCTTACATACACCTATTGCATATTCATTTGTTTCTATGTCTCTCTGTCACTTGGTACCTGCAACGGTGCTCAGGTGAGGCTGAGCACGAGCCCCTGACCTTATCAACAGGTCGGAGAGGATGTTTTCTGTAACAGTTTTCTTGGAAACACAGGAAAATTTATCCCGATGACTTCAGTGGCAAGTGAAGAATTCAATGTCTTTGGTCTTTCCCTGACAATGGAACAGAAGTGGCAGGATGTATATTTCTCCGTGTGGGAAATACCAACAGATTGGTGTGGGAATATAAAATATTTTCTCTTTGAGCGTTTCCCCGTCATATCTCTGTCCTCCTAGTGCCTCTTGTTTTTTCGTATTCTTATGTCCTGGCTGCAGTTGAATGCACTTCAGCCGAGTTTGTTAACTGGAGAGCTGGGGTTGTGGGCGAGCTCATACGGGACAGCAGCGTCAGGGAGGGAAACTACGAGTAGCGAGTGACAGGACCAGAGGAAACGGCCTCAAGTTGAGTCAGAGGAGGTTGAGGTTGGATCTGGGGAACAATTTCTTCCCCAAAGGGCTGTGGGGCATTGGAACAGGCTGCCCAGGGCAGTGGTGGAGTCACCATCCCTGGAGGGGTTGGACAGACAGAGAGATGAGGTTCTCAGGGACGTGGGTTGGTGCCAGGGTTTGCTTAACCGTTGGACTCGAAGATCTTGAGGGTCTCTTCCGGCTAAAATGATTCTTGTCAGTGTTGAAATCGTGCAGGCTATAAGTGTCCCTAACAAGACTGTGCTCTGTCCAGAGCGGTCTGGACTTGCCAAACTGCAAGAACGTGTAACAGCTGGACAAGCATCTCATCCCACAGCTTGTCATGGGTGATCCTGGTGTCATCCCCTCCCCATCATGTCTATGAAGTTGCCAACTGCAATAGTCCTGTGGCCAGAAGTCAAAAGCCACGTCTCATATTCAGGGGTGAGCTGAAGTGAGGAGCAGCTCTGGACAGGCCTTGGGGTGGGAGGCCACACAGGCTTCCTCATGGTCCTGATGTCCCTGATGGAGCAGCATTAATTCTTCATTCTTTCCACTTCCTAGCTAGCAAGAGTAACCACAAGTGGTGGTTGTCTTCAGTCGGTCTTTAATTTCTCCCTGTTTAGGAAAACGGTTCCTTAACTCAGTCTTTTGTGTATCTGCAGGGCCTTGAGACGGTTCGTGTGTGAGCAGCATGCGTGTGGATGTCAGGTTTTCTGCAGGCTTGTGACTGCTCTTTCTCTGTTTGAAGGAGGAAAATCTTGGTGTGTCCTTCCCAAGAACTAAAGAAATGCAAAGAAATGGTGGAGAAAGTGTGCCGATTGAGGAGGGAACGTCACTTAGTTCTACCTGTAAATTTTCTTGGCTGTTGTTGTAGCCAAAAGTCTTAAGAACGAATGCTGCAAAACTAGAGCTGCTTTGCCAAGTTGGACTGTGCTCAGTGATGAGTGGTGTCATTGTTGGTGATTCGTGAGTCTGAAGGATTGAAGGGCATTAGAATAACCTGCAAAGCCTGATCTGGGGTGTTTCAGTTGCGCTGGAGCATGGCCTGGACGTGAACAACTGTTTCTTCTTCCAATTCTCTTCTTTACCCTCTGGCCTCTCTCCCAGTCGGCACGAGATGGGTGCAAATGTTCTGTGAGAGCAGCTTGGGGCCTGAGACACCGCTGCTGGGGCAGTGATGCTGACGCTTGTGCTGGGGCAGTGATGGAGGCCCCGGTAATCCCAGCAGTGATGCCATCCCCCTCATTTCTCCCCTGGGCGACCATCCCCTGCAGCGATACCCTCTGTCCCCATCCTCTCTCCGTGTCTGTTCCAAGCCCAGCTCAGCCGCCCTCGGGTTGGGCAGGGGCTGCATTCACCCCCTCCCACCCCACAAATGACGCAGGCAGAGGTGCTGCAAAGCCAACACCCAATCGGTTTAATGAATGGAGCAAGAAAGCGGGATCTGCGAAGGCTGGGGCTGGAGAGGGTGGGTGGGTGCAGGTCTCAGCCTCCACATCTCCTCTGGCTGTGGGTGCCACGGGACGGTGCTGGAGCGGTGTGTTATGGGTGGCCGTCCTGGTGGCTCTTTCCATGCCCATTTGCCTCTGTACAAAAACCGGCAGCTGCCCAGTGGCATCGGCAGAGTGTCCCGCTCCTCCTGGGCCGAGTTCTTCATGCGCCGCCGCTGTGGCCACTGCTGGGGTGAGACGGGCACCGAGTCCTCCTGCTCCTCAGCACGGTGGGTGCAGCCGTGAGGCCCCAGGGCCCGAGGGATGGCGGGGAGTCGGTGGGAGGCACGGCAGCCGCAGGGCTCAGGCAGCTGCTGCCACAGCCCCTGCACTGGGATTGTCCCCGCGGGCACAGGCACAGCCAGCTCGGCTGCTGGGCTTTGGATCCTCCGGTGTTCAGTCCTGTGTCCCCCAGTGGCTGCGTCCTCAGCCTGGGTGGCGACGCTGCTCCTGGGGACGCGGGTCCCAGCGGGCGGTGGGGATGCCAGTGCTGTGGCTGTCAGCAGCAGGACGGGGTAGAGGTGGCGGTCCCAGGGCTGTTGGTACCAGGCCGGGAGGTGCTGGTTATGGAGTGGTGGTTCCCCTGGGTGACGGCGGGGTGCCGGGCAGGGCCGTGGCCTCTTCTCCAGGGTTGGGGCCGGCAGGGTCGCCAGGTGGAGGTGGCAAAGTGGCGCTTGGCAGGCCCGGGGCCAGCGCAGTCGTGGTGGCAGAGGGGGCTCCCAGTCACCATCACCGTCTTATCCGCTTCCGCGGGATGGTGTGAAGCGGAGCGGTGTCGTGGGCCTCGGGAGCTCTCACTGGCACGGGGCGCTTGGTCTTAATGGTCCGCGCGGCTCCCGCTCCCGGCAGCCCCCGGCAGGTGACGGTGCCCGGTGGCAGGGGCAGGCGGGTGAGCAGCACCCGGAGCTGCCTGCGCTGCAGCTCCTCCATGAGTTGGGCCGTGGAGGGCGGGTGAGGCTGGGGCGCAGGCGGGGGGCTGGCCAGGGGGCTGAGCAGGGGGACCTGCAGGGGGCTGAGCAGAGGCGACTCCAGAGAGTCCTGCAGAGGGTCCCTCCAGGGACTGCCCAGGGGACTGTCCTCTGAAGGTTCCCCAGAACTCTCTGGAGAGCTCTGCTCAGGGCTCTGCAGGGGACTTCTCTGCGGCCAGGGGGGCAGGTCTGTGGCCCCAGCGTCGTGTGTCCCCTGGGGAGCCGGCGATGGGGAGGCCATCACCCCCCAGAAGGGGTCAGTGTCCCCCATCATGGCCGTAGCCAGGCGCTCCTCCAGGCCGTCACCCTCTGCCCCGTACTCCCCGAAGCCTCCAGTGACAGGGGTGCTGCTGGTCAGGCTGTCGGGGCCATCGGGGAAGGTGGTGTCCCCGTACAGCAGCATCTCCGCTGTCACTGGCTCCTCCATGCAGCCGCCCTCTGCCCTGCGTTCCAAGAGGTGGGGGAGCTTGTTGAGGGTGGGGGTCAAGTGAGGGATGTCAGGGACATCAGGGATGGTGTCCTCACCACCCCTCAGTCCCCCAGCCACCACTAGCTCCTTGGGACAGCTGCCCTCTGCCACCTACTTGGGGAGGTCGGGGAGCCCCTCGAGGACCTCAGTGGTTATGCGGGGGCCGTGGGTGGTAATGACGGCATTCCCGCTGTCCCCGAGCTGTGCCAGCCCCACATGGTCCTGGGAGTAAGTGGTCTCGTCCACGTGCTCCCAGAAACCATCGAGCTCCCTGAGGCTGTTGGGGAAACGAAGGACATCAGGGATAGTGTCCTTGCTGTCCCCCAGCCCCATGACCACCACGCCGTCCTTGGAGCAGCCGCCATCCGCCACGTACTCGGAGAGGTCCGGCGGCTGGCTCAGGAAGGTGGGAGAGCTGGGGACACGGCTGGTGACCTCCACGTCCGCCAGCGCCGCCGCCTCTTGCTCTCTGGGGCTGGTGTTCTCTGCCCTGTGCTCAGAGAGATCGGGGAGCTCGTTGAGGCAGGTGCTGCGTTTGGGGTATCAGGGACATGGAGACTGGGGTCCTCCCTGTCCCCCAGCCCCAGTGCCACCGCTGGCTGCTTTGGGCAGCTGCCCTGGGCCACGTACTCAGAGAGGTCAGGGAGCTCACGGAGGAAGCTGGCCAGGTCGGGGCTGTCCGCGACATCGGGGACAGCGTCCCCGCCTATGGTGGCTTCGAGCCACGCGGACAAGCTCTCGGCCACGGTGTCCGGGTCCGGCTCAGCAGCAGCCCCGGTGCAGGCGGCTGGTCCCTGCTGGGGCAGATCCCCCGGGCTCCCCAGGGCTGCCTTGGTGGTCACAGCTGCTGACAAAGCAAACAAAGCCACCCAAGGCGGGCGATGCCAGCTGTCCTCAGCTTGGCCACCCGCCCGTGGGCTCTGCCAGCCCCAGCACTCACCTGTGGGCTCCCCGGCGGTTGTGTCCACTGCTGCAACCAGGACGGGCTGGTGGGGGCTGGCAGCGGGGACACCGAGCTCCACAGCCACCCCGTCCCTGCCGGAGGCCTCCGCTGGCTCCTTGGTGGTGTCAGGCAGGGTGTGGGGCACAGGGCGGCTCCACACCCACCGAGCCGCGGGGCCACGGGGTGTCGGGGGGCCGGGGCGGGCAGGGACGGGCAGCTGGTACGAGCCCGCGGGGTACAGGGGCTGCCCCTGGACCACAGCCCATGGCGCCAGCCCCATAGGGTGCTGTGGCACCGGTGCGGTCCCCGTCAGCAGCTGCTGTCCCCAGGGGTAGGATGGGGCAAATGCAGCAGGGCCAGGGGGCAGCTGGACCCCTTGGGGGAGCTGCACCGGCTGGACCCCTTGGGGCAGCTGGACCTGCTGCACCCCCTGGCAAAGCTGCACCCCTGGGGACAGCTGCACCACTTGGGGGACCTGTTGCAGCTGCATCCCCTGCCACAGCTGCATCCCTTGCGGGAGCTGCACCAGCTGCCCCAGGGCCCCCGGCACTCCCTGCCAGACGCTGCCCTGTCCCAGGTGGTAGGTGACAGGGCAGCCCTGGGCAGGCTGGGGGGGCACCAGCAGCCCCTGGCCAGCAGGCAGCACATGGGCCGGCACAGGTGCTGCCATGGCTGGGATGGTGTAGAACGTGGCTGGTGCCCGTGACGCCATCAGCAGCTGGCAAGGGATCGTCTCTGTTGGGGGAAGCACAGAAGGGAGATGGGGTGAGATCCTGGGGGGCTGATGCGGTTCAGGTGACCCGCAGGGCAGGAGCAGCAGGAGGAATGGGAGCTGCTGCTGCCCCGGCCATGGCGGTTGGCCAGTGTGGGGTTGGTTGGGGACAAGCAGCCTCCGTCCCCATGGCCGTGATTCCACCAGCATCGGCCTCAGTGTTGTGAGGGGTTGAGATTTCGTAGCACATCCTCCCATCTCAGTGATTTCCCTTTCCTGCTGGTGCTTGCCATACATGATGGTTTCCCAATAAGAATTTCTCAGCCCTGCAATGGTTTCCCATCCTGACAGTCTCCTGTCCCCATGATTTCCCATCCAAAGCGTCATTTTTCAGGGGAGGTGGATTTCCTCCCTCTAATTTGTTGGAGTGAAGAGGGCTGGGAAGGAAAGATGTTGCTTTTTCATCACCTAGAGTTTTCTATCCTGTTTTTCGCATCAGGAGTAGTCTCTAGGGGCTAATGGGCTCATGTTTGCCTCAGACCCACATGGTCATTTGCCCTGTGCAGCCCACGTGCTGCTTTCCCTGCCAGCGGGGCAGACAGGAGGAGGATTGCCAGCACGGAGGTTCTGGCTCCTCCTGAAGAGCAGCCTGACAGAATTTATCCTGGTGTCCAAAGTGCTTTGAGCCTGGTGATGAGTCTCCCATCACACCCAGTGGAGCCCATCACTGGTGCTAAAGTGTGGCAGGGAAGCTCTGAAACCTCCCCCAGGACGAGTCCTGGTCCATCACCTGTCTCAGCTGCGGCGATCAAACGGGATGAGGACAAGGGTGAACAAGGGATGACGAGGAGGAGGGTGGTCGCGGACGAGGATGGGGACGGACGAGGAGGAGGACGGATGAGGATCAGGGTGGAGAAGGAGAAGGACGGACGAGGATGGGGTCAGACGTGGATCAGGACGGACGAGAAGGAGGACGGACGAGGAGCAGGACGGACGAGGATCAGGATGGACGAGGATCAGGGTGGATGAGGATCGGGATGAATCAGGGTGAGTTTGGGTTTGTGTGCTCTGCTCACAGTGAGAGTCACTGGAGAGCACAGCGAAATCTGACCAGACAGACGGGCTGTCAGTGGCCAGATGGCCTTGGGGACAGCGTGGGGTGGTCATGGCAACACATGGTGACATCACAGAGGCCTTGGGAGCCAGAATTTTCCAGAAGGTTTTCCACAGCTGTGTAGATGTGACTTGAATGAGAGCCTTGCTTCCTCCTGTTCATCCACACTGGCATGAAGCAAATTTTTTGTTTTCTTGCTCCTTTCCATACAACTAATACACTTAAATCCTCCAGAACCTGGAAATTTGTGTCTTTGTTTCTAAGCTCGCAGTATGGGGCTGGACTAGATGAGCTTTGCAGGTCCCTTCCAACCCAAACCATTCTGAGATTCTGTGACAGAATAAAAATAGTAAAGATGAGCAGGTACTTGGGCAGCACAGGGTGAGGATGAGCAGGAGGTGGGAGCAGCGTTTGCTTGTTTGGGGCTGCAACTGATGCACCTGGAGGGAGCTGGTTTGGAGGATGGAGAAAGTTGGAATCATCAGGTGGCTTTGTCCTTACTACCATGGCTGCTTTTCCTTCTTTTTTTCTTTTTAATTATTTGTGACTCTAACACCAGAAGATATGAGGAGGAAAGTGAGTAACTGTGAAATAAAAAGAGAAAAAATCTGTAACGTTTATGAGCATCCTCTTCTAGTCCTTATTACATGTGTTACAGGCATGTTTGCTCCACTCACATCAAGGCACTTTCCTCTCTGATCCCCTGTTCTTCCTTTTAGCAGTAGCAGGATTCATGTCAACGTCTCCTTGGGGAATTTTCTAGTTTTGCTTTCTTTCCAGGCCTCTATCAATTGCTTTCCATGAGTATATTTGCTGTGAAGACTTTTTTTGGTTTTATTATTTTTTAGACTGTCTGCAAAATCCAGATCAATCTGTCGTACGCTAACCCTGTCACAGGTGTCACGATGTTAGTCTGGGGTTTATTTACATAGAGAAAATTATTTTACTGGGCTTTCCCATTCCGGTGATGTTCAAGTCTCAATAAATATTCCTGTACAGCCACTATTTCTATAGAATCAGATCTTTCCTTTTTCTAGGCCAGTTTACTGTGAGAAATGAATTAAGTAGAATCAGATAATAGATGTTAGAGGTACTTGCGATGGGAAGCTTTACCAGCCAAGCTGGTATTGGGGACTTCAACAGGGAATGGCTCTCTGTGTCACTTGGTACCTGCAATGGGGCTCAGGTGAGGCTGAGGACGAGCCCCTGACCTTATCAACAGGTCGGAGAGGATGTTTTCTGTAACAGTTTTCTTGGAAACACAGGAAAATTTATCCTGATGACTTCAGTGGCAAAGGAAAATTCAAAGTCTTCGGTCCTTCCCTGACAAGAGAACAGAAGTGGCAGGATGTATCTTTCTCTGTGTGGGAAATACCAACAGATTGGTGTGGGAATATAAAACATTTTCTCTTTGAGCATTTTCCCGTCATATCTCTGTCCTCCTAGTGCCTCTTGTTTTTTCTTATTCTTATGTCCTGGCTGCAGTGGAATGCACTTCACCCGAGTTTGTTACCTGGAGAGCTGGGGTTGTGGGTGAGCTCATACGGGACAGCAGCGTCAGGGAGGGAAACTAGGAGTAGCGAGTGACAGGACCAGAGGAAACGGCCTCAAGTTGAGTCAGGGGAGGTTGAGGTTGGATCTGGCGAACAATTTCTTCCTAGAAAGGGCAGTTGGACAGTGGTGGAGTCATAATGCCTGGAGGGGTTGAACAGACGCGGAGATGAGGTTCTCAGGGACGTGGGTTAGTGCCAGGGTTGGTTTACTGGTTGGACTCGAAGATCTTGAGGGTCTCTTTCAGCTAAAATGATGCTTGTCAGTGTTGAAATCATGCAGGCCATATGTGTCCCTAAGCAGAGCCGGTTCAGGTGACCCGGAGGGCAGGAGCAGCAGGAGGAACGGGAGCTGCTGCTGCCCCGGCCGTGGCGGTTGGCCGGTGTGGGGTTGGTTGGGGACAAACAACCTCCGTCCCCATGGCCGTGATTCCACCAGCATCGGCCTCAGTGTTGTGAGGGGTTGAGATTTCACAGCACATCCTCCCATCTCAGTGATTTCCCTTTCCTGCGGGTTTCATGTTTAGGTGGAGCTGGTTGCCTGGCAACAGCCAACTGGAAGTCTATGGGGAGTCAGTGGACCCAGGACAGCCAATGGCATTTGAGGAGGCGGGGCAAGTCATGTGATTGATATGTAACCAGCCAATCCAGCTTTGAGACCTGCAGGAAAGGTGGCGAGAGCTCACCGAGCTGGGCAGCGTTCAGGGGCGGGCCGTGCTGGCTGCACCAATCACAGCTGGCGGGAGTGCAGCACCCGGGTGATTGACAAGCGATCTGACCCATCACCTGATAGGAGGAGTCAGGGACCAATCCCAACGAGCCAATCACAGGAAACATCACCTCAGGGGAGGAGACTGACAGCCCTCCCGCCCAATGGCGGCGCAGCCCAGGCTGAGGAGGCGGCGGCTCTGCGGGCGGCCAGGCTGAGCTTTGCCGTGGCACCCGTGGAGCTGCCCCAAGGCTGAGCAGCCCCCGGCCCAGCCCTGGGGCCCTTTTTCCTGCAACTGGGGCCCTGGGGATGTTGTTGCTGCATCTGGCTCAGGTGTGCGTGGGCTGCTCTGGCCTTGTTCTCCTGGGCGGGGGGAAATGGTACCGAAAAGTCGGCAAAAAGGTTCTTTAACACGGTTTGGAAAGTGGTAAAAGCAGCACTTTTGTTACAGCGCCGGACACTCGGAAGATTGTTCCTCTGATCGAGCGTGTGTGTGATTCGCACTTCTTGGTATTTCTTACATACACCTATTGCATATTCATTTGTTTCTCCTGCTTAGTTAATGCATCAAACATAAATTATTTCCATAACCCCGCCATAACTTTGCTGAAGTCCATCCTTGGTACTCGAGAGTCTTCATCAGGGTCTCTGGTGTCCCCGGTTTCTCCCCAGCTGCTGCCGCCCCGGTGTCGGCTTCTTGACCTGATTGCTTGATTGTGCATTTTCCCCTCTGCTGTCTTTTTGTCCTTTTTTTTCTTTCCTTTCTGTTCTGTTCCCGGTCCCATCTTTTCTCACTGTATCCCCCTGTCCAGCTGCTGCCCCTTCTTTCCTCTCTCTCTTGCTCTGTTTTTCCTCTCTCCATCTCTCTGTCCCACTGCCCACCACAGTTGTTTATTCCTTCAGTGCTGTCCCACCCCCTGTTCCTTTGCCCTTTCTCTGTCACTTCATCCCAGTCCCGGTGTATTTTTCATTTGTTTTTTCATCTCAGTCCTGAACCATTACTACATTTTTCTTCTTCCACCCCTTTGTCCTGCTCCCTGCCCCTGTCTTTGTCTCTCCTTCCCTTTGTTCTGCTGCCCATCTCATTTTCCCTTCCTGCTCCAGCTCTCTGTCCTGCTCCCTGCCCCTCTCATTCCCTCTCTGTTTCTCTGCCCTTCTCCCTGTCTGTCCCCCGCTCTGTTTTGCTGTCCTGCTCCCTCTGTAGTTTTTCCACTCTCTCTGTCACTCTCTGCTGCTCCCTGTCACTTTCATTTCTCACTCCATCTCTGTCCTACAGCCCAAAGCTGCTTTTTGGTCTCCATCTCTGCCCTGCTGCCCAGCCCAGGCCTTTTTACCTCTATCTGTGCCCTGCTGCCTGTCTCTTCTTTTTGTCTTTCCCTTTGTGCTGCGTCCCTGACCCTTTTTTGTCTGTCTGTGTTGCCCTGTCCTGCTCCCTGTCCTTGTGTTTCTCTGACAATCCTTGTCCTGCTCCCTTTCCTTCTCTGTTTGTCTCCCTGTCCCATGTCCCTCTTCATCTCTTTTTTTCTCTTCTGTCTTTCTCCCTGTTCCTGCTGATTGTTTCTCCATGTATATCCTGTTCCCTGCCCCTTTTATCCTCTCACTGTCCCTCTGTCCTGCTGCCTGTCCCCATCTTTTCTCTCTTTATTCTTGCCCCGCTGCCTGTCCCATTGCTTCTGGCAATCGACCCCTGTCCAGCTGGCTCTGCCTTTTATTTTTTGTCTCTTCCTCTTTGCTGCTTCTCAGCCCTCCTTTCCTCTTCCTCCAGCTCACTGTGGGTTTTCTCCCTTTGTCAGTCACTTCATCCCCATCTGACCTTTGCTTTCTTTCTCAGTCCCTTTGTTCTGCTCTCTCTCCTTCCTTTTCTCCATCTGTACATCCCCCTCCCTGTCCCTGTCTTTCTCTACCCAACTTTCCTTCTTCTCCTTCCCATCCCCTTGTCCCTCTGTCCTGCTCCTCCACCCTCCTCTTTCTTCCTCCCTGTCTCATTGTGCCTCCTCGTCCCTATTTCTCTTGATCTCTCTATCTCTCCAGCCTTTTCCCTGTGTGTTTCTTTCTCTCTGGGCTCCTCTATCTTCTCTCTTGTCTGATTTGTCTCTTTCTAGTCCTCTGTCCTTCTCCCCAGCAGCTTCAACTGAATGACCAGGTGTCGCTGTGCTCTGGTATTTGCTGAGCACTGCCCTGGGGAAGATCTGTGTCTGTAGGGCTGGGGATCATTTAGGAGCTGGTCTCCTCCTGCAGACGGCAGAGCCGGGTGTAGTTGTTGAGGGGCTGGTATAATGGGCTCCATAAAATAAGAACAAGAACCTTGCTTTTTTGTGGTGTTTTTTTTTTTTTTTTTCTCACACCATCTGAACTTCAGTAAGCAAGAGGAAGAGTGGTTGACAGAGTCTGTTTTCTGAGAGTAACATGTTCCTGTACCTTTCCAATCTTTCTATGGTGCAGGATTTCTGCCCTTGCAGAGAGGACTGCAAAACCCGCTGCTGTCAGGTTGGACTTTGCCTCCCAACGCGGCGCAGCCTCTTCCATTGTGACATCACCCACTGCCGCTGATGTCACAAAGCAGCATCAGCGCTGAGGTCGGCACAGCAGGGTATAAAAGCAGGGGTCTCCCTGCGCATTTGTCACTCTCGATCTTGAGGGAACTGAGATCGCAGAGCTTTTGGTTCACTCGTGAGCGAGTCAGATGCTTGTTACCTGCACCTCAGCAGGTACCACGAGACAGACGGAAAAGGTTGAAGGTCTGAACGGGTATGTTTGAAAAATCCTCCTCCCCTTTGCCCAGGTGTGTTTTCAACCTCATCAGCTGGGGTGGGTGGAGGGTGGACAGGAGAGGAACACAAGGGCAGCCTGAGAGCTCGCTCTGGAGCTGGTGGAAGGCAGCAGCCGCCTTTCAGCCTCTTCATGACCACAGGGGCAAGGCCCAGAAAGCCTTTGATCTCTGCAGAATGAGGGACAGGTCTATTTTGGATCACATGGAGGGAGTCCCAAGCAGTGGCCCCGATAGAGCCTGCGGTAGTGGCACAGGCTGAACCTTCTCCTGAGAGGGTGGAGAAGAGGATCAGCACAAGTGCCCATCGGGTGGTGGGCAGGAGAAACAGCATTCATCATGTGCCTTCCATTTCCAAAGAATACCTGTCCAGCCCAACGGACGGGAAGTGTGGCCACAGCTCTTGTTGCAACTCCTGCTCTTAGTCCAGAGTCAATCTTGAGCCCTTTGTCCCTAACGAAACAATCGCTGCCATGACAATTCCCCCACTGGTGCAGCTGGTGACAACCCCAGCAGTGACTCGAGCTGGTGCAGGACCAAGCCAACGCACACGCCAGGAACGCCAGGCTCAAGGGCTGCAGTCCCTGCTGCTGCTCTCCAGTCTGCTGCTGATCTGCACGGGAACCGCCAGCTTCACCAGCCTTTTCCTCCTTGTTGCTCTGCAGGAAGATGAAGGCACTGAAGGCAACAATCCTGGTGCTGCTTCTGGGCCTGTTCTCTCTTGGTGAGTCTCTGCAGAGCTCCGACCTGAGGACGGTGCTTTAGGATGTGCTTGGGGCTCCATCGTGTCCTGTTCTGCTTCCCCCGCTGTGACCAGAGGAGCTCAGCTGAGAGCAGAAAGTCCCCGACAGAGCTGTGCCAGTCCCTGCTCCAGCGGGACGGGTGTGGGGGTGAGGAAGGGGTGACTTGCCTTCCCCAGGAGGGCTAAGCCAGTTCTCTTCAGCCGAGGGAGAGGCCGTGGCTGAGCTCTCCTGCCCCAGGGGGATAAAAAATCTTCTGCAGGACGAGGAGCACAGTCCAGGGCAGGGAACGTCCATCTCTTGTGGAGCCCGTACACCATCATGGCCACTGTCAAAGACAATAAGAGGAGAGACAACAATGGCGCTGGGGAGAGACACAGAAAGGGGAGAGGGCAGCCTGAGGCACAACCCAGCCTTAGACCAAGTTCTAAGCTCTGGTGTGCATCTGACAGGTGTTTTCCATGTGGGACGACTCGGCGCCTTATCGCTCTGGAGCACTGCAGCGGAATTAGGAGACCTGATCGAAACCCAATCCCTGCCAGACCAGATCTGTAAGCTCCAGGAACAGCTTTATAATCTGCGCTGGAGCACAAAGGATGTGGCTGAGCGGGCTCTCCATGAAGGCGTGAAGCAGGGAAGGCTCCCAGGCTTTACCGGACGGGTAAGGGCACAAGGCAGAAGGATCTCCTCAGGGGTTTTATCCTCCCTCCGGCACGTATCCTACTCCATTCCCTGTCACAGCCAACAGGCTGGTGCTGCTGGAGCAATTGCTGTCATGGCCACGCTTCCTTGTCTGTCTGTGCTGCCTGGCCTGGGGCCTCTCCACAGGAAAAGCCCCTTCCTGCAGCTCCAGCATTCAGAGCACTGGAGTGAGCAGCCCCCCCTTTCTGATCCCGTCAAGCACAGCAGAGCAAACCTGGGAGGCTTCCAGGCAATTTGGGTGTTCCTTCCATCTGATATGGGCCTTGTCTCCATGCACCTTGGCTGGCCTTGCAGGGGAGCTGCTTGCCCCCTTCCTTTTCCTTCCAACAGGCGCTCTCCTTTGTGTTCCTTCCCAGGCGGTTCAGGAGATCATCAATGAAGCCCTGGAGAAGCTGGAGGAAATGCAGGTCCCGATGCCTGATTACGCCCTGAAATCAGCAGGTACCGTGACACTGTACAAACAAACCAGTTCCAAAGAGCTTCCTGTCCAGATTGACAAGATGGGCATTGGAAGATGCCCAGGGGTAGGAGAGAAGGGGCGAGAAGTCAAGGGTCACCTTGTGCCCTACAAGTGCCCCCACTGACAGAGCCTGTAATGGGCCAGACCCCATGGGAAGCACAGAAAGCCTGGTTCACGTTCTTGTATTTTTGCACAGCCCCAGGACTCCCTGCTGTGTGTTCTCGAGGGGTCATTCCCATAAGAAAGAGGGGAACCCACTGTAGGACATGGATGACAACTGAGAAGCTTTTTCAAGTCAACAGTGCAATATTGCTCCCAACACTGCCTGATGATTCTGCTCATGTTTGAATTTCCAGGGGCTGCTGTCATTCATTCAAGGACTTCTCCATCCCTCCGGAATGACAAAGCCAAAGTCTTCCTGTACTCCATGCCGGTGATGGATTACATGAGGTCCCCTGAGCTTATTCTTGAGGTAGGAGCACCAAGAAGCAGTAAAACAGAGGTCAGAGAATGAACCACACACGCTGCTCTGGAGTTGCCTTTCCCCCCGTCTTTGCTCCTCAAAGCTTCTTCTCCTGCCTCCTTCTCGCATGGACCTGCTCTCCTCCTGTGTCTCCCTGCTGAGTATTTCCTGTCGCAGATTGCCCCAGGTTCTCGGTGGGAGCTTCTACCAGGCCAGGCTGCTCCTGCAGTCTGTGTCTGCCCAGTCACTGTGCAAACTGTCAGCACGGCACAGAAGGAGAAGGGCAGAGGTGCCTGCAGAGCTCTGGGAGAGACCCAGGGCAACCTTCTCCATGTCAATGTAGTTTCTTCTTCTTTGTTCAGCCAGAAAATCATCCTGGAAGCTGCTGGCCCTTCCCAGGAAGTCAAGGACAGGTCTTCATCAAGCTGTCTGTGCCAGTGATTCCCAGAGCCGTCAGCATGGACCATGTGTCGGGGACAGCGTTCCATGGAGAAAGTATCTTCGGAGCTCCAAAGGACTTTGCTGTCTACGTAAGTGATTTCTCTGGAGTGGGGGGCAGGGGGTTGCACAGCATTTCTACGCAGGGGGTGAAGATGGGTCTAAGAGTGGAGTGGCCTGAAGGTTCCTCCTGGCTCTCATAAGAAACAGGCTCGTTGGAGTCGCTCCCTTCCCATCGTTGTCCTCTTTTATTCAATGGACCACTCGAAAGGAAGCTTCTGGGGCAAGATGCTACTCCAGGAGCCATAGGGAAAAGGAGCTGGACAGTGCATGGTCCTAGACCTTCTTGGCTTCCAATGCCAGTGGCATTTGTGATCCTCAGGTTACCTCCCTCTCACTGGGAGCGTCTGCTCCTTTTCTGACCAGCAGCTTGGACTCACTGAGTAGGCAAGTGTGGCGTGCTGCCCACCTGCAGCTTCTCATCTTTTCCTTGTGCTCATGGTCCTTGGACTACGTAGCTGAAATAAGCCTGTGCCTCATCGACTGAAGTTCAGTCTTGCCATGGTGCACCAGACGCTCTTGTTTTCTCCACCCCTGTCCTTCTGTAGGGCTTCAAGGAAGAACACGACGAGCAGGGAACATTCCTGGGACAGTTCACCTTCCTGGCAGCACTGAATCCCAGTCAGACCTTCCAGCTGAAGGTATGGGGACAAAGAGGGGGGAGAACTGTAGGAGAGGAGGCGAAATGCGGCTGGATGGGGAGAGGCTTCCCTGCCAAAGGGCTACAGGCAGCCCTGTCCTTGAACGTGTGCCACGCTGGCCTTTCTTCTGATTTAACTTCCTAGTGGCAGATGGCTGGACTGCCAGTCTTCTTCTCTTTCATTTTGGGTTTAAACTTCAGCACTTAGAAGCGCCACAGTTGAAAACACAATCAGCTTGACTGTCTGGACCCCAAGTGCACACAAGAGGCCACATCCCGTAGGATGCACGACTGCTGCTCTGCCAGTTAAAGACCAGAAATACTGGGCTTCCTGAGGATTCTGTTGGTGCTGGCAGTGAGCAGTGACAGGGAGGCCATTCTGTTTCTGTGGCTTCCTAGAGAAGACAATGAGGCATTTTCCTGACACCACCACTGGGTCTTCTGACTGTGGAAGCCTGTGCCCCAAAGCAGGCGAGAACTTTCCAGTGTATTTGCTGAGGCATCTGGGTGCTGCTTCTTCCTTTACTAGTTCTCATGGCCCAATGAGGTAAAGCAGGATAAAAACATCTTGCCCACGAGATGTCCAAAGCCCTCGCGGGGCAGCTGGAAGGAAGCTGTTGAACGAGGCCGTCGCTGCGGCACTTCTGTCAGTGGTCACGTACCAGAGAGGAAAAGGCGACTCATTTCTTCTTGTCATTTCAGAACGAGCTCCCTGGGGTCGTGAATTACATCCAGCTGCAAGTGCTGAGCAACTGGGGCCACCCGGAGCACACCTGCCTGTATCGGTTCAGGGTGCATGGTGATCCACCCAAAGACGGGGGAGAGGTGCCGGTTTCATCTACCAATAAATTCCATTAATGTTCACCAAGTCGAGTTCCAGTCTGCTTTGCCTGTGATGCTGACTGGTCCTCCCCGAGCTAACTGCAGCTCCCCATCCTTCTCTGAACCCATCAGCTTATGGGAGACTTCAGGAGTCCACAGCAAGATTTTCCTTATTAGGGAAAACAGGAAAACTCAGTCACAAATCTGCAGAAAGCCTGACATCCACATGCTTGCTGCCTCCACAGGAACATCAGCAAGGCCCTGCCTGTACACCAAAGATTAAATTAATGGAGAGTTTTCCTGTGCAGGAAGCAACTAAGGATCAATGGAACCATCTGTTGTTACCTGTTTTCACAAGAGGCAGATGCTGCTTCAGTGTCCATCTTTCAGTGTGTTGCCGATGAGAAAATGGAAGTGTGTTTTTTTCTAAGAAGGACACCTTAACTGGAAAGTTGGTTCATGCCTCATTTGCCTCTCTGTGCCTATAATCGAATTAATAGCTCAGGAACCGTTACAGAGTGATTAGCAAAGCAATCTCAGGACACTTCAGAGATCCCATAAGCACACGAGTCTGCCTTTCCTTTTGACCCTGATTTCCCAAGCCCCAAGGCAGGAGCAGGCAGGGCAGTCAAGCGCTTGGGTGGCACCAGGGAGGAGAGAGCAGCAACAGCGCTTGGCACCCAGGGCTGGCAACAGCAATTTGTGCTCTCAGCTGGGGCTTAGTCCATGTGCAAGCCCAGCACGGATCCAGATACCAAACTGAGGGTGTCAGTTCATCCCCGCTGCCACACACACGGCACCTTCTCCCATCGCCTCCTCCCGATGAGCTGTTTTCCAGCCCCTTCCACCTCAGCCCAGCTCAGACACCTGCACTCTGGCCCAGGGCTGACTGGGGCTGGTGACCCTCGGGGCAGCAGCAGGAACTGCTCTGACCCTGGTTGTGGGGCTGTCCCTGGGCTGAGCCCTCGGGCCCAGGGCTGCTGAACTGGGCCATGGTGGGGCCCAGGGGTGCTGAGGTCGACAGGTCCCCCCAGCCTGTCTGTGCTGGAGACACCTGCTCCTGCAGCAGCCCTGGTCCTGGACCTGAACCTGCTCCATCCTCATCCAGAAGCACACGTTTGTTTGGCATTTTCTTAAAACTGAAGATCATTCAGGTAGAGGCAGAGCCTGTTCAGCAGTTTGAGTAGTTTGTGGACAGAGGCCAGTTGGGGGCCAGGGCCCTCAGGGGTGGGAGCTGTTTCTGCCCCGTGCCCTTGGCCTGGCGCTCACAGCTGGGAAGGGACTTTCCAAAATCCCGCTGGGAGGAGCCAGATGTGCCCACCCCCGGCACAGCCTCAGGGTCTGCTGCCAGCCTGCCTTCAGATCATCTCTCCATAGAATCATAGGATCGTTTTGGTTGGAAGAGACCATCAGGTTCATGGAGTCCAAACATAACCCAACTCTAGCACTAACCCATGTCCCTAATGACCTCCAGTCTAAACCTCCCTTGGCACAACTTGAGGCCATTTCCTCTTGTCCTCTCACTTGCTCCTTGCCAGAAGAGACCAACACCCTCCATGCTCCAACCTCCTTTCAGGCAGTTGTAGACAGTGATCAGGTCTCCCCTCAGCCTCCTGTTCTCCAGGCTGAACCCACCACTTCCCTCAGCCGCTCCTCATCACACTTGTGCTCCGGCCCATCAGCAGCTTTATCGCCTCCTCTGCACTCTCTCTAGTGCCTCAATGTCCTTCTTCTGATGAGGGGCCCAAAACTGAACACAGGATTCAAGTTGCGGCCTCACCAGCGCCGAGCACAGTGGCAACAATAAAGTGCGGCTGATGTTCTCTCTTGACCACACTCCCTTCCCCACTAAGGAAAGGGAAAAGGAGGAAAAGGGAGAAAGACTTACAATTTGGATAGATTTATAAAACAAAACAAGACAAAAATTAAAACTTTCCTCGTAATACTAATAATGAGACAAATAAGGCAAAATATACAAAACCTATATTGTATTTCCCAGAGTAGCCAAAATGCTGCCACAGGGGCTGGTGTCACAGCAGAGGCTGCAGGGAAGACATCAGGAAGTCCTGGACTGGACTCCGCAGTGCACAGGAACTGGATTCAGGGATGCAAGGACTGGAACCAGGATCAGGGTTGCAGGCAGGACAATGGGCAGGCTCCTCTTGAGATGCCAGCCATGGACCAAGAGCCTGAGACCCTTGTGATCTCCCAGCATTAAACTGTGCATGATGTGGATGGCATGGAACAACTCAGTTTTCAATTGGCGTCACTCGTTCTGTCCACCCCTCCCTGCAAGTACAACCCCCTCACTTATGGGACATAAGAGATTCACCAGCGATGTTGGCTGCTATAGCAATAAGATCTAGTCCTAGGCCTTTTCTGCATACCAGCCCTACTGTTAGCTCAGTAAAACTGTCAATATTGGCCGTTGTCGGCTCTGGAGCAGACCGTGTTTGAAAAACATGCATCCAACTGCAGAAATATGCATTTACTTCAGCTTAAGCTGAAAGGAAAATTCACTAAAAGACAATTAGTCTTGTTTTAACGAAAAGCAGGACAGCCCTCATCACAGTCTGCACCTTCCTCAGAGAGGCAGCAGAGGTGAGGGGCCAATGTCCTGTCTCGGGTGACCAGTGAGAACAGGACAGGTGGAAATGGAATGAGGCTGCGTCAGGGGATGTTCAGACTGGACATTAGGAGGAAGTTCTTCACTGGAGGGTGGTCGGTCACTGGAACAGGCTCCCCAGGGAAGTGGTCACGGCTCCCAGCCTGTCAGAGGTCAAGGAGTGTCTGGACGATGCTCTTTGTCTTGTGGTTTAGTGTTATGTGGTTGTGTGAGCAGCGGGGAGCTGGACTCATTGATCCTTATGGGGGTCTTCTACCTCGAGATATTCTATGATTCTGTGATGTTCAAGCTCAAGAATAGTCCATCGCAGACCCATTTGTGTGTGTGTGTTTGTCTCTTTCTGAGCTAACTGGGGAGATGAGGAGATCTCTGGGAGGGATCTAAACCTTACATGTGTCACATGGATGAATATTTTCCACTAACACAGTCAAGAGTACAGAGAGACATGGTGGGGTTGGGGAGGTGAGGAGCAGGTTCTCCATACAGTGATGGACCTCAGGCAGACTGCTGCTCCTTCCTGTCCACAGCTCCTCAGGGGACACTCTGCATCAGTATCAATGGGAGAATTCTCCTATCACTTCTTCTAAGTGCTCTTTCTGTACCTTCCTCCTTCACTCCACCCTTGAAACTTACCTAATTAAGTGTACAAGTGTTGAAAACCAGATGTACATGATGGAAGTGACAGGGCTCTATCAGTCTTGCGTGATAACTGCCAGTCCCAGGCAGATACCTCAGGTACACCGAGGGCTCTGGAGGTTTGCACTGGGGGCTTATGGTCAGACCATGGAGCTCTGCCTGAAAACATGAGAACTGCTCTCAGTTCTTTTAAAAAAACAAACAAACAAACAATACAAAACCACAACTCACTCATCAGCTGAAATGATTCAATGTTTTAAATAAAATGTCCATGAACTTCTGTCCTGCCAAAATATGGATTTTTACAATATGTATGAATTGCAGGAGAAGAAATATTGTAGTTACCCTGTGCTTGTATTTCCAGAACTCTGCCTATGATACTGTGTATTTAATCCCCCTGAACATCCAGGTGTTTCTACCTGTCCTTATTCAACCCACCATGTCTGCAGTCATCTCTTCAGAAGCCTGTCTGGACATTTGCACTTTCCATTGCTCCCCAGAGGTTCTTCCTCCTCTCACTCTTTGCTCATTCAGAGCCTGTCACCTTTCTCTGCTTTGAGCTTCAGGCAGGTAAAGCTGAATTGTCTTTCAGCTGTCACTCTCATACTCCCTGTAGGCAACTCTTCAATTGTGGCGATGGACCTCACTGGAAGCGGCTGAAACTAATGACAGAGTATATTTTATTGTTCATTATGTTGTGTTGTGTTTTCTTTCTCATTATCTTTTTTGCTTTTGCCAATTAAAAAATCCTCTTTGTGCCTATTTAAATCCAGATCTCTAAGGAAAGCATGAAGTAATTCATGCAGAGAAGCTGTAACAATCAGGTGCAAACTTGAGTGGAGAATCTGATGTAAAGAAAAGTGATGTAACTCCCAGGGGGCCAATGAGTGAAACAGAGAGGTTAGAAAGGTGAGGAGCAAGGATGTCTATCCCGTGTCTGGCCTCAAGGAACTGCTTTTCCCACCTGTCCAACTTCCTCAGGAGACACTCTGCACCAGTATCCATGGGAGAATTCTTCTCTCACTTCTCCCTAGTACTCATTCAAAATGTCCTCTTTACCCACCCCCCTGAAACCTCTCTAATGAGCTCTACAATTCTTCAATACTTGAAGAAAATGATGGAAGAGACACGGCTTGTGAGGGCTTGGAGAATTTTAGTGAGCCCATGGAGTACATGAGGCTCATGAAGCTCAGTTACTGAGAAGAGACTCAACAAAGCTCTCAAGAAGCCAAAGGCAAAAGCAAACCCCAAAGTTCCTTGAAGTATTAATGGGCCCCACTGAGGGCTGTTCCTGACAAAGCCTCCCCAGAGACTCGTTAGAGCAGATAATTGGAGGCTGTGATGACAGGTAGGCCAAGGCCCTGTGCAGGTGGCTCTGATGCTGAGAAACCCCTTGGTTTGCTTTCTGAAGCAGAAAGGAGAAGCCATGACCTCCAGGCAATGGGAAGGGGGATCCTGTCCCTCACACACGGCTCAGGGCTCTTGCTGGGACCGTGGGATGTGGGTGTGCAAGGCCGAGGGAAGGACAACACTGGTACAACAACTTCCAGCTTCCCCATGGGGCTGCAAGGAGACAACGAGGCCCCAGTGCCATGGGGAGAACATGTCTTCTCCTTGGACTCAGTGGCAGAGACAACTGCCATGTCCAAGGTGCCAGAGACCTCGGTTCTGCTGGTGCCTTCCAGCCTTGCCAGCGCCCTTTGCCATCTCCACCAGAAGCTGTTCTACATGGTCCCACGCCTGCCCCTCTTTTCCCGCAGGCAGTAGACACGCATCTCCCTTCCCCACCTGCTCTCACCCCAGCATTTCTGTCCCTTCACTGATGTGTCTGCACCCTCACTGGCTGTTCTTTGGAACACAAACCATGGGCTGATCCAGCTCCCTCTGGGTGACCTCTTGCACCACGGCACTGCCCTTCCAGTGACATTTCTTCCTCCTGATAACCAGTATCCACTTCGCAATCTGTACTTGGTGGCTTTTTTTTCACTGCTCCTTTTTCCCACTACTTGAGAAATCTTTACCACCTTCAGAAACTGCCCATCAAGCAGGGAACCCAACCTGTTAGTCTTCTTGTGGTCTTGCACTTGACCAGAGAGAAGTCACCTCACCATGATCTTCTAAATCCCAGCACTGCTGCTGGCCTTTCAGCTTCTCTGACAGACACGACCATGTTCCTGCTGCTGTCCCGTCATGAAGTCAGGTGGGATGGACATGACAGCCCGTCTCCAAGGCCTCTTCCAGGGTAGGGCCTGTGGGTACTTAGGCCGAGGTTCTTTCCCAGCCATGTCCCTGCTGCTGGGCTGTCACCTCCAGAGACAGAAATGACCCCACAGTCCCCTTCACAGCCACGCGCTTCTGACTGGATTATGAGCGTCTGAGACCCAACTGACCTTCAAAATACCACACCCATCCATCCCCCTCCTTAGCCCCCAGGACCTGACCAAGACTGAAGCGTGTTCTACACAGTCCTGCACCTGCCCCTCTTTCCCTGCAGGCTGTAGACACCCATCTCGCTTCCTTGCCTTGCTTGAAGAGAGCCCTGTCTCACTCATCTTGTCTCACTGTCCTGCTCAAGGCCGGGTGAACCAGTGGAGGTTGTTCAAGGCCTCCACCCACCTTGGCATCACCCTCAAAAGAGCTAAAATCGCATTCTACAGGAGGACATGTCCAATCCCCTTCCCAGGGACAGAGGCAGGCTGACCAACCTGCAATTCTCCCAATGCTTCTTCTTGCCTTTCTTGAACATGGCTTTGATGTCTGCCTTTTCCGAAGACCCCAGAACCTTACCCTGATTCTTATGAGAGCACAATCCAGAATCACAGGCAAGGGTGACGTAGCAGACAGCAGCACTTGCAGTGAGCCTGTCCAAGGCAGCTGAGATCAGTCTCACTGGGCCTGTGTTGTTGGTTCCTGGAGTCACACACAGAAATGTCAGGGTTCTGTCACGTGTCCACATCTGAGCTGGCCTCATGGACTCCTTATGCACCCAGGGATGCTCACAGACAGAGTCTGTCCCTTTCACACACAGAGGCAGGAGTCACAGTGTCTCTCTGGCCTCCTGTTGCCACTCCCAAGGGACGGGAGACACCTCAGCCCTGTGGTGTGTCACCCTGCTCTGCACTCATCTGAGATGTCCCACACCATGAGGAATGGACACGGGGACCTCAGTTAAAGGAAGCACATCCCAGGGCTGCATTCAGGTGATTTCCCATGGGGTATTCCTCCCAATATGAAGTGACCTCAAGGCCTTCTTTGTGCCACAGGCCTTCATGCAACCTCAAGGAATAGTTGATGGTGTTTGTGCTCACTCGCGTTCATGTCACGTCACATACATGATGTGCATGCTCACATCTCATCTGTAAAATACAAACTCGGACTGCTGAACTATTCATTCAGTGTCCATCCATGGAGGGAAAAATAACCTCTGTGGGTGAGAGGCCAGTGCTGGCAATGGTGGCTGTGAGGGGCCAGTGCATGATGATTGACCTGAGGCTCCTTCCTCAGGGTGTCCAGTGCACATGGCACAGCCCAGACCCTGCTCTGCTGGTCCTGCAGGTCTCTGGCAGGAGGCCTGGCTGTGAGAGGACACTGCTGTGTGCCCAGCCCTGCACACACACACTGTTTAGCTGTGCCCTGGTGTTTAATCTGTGGGCCACTTTCTTGGACGCGTTCTTCAGAGAAATTCTGGAAGAAGACCTAAACCTTCAGGCAGTGTCCTCAGGAGGTCAGCTTTCTTCATGGAAGGCTGTTCTGAGGCCAGCTCTGTCACAGCAGTGCCCATTGCCTGTCCCTGCCTGCGCTCACAGGACTCACACACAGCAGGACGGTGACCAGGCTGCCAGAGCACTCAGGCCTTGCACCAACACAAGGGATGAGAAGGAGAGTGTGGGAGTGGAACGAGAACAGCTCTGGAAGGCCAAGCGCTGGTGCTCCCTGGCAGGGCTGCCAGGCTGGACTCTTTTCCCCTCCACCCACCTACACAGGAATTTTCCCTGAACCTCCAAAAAGGCCTTAGAGGAAGGATATAGTGAAAAACAAGTTACTACAGGAATGTTTATTTTGTTTAAGAGACAAGGAGAGCACGGCTCCTCATTTACATAGCCAGTGGTTATAAAAGAAAAGCAGAAAGAGAATTAGAAGGGGCATGACAACATTATCACAATAAATCCCAACCAATAACAGAAAATCCAGATGACAAGCTGGGCCTGCAATTAGCTACATTAAAACTCTTACGAAGAAGCAGATGGGCAGTTTATTGCTTCAGAAAACAATAAGATATGAGTTTCCACAGGGCATCCTTGAGCTCCTGGTTCCTCATGCTGTAGATGAGGGGGTTCACCGCTGGAGGCACCACTGTGTACAGGACAGACACCACCAGATCCAAGGATGGGGAAGAGACGGAGGGGGGCTTCAGGTAGACAACCATGGCGGTGCTGAACAAACAGGGAGACCACGGCCAGGTGAGGGAGGCACGTGGAAAAGGCTTTGTGCCGTCCCTGCTCAGAGGGGATCCTCAGCACGGCCCTGAAGATCTGCACATAGGACAGCACAATGAACACAAAACAGCCAAAAGTTAAACAGACACTAACTACAAGAAGCCAAACTTCCCTGATGTAGGCATCTGAGCAGGAGAGCTTGAGGATGTGGGGGATTTCACAGAAGAACTGGTGCAGGGCATTGCCCTTGCAGAGCGGCAGTGAAAATGTACTGACTGTGTGCAGCAGAGCATTGAGAAACCCAGTGGCCCAGGCAGCTGCTGCCATGTGGACACAAGCTCTGCTGCCCAGGAGGGTCCCGTAGCGCAGGGGTTTGCAGATGGCAACATAGCGGTCGTAGGACATGATGGTGAGAAGAGAATACTCTGCTGTGAACGAGAAGATAGAAAAAAAGATCTGTGCAGCACATCCTGCGTAGGAGATGGCCCTGGTGTCCCAGAGGGAGTTTGCCGTAGATTTGGGGACAATGGTGGAGATGGAGCCCAGGTCGAGGAGGGCGAGGTTGAGCAGGAAGAAGTACATGGGGGTGTGCAGGTGCTGGTCAGAGGCTATGTTGGTGATGATGAGGCCGTTGCCCAGGAGGGCAGCCAGGTAGATGCCCAGGAAGAGCCAGAAGTGCAAGAGCTGCAGCTCCTGTGTCTCTGCAAATGGCAGGAGGAGGAACTGGGTGATGGAGCTGCTGTTGGACATTTGTTGTTTCTTGCTGTGGGGACTCTCTTCCAAAAAGGAAATGACATCTTAAAATCAGGACATACTCCTCTGGGCAAAGCCACTCCATTTTTCATCACGCCCAGCCCCATTTGAAATGCATTTCCTTTCTCTGCTATGTGCTGGCTGAGTGTGCTGTGAGGAGCAGGACCTCTGCCCGTCTGGCGCCCAGCAGCCAGCTTTGCCCTGCTGCAGCGGAGACATAGGGGGAGCTGGTTTGAGAGCTCTGACGTTCACAAGCAATGTCATATTTTATGCACCGTTAATGAAAAACTTCAATATCTGCTCTTGTGACACTTAAGAGCATGGGCTGCAGAGCAGAGGCTTAGTGTGCCATTATTATGATTTTGTCCGTGTTTTTAATTTTCCACCATCACATCTCATGACTGGATTTTTGTAGGGGTTGAATTCCTCATATATATGACTGAAAATGTGAAGAGTCTTGAGACAGGACAGGCAAAAGGGCTCACCTCTCTGTGGCTCAGTGTAAGTTAGGAGAGCAGCTTTTACCCATTTGCCCTGTGCTTTCACTTGTGCTGCCTTAAAAACAACTTCATAAACAAACCTCTCTTTAAAAGAAAACCCAAAACTGGACTCACACTGGAGCAGGGAGCCCTGTTTGAAAGGGCAGATCTGCAAACTCTTCTCTGTCCCAGCCCAGAGGTGGAGATGTGATGGAGACAGCAGGACACAAACCCTCACCGAGAGAAGCAAAGGACTCTGGCAGGAGAGTGCGGACCCCAAGGAAAGGCTCAGCACTCCTGGGATCCTACAGCAGAGCTGGGCCTTTCTGGGGGCAGCTGGCGAGCCCAGCAGGACAGGCAGAGCAGAGTCAGGGCTCCTGAAGATGGGATGTGCTAAAGGGACAGTCAGATCATTGCCCAGCAGACAACACCCAGCAGCCACCTGCAGAGAAGGAGCAGAAGAGCTCCTGAACACCCTCTGCTCTGCTGCCTGGAGCTGTCCCTGCCTGCAGCTGTGTCTCTGTGCCCAGGTCTCCTCCTGTCAGTGTCACAGACCCCATCCCAGCCGCTGTGTGCTCAGCTCTGCCCCGCAGACCCCTCCCAGCAGCCGGCACTGCCCAGGGGCAGCTCTGTGTGGGCCGGCTCTGACACCAGACCAGCCCTGATGAGGCTGGAAAAGTCATCCTGATGCTGTCTGGAAGCTAGGGTGTGTTGATATCTGATACTCACAGGTTTATGCACTGCTAAGAGTAACAGATTTGGAATTTCAGTGCCTCCACCTGAAGTGAGACATGAGTTTCTCTGTCCCATTGGCCACATAGATAACTGAGAATGTGAGACTGATAAATAGGATCCTTCTCTTTCACAGAGCCGCTGTCTTGCTGTGCTTCTTTAAGAGTCTCCTGGGAATGTCCTAAAGTGATCTGGAGCTGTGAGCAGCCTTGACCCACTCAGCACTCACTTCATAGCAGGACCCTTCCCAGCCACACGCTGTTCCTTTCCCCCACGGCTTCTCCCCTCAGTGTTGTTGGGATCTCCCCAGGCAGGCTGAGCGCTGACCCTGGCAGGCAGCAGAGTCCCTGCCCCGGCACAGCCCTGGGGTGCAGGGACCCTGCTCTGCAGGACAGCCCTGGGCAGCCCTGGGTGCTCACCCGGCTTCACAGCTGTTTGAAATTACCTGACAAGATCTGTGTCCTTACAGAACCCACCAGCTGTGGCTGTGCCAGTTTTTGGAGTTGCCTCCATGAGTTCCAGCTGCATTGCCCTGCACCCAGAGACTTACCATGGCAAGGGCTGCAAAGATTTCTCCTCCAGTGAGCTCTCAGTCATCCTCCCAGTCCTGACCACCTTTAATCTCTCTCTGCCTCGCTCGTCTCCCTGAGATCCCCAGGCAGAGCCCTCAGCCCTGCTGCGCTTTGCAGAGGAGCTGCTCCTGGGCAGAGCTGTCTCTCTGCAGCGCTGCCGCTTGCCATGAGCTCCCTCTGTCCCAGGAGCCCAGCCCAGCTCAGGAGCACAGGAGCAGCCCAAGGTGCTTTAATGATCCCTCTGGTGGCTTTGGCGCTGAGGCCATGAACCTCAGACACAGAGAGGAAGTTGAAGAAACCTCTCAAGAAGTCAAAGTCTCATTCAAACTCCAAAGTTTCTTATAATGTTAATGGGTCCCACTGAGGAACACTACTGAGGAACCATCCCCAGGGTCTGGTTAGAGAAGGAAACTGGAGGCGGAGATGACAGCTCAGGAAAAGCAAGGTGAAGGTCTCTCTGATGATCAGGAAACCTGGATGTGTTTCATTATCAAGGCGCCAAGCCCTGACCCCCACCCCCTGGGAAGGCAGATCCTATCCCTCCCACGTTGTTCAGGGCTGTTCCTGGGACAGCGTGATGTGGGGCTGTGCAAGGCCAAGGGCAGGACTATGGTCCAACACCTCCCAGGTTCCTGGCTGGGGACAAGGAGGCCATGAGGCCCCTGTGCTGTAAGGACAAGGTGTCTCCTCACAGGCATCAGAGGTGGACACAACAGCCATAGCTAAGGGGAGAAGGAGCTCATGTCTGTTGGGGGCTTTCAGCCTCTTTACATCCCTTGATCATCTCCACGACAGCCTGTGCTATGGTGTGGCATCACCTGCACCTCTTTCCCTGCAGGCTGGAGACATCCCCCCTGCTGCCCCACCTTGCTCTTGTCTGAGCATCTTCCTTCCTTTGCTAATATCTCTCCATCCTTCCCAGCTGTTCCTTGAAGCACAAAGCCTTGGGCTGATGCAGACTCCCTCTGGGTGACCTGCTCCACCACAGCACTGCCCTTCCAGTCACATTACTTTCTGCGCATGTCCAGCCGGAATCTACCCACCTGCACTTTGTGGCATTATTTCTTTCTCAAGCTCTTTCCCACTATGAAGAAAACCTCCACCATCTCTGAAACAACCCTTCAAGCACTCTCAGGCTCCTCCTACACTGCTGCAGCCTCCCCAGCGCTGCTAGGCCAGAGCAGCCCAGGTCCCTCAGCATCCCACACCATGTGCACAAGGTCCTGAACCCTGCCTTGGCAGAGCCCTACACTCTCCAGTTCCTCCCTAGCTCTCCAAACTGGGAAGCCGCACACTGGCACACACCCGTGTGTGTGGGGTCACACCAGTGCTGAACCGAATGGGATGAGAACTCCAGGTGTCTGGGTCCCCACGCTCCTCCTCATGCAGCCCCGCGTGAGGCTGCCTTGTTCATGGTGAGCGTGCAGCACGGGCTTGTGTGGCGGCCCTTGTAGTGCCCAGGCCCTTCTCCTCAGGGTCCCTGCTCAGCGTGTCAGGTCCTGGTCCGTCCTGATGGATGGGGTTATTCTCCTGCCCCGATAAAGCTCCTGCAGAGCTTTTGGATGGTGGAATTCCAAAGTTTCTCAAGGTCTGGACCCTCCCTGGACTGAAGATCCATTTGTGGTTAGCTCTTGATGTTTACCTGCAGATGGCTTATCCTGATGAGAGTATCTGTCCAAAGGTAACAGCATGAGGATTTTCAGGGCACTACAAATAGCCCCTCCTGGAGAAACTATGGAGTCTTGAGGGTCTGGTGCTCATCATGCCAGAGGTCTGGAGTCCGAGGGGAAGTTGCCCTTTATGTGAGGGAGCAGCAGGAATGTGTGGAGTTCTGCCTGGGGACAGAGAATATCAGCTGAACAGCTGAGGAGTCAGCATGAGAGGGCAGAGCAACATGGGCAATGTTGTGGTGGGTGGACATCAGCTACAGACTCACTGATGAGGAAGAGGAATTAGATGAGGCCTCCTTCAGACAGATGAAAGAAGCCTCATGTTTGCAGGACCATTTCTTCATAGCAGACCTAAGATATCCCAATATCTGCAAGGTACCAGCCATGCAGGAGGGGTTTGGAGCTCATTGACAACATCTTCCTGACACGGGTGACTGAGGAGTCAGTGAGGTGAGCTGCCCTGTGGGACTTCACACCTGCAAACCAGAAAGAGTTGGTCAGGGATGTAGCAGTCAGGGATGAGAAAGGAGAGTTGAGGCTCCTGGAAGATGATAACAAGGCAAAGAGCAGGATTTCAGGAGAGCAGGCTTTGGCCTGCTGAGGGTACTACTTGGGTCCTATGGGGTATGACCTTGGTGTCTGTAGCATTTTTTCTTTTACATTTCCTCCCTCCTCTCTCCCACCTGCTGTTGTGCAGTGTTTTTTACCGTTTCTCAAATACAATATCACAGAGGTGCTGCCAACATCACTGAGTGGCTCAGATTTGGCAAGTGTGGCTCCATCTTGGTGCCAGCTGAAATCGGCTCTGTCTGACGTCGGTCAAACTCCTGTTGTCTTCTCAGAGAGGTGACAACTGTAGCACAGCCACACTCAGCCCAGTTCCAAGACTTGGCCATGCAAATCCAATACAGGGTGACAACGTGTTGGATTTTACAAACTCCTTGACCATGAAGAAGAAATGGAAAAGATGTTCTATCAGCAAACAGAGGAAGTCTCCAGTCAATGAGCAGGTTCCTGTGGGGAACTGTAATTGCCCTGGCATTCACTGGCCAGGCAAAGCGGCAGGTGCCAACAGTCCAGAGGATCTTGGGCCAAGTTCTTAACACGGCTGCCTGGTGGGTCAACAAGGGTGATGCTCACCAGGATCTGGAACTGGCAAACAAGGCAGAGCTGGTCGAGGATGTGAACATCAGTGTCCACCTTGGCTGGTGTGAGCAGGAAACAGTGGGGTCCCAGGCACCAGAGGGGAGGGAGGAAGGCCAGCAGCAGAGCACAGGCTGGTGGGCTCCAGAGGAGAAGACTTTGACATGACTGGGGGCGCTGATAGAGGTGGTGCCAGGGAAGCAGCTCTGAAGGCTGAAGGAGCTCAGGAAATCTGACAGGCCTTACAGGACAGCCTGCTCTAAGAATGGGAATGATCTCTCTGAGTACCCATGAGAAGTGGTATTTATCTTGTGAGGCTGCTCGTCTGAACTGACGGAGCTCCAGGGGAAAAAGGCAACACACAGAATGTGGGAGCGTGTCGAGCTGTAAAGGAGGAATTTAGAAACCTTTTCCATTGATGTGGCGATGATGCCACAGCTGCCCTGGACTTGAAACCTGCAGGGGAGGCTGAGGGCAGCCACATGAGCTGACACTGCTTCCTTACAGTAAAATAACCGTCCAGGGTAACATGGACCTGCTGCTGATCTTTATAAGAGTAGAAGCAGACAGGACTGAGGTACTTCACAGTTTCTTTGCCTCCATCTTCACCAGCAAGGTCTCCTGGGGCTTTGTTCCTGAAGGCAGGAGTCTGGAGAACACCCAGGAGTGGATGGCGCTCAAGTCAGGGGTTACTTGAGCAAACTCAGACACCATGACAGAAAAGGAAATGGGGCATTTCACCAGCTCCCTGAACACAAGTATCGCTGTGCTGTGGCACCTGAGATTCCCAGGAACACCCACCTCTTGGTCCAGAGGAGTGTGACTCCTCTTGAGCTGTCCTGGCCTGTCTCCTCACTCACGAGGTGATTTAAGCACCCACTTTTCTGGCATCTTCAATCTTTATCAGGAGACTCTCCAGATCAATATGAACAGGAGACTGCTGAGACCACCTGTTCTGGAAAGGGAGGGAAGGGTGAGCAGGGAAGGAAACAGAAGAAATACTGGTTTATGGCTGTTTGTTATGGAAATGCTCTCTGTTTGGCTGTTCCTGAAATCTCTCTCATCACCCACACCAGACTTGAAGCCTTTTGGAAAATGATGCACAGAGGATTGCCATGAAAGGGCATTTTAGATATTAGTGAGCCCTCTGGTGCCGTGATCCTGAACTGCAGCTACTGAGAGAATGAACAAAGCTCTAATGAAGTGAAAGGCAGAAGCAAACTCCAAGGTTCTGAGGGTGTTTGGGACCCCACGAAGGGCCATCACTGACACAGCTGTGAAGGAAACAACCAGTCGAGGTCCCTGTCCCTGGAGGCTGGTGAAGCAAAGATTGGAGACACTGGTTACAGGTGGTGAGGGCAATGTGGAGGTGGCTCTGGTGCCATGTCAGCCCTTGATGCTTGTTTATACCCAGAATGGCTGAGCCCTGACCCCTGGGACCTTGCAAATTTTTCTCAAATGTTTTTCAAGGCTTTGCCTGTGGACAGTGTTTTGTGTTTTGGGGGTGGGTTTTATGTCAGGTGCTGTTGCTTTAACTGCAAGGCTCTGGTTTTCTGTGGAGTTGGAAATGCCTGTGAGTTCCTTGCAACTCATCCAGCTTCTTTCATAGACCTGGCAATGGTCACCAGTCACCTCAATGTCCCAGTCCCAAACTTGCTTGAACCCTCTATTTGTAGCTGTACCCCATCACTCCAGGATGTTCATGCATCCACCAGGTTCATGGATGGTTCCTGAGGAGCATCCAAGTGTGGGGAGCGTAAGAGAGGAGCAGAGCAAGGTCAGCTCATGGGCCATGGCTGAGCACAGCCACCCCCAGCAGCAGCCATTCCCCATCTCCCAGGCACAGCCATGCCCACAAGATGGAAATGTCACTACCATATATGATTACCCCAAGAGAGGCCTTTCCTCCTTCCATTTTCCGAGGAAAATCTTCCTCTTATTCTTCCTCCACCTGCAGACATCAAGTATTTTACATTTCTGGGCTCAGACATGGCTGTAAGGGTTCACTAAAGCCATCGGCCATCTCATTGTTTCTCCCTGACATGCCCTGACCCTCTCCCACACCTACACATGGCCAGTCACGGCTGCTCAGGGTCTCCTGCTCCTCAGAAGAGGCCTTGAGCTTCTTGGTTCTTCCTGGTGCTTATTATAAACTTCCTCGCTCTCTCCAGAGCCCATGCTGAGCTTTCTTGTCCATAATAGCCCCTTTATGACCATGTGTTAGTAAGTGGCTGTCTTTTTATGATCATTTGTGCAGAAAGGGTAATCCCAGGAAATCACGAACTACATAAAAACGGATGCGGAGTGAAATGCCATGAAGACCTGATGAGTTACCCCCGTGTCTGTGTCTCTCCTGGAAGGAGTCTGTCCCGAGAAGGGGATCCAGCTTCTGCCAGTCTCTGGACAGGCACATGAGCAGTGTCCATGGCACCTGGGGAGGAACAGGGTGACTTTTGCCAGACCACCCGTCATCTGATCCACCTAGATACGTACTTGTGGATGGGGTATCAAGCCTTATAGTGTAAATACCTATTTGATGGGCACTGCCAGTGGGGCTACCACACATGCAGACTGAAATGTTGCAGATATTTATATTTGGGCAGGTTAACCTTTTCCTTTTTTTTTTTTTTTTTTTTTACTGACACTCTTAGAGAAATTACATGATCACTTGAAGGACTGTTGATGCGTTTTAACATGATTATCCACAGAAGGCCCACCAGCTTTGCATCTCAAGAAATGGGATGCCAGAGGTCAAGGGAAGGATGGTTTGGGCTCTGTCCTGGGATGTGGAAAACTGGAACGTGCTCACATCTCCCCAACACCCTGCCTTCCTCAATGAGGGGTATGAGAAATTCTACTGAGGTCTGAACTCACAGTTATGACAAGTATGTGTCTAACTGCAGCCAATGGTGTCCTGCCAGCTCAGCAGTTGGGCTTCCATCCCTGGAGGAATTTCAAAGACATATAGATGTGGTGCTAAGGGATATGGTTTAGTGTTCGACTTGGCAATGTTAGAAGATGCAGTTGGACTCGATGATCTTATGTGTCTTTTCCAAACTAAACGATTTTATGATTCTATAATTCTATGATTCTATGATTGCAGCTGAAACCACTTCAATTCCCATCACCTCCAGCTTCCCTCGAGGGAGGCTGTTGTGTGGCACAACTGTCCTGGCTCTCCAGGCAGGTTGGGCACTGGTTTGGTGCCTGCATTGGGAGTTTCCCCTTCCTGGAGTACAAGAGCTTCGATGAGAGAAGGTTATAGAGATTTGGGTGGCAGAGGTCTGAAGTCGTCCTTTCAAAATCCGAGCAGGCTGAGCTTTGGAGCCAACAGAGAACAGAGAAGCTCTCAAGGATGTTTTTGAATAATGGCACTATCACTAATAACAGTCACAGATAACTCCTTATTCTCAGTGATATTCATGAGCTGAAGCTCTTTAATTCCATTCCCATTCTTGCTTCTCAAAACAGCTTCTACACCTCAGTAGTTCACCTTTTGCATGAAGTTCTTAGTAATTTTCTCTCACTCCTGCCTTTCCTAATTTTTCTCCTTTTTTTCTGTTGTGAGGTGGAGGTGGCATAGGGGAGTTGTTTCTTTTTTTGGCAAAGAAAGGAAAAGAACAGATCCCAGATCAGTGCAAAGGCACAAAGGAAGCCAGAATGTTTATGTGGTGTCCACTGACACTCACCATCACCTGCATTTCCAGTCTCTGAAGTCCCGAAAGTGCAACAGAAACTGGAGTTCTGAGCTCCCTTCATCTGCCCTGCGTGACACATGTCAAATGAAACTACCCCAGTGAAATGGCTGGTTTTGATTCTCTTTACAGCCTGAAGCACCACAGGGGTCAGGAGACAAGCCGGGATACCCTATGAGGACTCACATGCTCTGCACTTAAAGTTCAGGTGTTCCCAGGAATCTCAGCAGACAAGAGGTGCCGATTCCTGGGTGCAAGGAGCTGGTCAAGAGCCTCGTCTCCATTTCTGTAACTATGGCTTTGCTCCCTGGCTGATGTGCAGACTCTGTACATGGATGCTGACACCTGTTGAGCAACCTGCTCTGAAAGGATCAACAAGGTGGGCATGAGGACAGCAAAAAAGAAGACGCTGGGTTGGGGCAAATGAAAAGGGATGCACAAGATGTGGTCAGGACTGTTTGGGGGCACTTGTAAAGCAGCCCTGGAGCTCATGTGAATTATTCCTGTAGTCAGAGAGATCCTGAGAGCTCTCCCTAAATTGAACACATGAAGGGGATGAAAGGACAGCATCATTCAGGCTGGATGAGACCTCGAGAGGTTTCTTGACCAACGTCCTGCTCAAAGCAGGGTCAGACCAGATTACTCAGGGCTTTATCCAAACACATCTTGGACACTTTCTGGGGTAGAGTGGATGTGCACTCCTGGGAAACAGCTTCCAGTGCTTGACTGTCCTCAGGATTGGGAAGTTTCTCCCTTTCTATAGCACCTTTCCAAGCCCAACTATCCAGATTGTTTTTACCCATCTACTTGCACACTGACACAGACCATAATATCCTACCTTGGACACAAGAATATTGTGGGGCATGATGCTGAATGCCTTGCTGACTGCCAGGTAACAGACCACCACTGCTCTCCCCATGTCCTGCAACCCTGTCCTTTCCTCACAGGAAGCAAAGAGGATGGACAGACACAACCTGCCCTGGGTAAACCCCGTCACCTTCTCTTCCAGACACCCAGAAATGGGGTCCCAGTGGCCATGTCCTGGGGCACAGCCCTTAGTTCCCCTGCTCGCCCATTGGCCATTTTTGAGAAGTGCACACACTATGTGAGAGCTGCCAGTGGTCAGGGAGTCCCCGCAGTCTCCATGAGCTTTCCAAGGTGGTGGAGAGTGGCCTCACTGTGACATGGTCCTGCTGTCTCAGCTCCTGGGATACTGCCCCTCCTGTCCCACAGACTGGAAAGGATTGTGTTAGTTCCAGTGATCCCTGACTCGATCCCCATCCAGATCTCCTCCAGATTCCTGCCTCAAGTCACAGAGGCCTGGGAGAACTTGCTGAGGATGGAGGAAGAGACATAGAGAATATATGTTCTTTCCCATATTAATTTCATCAATGGCCACACTGTGTCTTTGTTTCTCCTTTAA